>NW_028274810.1:152548589-152864043 GCF_037043125.1 Eumetopias jubatus | reverse complement strand
GTTGTGATATATTATTCTTTTAAATATGTTCTTGAATTCAATGTCCTAGTATTTTATATAAAAGTTTTGTTTATGAGATATTGGCCTGTAATTTTTCTTTCTTATATTTGTATAATGTTATAGTTATCAAGTTTATGCTTGCCTTTTAAAACAAGTTGAGAAGTCTTTCCTGTTTTTTTAAGACTGGTATTATTTCTTTCTTAAATATTTGAACTAACTGATTAGTGAAGCCATTTAGGCCTAACATTTTCTTTTGGAGAAGTTTTTTTAATTGCCAATACAATTTGTTCAATAGATAAAGCAGTCAGAGTGTCTGCTATTTCTTATTGAGTCAGTTGTGTTTTCCAAGGACTTAGTCTTTTATCTAAATTAAAGAAAACAATTATCAGATGTTTTAATTCAACGAAGATTTTTATTTTGGAAAAAAAAAAAAACACCTCATTAGACTTGGTCAAAAGAAAATGGGCCAGAATTGTTGAGAATATATGACGATTTCACAGAGTATACCAAAGAAGGACTTTTTGTTCTTTCTGGAATAAAACAGTATGAATAAGAACAGTGTCAAATGGCTAACGTGTGTGTAATAGTTAGCTTTTGCTACATACAGAACCACTCTAAAATTTAATGGCTCAAACCAGCAACCATTTATTTAGATCTCAATTCTGAGGGTAGGAAATTTGGTGGGGCCTCAGCTAGGCACTTCTAGTCTGGGCTGGCTTTGGCTTATTCTGGCTAGACTCACTCAGAGTCTGTGGCTAGTTGGTGGGTTGGCCAGGTTTGTCTGGTTAATGACAGCAACAGTAGGATGGCTAGGGTGTGAGTGGTGTTTTCCATCAGAGGTTAAGTTATCTCTGTGACCCTTCATCTTCTGGAAGCCTTGCTTGGGCTTGTTCCCATAATAGTCACAGAATTCCAAAGAGGAGAACAAATTTCCAGTGCTCAAGCATTTTGAAATTCTCTGCTTGTATCACAGTTTCTACTAACTTATTGGCCAAAAGTCACACAGCTAAGATTAAACCTCAGGGTTGGAGTGTGCTACCAAATGGTGAGAAAATAGGAAGGCATCAACAAAACAGGTGAATAAATCATTCAATGTACCACAGTGTGTTTGTGATATATTTTTAGTTCCAGTCACAGTGAAAGACTTCTTTTGAATACATGTGAAATAAAACATGGGTAAGGAATTATTGTGGTGTTTCCATTAGGCAAAGAACCCAATATCCATGTCTGAGGTAAAAGATGAATTTCATTCAATATATGTGGCAAGAGATGCATATTTATACAAACTTCCCAAGGGCTTGTTTTAATAAAGGGAAACAATGGACTTGGGTCTATTCTGGGGTCTGGAAAGGAAAAGGAAGGGACATATCCTAGCAGGGACTATCTCCTTAGATGAAAGCAGGAAAGGCTGTGAAAGACTGGGGAGGCTTCATGATGGAAAAGGAGAAAAGGAAGTGGAACTTGTTGGGGAAATAAATATGGTATCTAGGGAGAATAATATTAATAACATTTTGTTGAGAGCTAAGAGCTTTCTATTTATTGTTTTAATCCTCGTAACAACCCTATGTTTACATAAAACTATCAGTCTAGAACATATGTATAGCAATAAATTATCAGGGAGAAGGTAGCTGAGGAAGGAAAACAGGAAGATTTCCCTTTCCAAAGGCATGATGTGCAAAGTCTATGGAGAAGAAAAAATGAGAAGTTGGGGAGACCATCTAGGGGAAACCTAAAGGAAGAAGGGGATAGGAATAGAGAGACATGGGCAGTTCATTGCATCTGAAGTGAACAAAGTATTCAGAGACAGGAATTAAAATAGGGAGATGAATGGAAGAAATTCAAAGGAAGCATTGAATAATAATTAAATTAAATACAAGTGTAGAAAATATATAACCTCCAGTAGGACTAAGTAGTACAGAGAAAATAGAAGAAAGCCAGAAGACTTCTAGAGTCCCTCTCAGAGACAAGAAACTAGAAAGTTCTGATTATAGAGAAAGGGAAAATAGATAAGAGTTAAATGCAAATAAACTGGAAGGAGAGGTTATGATTTTTTTTTCCTTTTTAAGGAATGGGGCCTATACCTACACACACCCACACCCACATCTGCACACACACACCCACACACACAATGTAGATGTTTAAGTGTTGTGCACTGCTTGTTTTAGAAAACGTGACTGGAGTAGGGAGAAGATTTGATTTTTAAATGTTTTCATTCTTCCAAACTCCAAAAGAAAAAAGGAAAATATTAAAAAAGGATTTTAATGGGGAATGGGGGAAGAGATATCCTATTTTTTTGCATTAAAAAAGTGTGACATTAAGAGATTTCAACTCCCCTTATGATGTATTAAAAGTTACTGAAAAGTTGTTGCCAGTCTTGTGAATGTGCTGGATGGATGAAGAAAGAGTCTGTGGCCATTTTCTCTTTCCAACAAGCAGAATGTAAACCAGGTTATGAGAGTGGCAGGGTCAAGGAGTTGTGATCCCATATAGAAATAGAGTGTTCTCTTGAGGATGGGGGAAGCTTCCAGAAGGGCAGAGAGAACTGCCTCATTCCTTGAGTGCAGTCCACTGACCAGCAGCACCAGCATCAACAGGGAGTTTGTCAGAACGGTTCTAAGAACGAAAAATGCTTCCAGGCGCTGTTAAATGTCCCCTATGAGGCAAAATCATCCACATTTGAGAGCCATTGGTTTAAGGGAAAACAAAACCCAAGCAAGATACATTTGTTAAGTAGTATTTTTCTATTTTTATTAATCAAAATATATATAACTGACAACCAGAGCATGAAGCAAGCAGGATTCCCTCACTCCGCAGCCATCAGCTGCACACGCTTTAGAGTCAGACCATTTGGGTTCAAATCCTGGCTCTCTGATATGTTTGGCCATGGGCAACATTAGTGATTCTTTAAAGCCTCAGTTTTATCATCCAAAAGACATGGATTGAAACATACATTATTCAAAGATTAAATGTAATAAAGATGGAAAATGCCTAGTACAAAACAAAGTAACTAGAAATGTCCATTATATTAGTCTTTTTGTTTTTCAGATAAAGATATAATTCCCATTGCACTTGAAATATTTGAAATAGCTAAGTACATCCATTGCTATCACCACACAATTCCAACTGCCCATGGACTTTATAATGGAGCAACAAACTAGATGTTCTTAAAATCCTTTCTAGGTTCAACATTCTTTGGTTCTATTTATAACTACAGCTTAGATTTCAGATTTTTGTTTGTTTATGGATTCCTCTATGATTCCATGAAACCATAAATGCTCTCATCAGAAAAGTGCACATACTCAAGTACAAGTAGCATTTTTCCAGGCTCAGGAGGTTTCCAGAGCCCTTGAAACTCATTTGTAAGTCCTACTTTAAAACTTTCTGATAAGCATATCAACAGCCTAGAAGTTATTTATTGGCAGGGGTTCGGGTGGATAGGGCTGACAGGATCTATGTGAAAGATGGAATTGAGGTTGACACAGGAAAGGATAAAGATGCCACTCTTCTAACCCTGTGGTAGTAAAGGCTGGAATGAACATTTTAGCACTGGTTTGGTGTGGCAATAAACGAGAATGACTATGACAGAATCTTATTAGACCAGCAAGGAATGGAAAACCTGCCAGGAGGGAC
Organism: Eumetopias jubatus; assembly: GCF_037043125.1. Classification (NCBI taxonomy): domain Eukaryota; kingdom Metazoa; phylum Chordata; class Mammalia; order Carnivora; family Otariidae; genus Eumetopias; species Eumetopias jubatus. Next base: position 152,860,413 of record NW_028274810.1, on the reverse strand, counting down.
AACCAGGCAGAAGGGACCTTGTTTAGCTGAGTACAAGCACAGATAAAAGTGGGTGGCAGTGGACTTGGGACATAAATATAAATTTTAAATGTGTGTGAGGAGACAGGAAGGCAATCACACTGAGAATATACCAGAGGGAGAGGTGTTTTGCAAACAATAATGGTACAAGCAATGTGTGCTAATTGCCATAGAAAGACAACTGCTCTTCAACCAGTTGTTGATGATGATAGTGATGAGCGGAGATGCTAACAGAACTATTTCAAAATTCTTGTGACTTTTGAGCATGTTCCCTAATATAGTAAGAAAAAGTGAGACAGTCCACAGAATGGAGCAACTGATGTCACAGATATTCTTAAAAAGAAACAGGAGAGCTTCTTGCTGCACAAAAGCTTTCTGTTATGATGTAGTCCTAATAGTTTATTTTTGGTTTTGTTTCCCTTGCCTTAGGAGACTTATCTAGAAAAATGGTGCTATGGTTGTTATCAGAGAAATTACTGTCTCTGTTCTCCTCTAGGAGTTTTTATGGCTTCAGGTTTCACATTTAGGAATCTAAAAACAACAGCAAGAAACCAAATGAATAAACAAAAAGCAGAATCAGACCTGTAAACACAGAGAATGAACAGATGGTTGCCAGAGGGGAGGGGTGTGGGGGTTGGGCAAAATGAGCTAAGGGGAGTGGGAGATGCAGACTTCTGGTTATAGAATAAGTCACGGGAATAAAAGGCACAACGTAAGGAATGTAGTTAATGATATTGTAATAATGATGTATGGGGACAGATGGTAGCTACGCTGGTGGTGAACATAACATGTATAAACCGGTGGAATCACTCTGTTGTACCTGAAGCCAATACACATTGTCTGCCAATTATACTCAAACAAAAAAATTAATAAATGAAAGGGAACTGGAAAGGTTTAGAGCTGGGAGCCTCTACCATTACTAACACTAGATCACTAGGTAAGTAGTTTAGAAATTCTGATGCAAAACTGAATTTAAAAGCAGAGACCATGGTGTTAGACGTGTAGAACATGGCCAGCTGCATGAAGGAAGAGTGACCAAAGAGGATAAATAATGAGCTGGTTCAATGTATGAGTCTGAAATCAGGGATGAATTTAAATTATTGTCTGGCATAGCCTTTGCAAGCTACTTACTTTTCTAAGCCTTATGTTTCTCATCCATAAAATGGGCATGGGAATACACATCTCTTAAGACTGTCCTGAGCATCAGGTAATTTAGGACAAGATAATGTGCTACAAATATCTGGCATTTAGAAAAGCCTCAACATATGGTAGTTATTATTTAGTTAATGTTTACTCTGTTCTAGGCATTTTTCCACATATTTCTAGGTTTAATCCTGCAACCATAATGTGAGGTAGATAGGATTGTAAACACCACAAATATACACACTCCATATCTCATTTTTTATAAAGATTATGATATAAAAAGGTAATGCTTGAACTGTTGAAATCACAGTAATAATTTTATAATTTCAGTATTCCTAATAGCTCTTAAGACAAAGCGACTCTGCGGGGACATGGGGCATGATTTACCTGTTTTTGTGTCCCTCACCTCATGATACAGTGCCTTGCACCCTGTGTGGATATATGCTGATGTGTTAGTTAAAATGACATCTCTCAGACTCACGCATTTAAAATAGGAAAAACTTTGGAAATCATATAGTTCTCCTTTCATGCACAGTGGAATTTTAGAATGTTTCTAAAGGTCACATGCTAATCAGTTGAAGAGTATAGACTAGAATGTCAGTTGTAGAGTTCAGTTTCCAGAATATGTTGAAAGCTTTTGCTGTGTATGAAAAGTCTATTAGTTCCTGGACAGGGTGATGAGGGGCCTTGAGGAATATATAAATATGCTTATAGAATGACTACCATAGGTTCCCAGAACCATTGTACTCACATCATAGAAACCTGCTTTGTGGACTAGGATTTGGCAGAAGGTCCATGCTTGGCAGCTGCTTCAGTAATTGTTCACAATAAGACCAGCTTTTAAAGATAATTCCTTTGATGGAAATGATAAGGATAATCGCTTCCTGCAATTTAGTGTCCCAAATGTGCCTGCTGAATGAGTAGGGAGAGTTGGGCCTTTGCCTAGTATAAGTCTAATGTGTACTGGTCTTGGAATTTCTCAGGTGGAAAATTAAGTTGGATTTCAAACCTCTTCAAAGTTTGTGTGGTGTGTGTATCGGGGTTGGGAGAAGGGTCAGGAAGGCCCTAATGGGATATGGGGAAGGTTCTTTCTCACCAGAATGCCCCTGAAAGATAGAATTTTATGGAGCCCCTTCCTCTCCCATCCTTCTCTTTTCTTCAGTGTTCCCCCTTAGATCTACTTCTTCCTTTGATCCTTAGGAAATTTTTGGACATCAGTCATTTTTACCCCTTTTTTACTCATGCCACCTGGATCTGATTCCTCCGAAGGTGAAGATTCTTGGATTTGCATCCTGACTTAGGCTGACTTGAAGTTTCTCCACTCCTTTGATCTTCTGTTTTAGTTTCCTCAGCTGTCAAGGGGGAGAACGCTGCTGCTTAGCTCATACTACTGTGGGGATTAAAGGAATGATTACGCAAAAGTATTTAGCATAGTGCCTGCCATGGGATAGGCCCTCGTTTTAGGTCTTTTTTCCACTCGTACTTTCAGGAGGGCTTACATTTAAATTTTCTATCTCTGCGGGTGTCCTATAAGACATTTAAATGGGTCTCATGTTGTGAAATAAGGCAGCAGAGGGTTAGTGGAAGTAAGGGTTCTCTGAATTTATTCTTTGAGAGTCCTGAACATACTGTCAGCCTGAAAGGGGACACCCATGAAGCTGATAGAGAAGAATCACCACCCAAGTATGTAGGTGTGAAGTACAAAGTTATAGCATCTGTGAAGACTGTCTTTTCTTCCATGATCATTTTTGATTACAGGTGTCATTTTTCTAGATATTGATGAATGCACTGCTCTATGGTAAAGTGTGGTTGCTCTTTTAACTGTGCTGCAAAGATTCTGCTAAGAAGCCCTGAACCTACAAGTTGCTGTAAATGCCACTTCCCTGTGCTGGCAGAGCACTCCTGACCCTCTATCTCATCTTTAAGACTGTTCTGCTGACACAGTGTCATGTGTAATGATCTCTATCACCAGACAACTCCTGGGCATAAAGCTCATTTATCTTTCTACGCCCAGCACCTAGCATAGTGAATGGCCCCGTAGTCCTCAATTAATGTTTGTTGAACTGGGTCAAGATACCCAACCTGTTATTTGGAAAAGTTTGGTGGGCCAATCTCTGTATTTGTGAAAATAATACAAAGCTGGTGGTCATTGTAAAAGCCAATTATATCTTTCATTTATAAATATGAGTCTCATGCTTAGTATGTCTAAAGAGGTACTATTTAAATCATGGTGGTGTGGCAGCAAGCCAAGCACAATTGGGAGGACTGAGAAGAGTAACAAACCTCTAATCAGAGGAATTTGATGAGAGTCATTGAAAACCAAAGTTTGGTGTCAGAAGCTGAGCTTGAGAATAATTATACCTCTTTACAAGAAAATCAGGAGCAATAAGGGGTTGACAAGGCCTTGTCTTCCCAAACGTCTGAATCTCACCTGGCTCAGGTATATTTATTTGAAAATGTCTGGGCCCATTAACAGACCATTATTTACCTTAACCAATGGTGGCACCCCATCATCCCATCACTGGGATGAAGAAAAACATGGTATTTAGGTAGCAAGTACCAACTACACAGCATAATTATTGTCTTGTCTTTGCCCTGTTATAAATCATCACCCAACCCAAACCATCTTATGTATGTCTGTGTTTTTTAAATGGAGAGAGTTTGATATAACTGTCTTCAAGTTATAGGATGGGCCTCAAGGGGATAGTATTGTGTAATGGTTAGGATCATTAGATATGGAACCAGACAGGCCTTGATGAAAATTCCAGTGCTCATACTCCCTGGCCTTGGGCTAGTTACCTAACCTCTCTAAACCATAGTATCCCTATAGAGTCATAGTGAGAATAAAATAATTTTTATAAAGGGTTTAATGCTGTGCCTAGCATCAGTGCTCTATAAATAGTAGCTTTTAGTAGGGGCAGCTGGGTGGCTCAGTCAGTTAAGCATCTGCCTTCGGCTCAGGTCATGATCCCAGGGTCCTGGGATCGAGCCCTGCATCAGGCTCCCTGCTCAGCAGGGAGCCTGCTGCTCCCCCTGCCTGTGTACTCTCTCTCTGTCAAATAAATAAAATCTTTTTTTTTAAAGACTCTATTTATTTGAGAGAGAGAGTGAGAGAGAGAGAGAGCACATTGGGGGGAGGGTCAGAGGGAGAAGCAGACTCCCCACTGAGCAGGGAGCCCGACGTGGGACTCGATCCTGGGACGCCAGGATCATGACCTGAGCCGAAGGCAGTTGCTTAACCAACTGAGCCACCCAGGCGCCCAAATAAATAAAATCTTAAAAAAAAAAAAAAGTAGCTTTTATTATTATTAGTAGTAATATCAGCAGTAACACTACAAGTAATAGAAGTGACATTGGAAGAGTGGTAGGGTCCATCCTCAATGAGGTGGGCATTATGTCAATTACTTGGGGAGGAGGCAAGACCCTCAGACAGGGAGCCAGAATTTAGGAGTGTGGGTTTGAAGCAGGAAAAGTTAACTCCTGCCTATCATAGGGATCTGGACTTACAAGTGTCCAAATGAGGTTCAGGTGGGAGGGAAAAGGTAGTTGGTTAGCCACTAGATTGAGAGGTTGCCCTGGGGAGACTCAATCTGAAGATATATGTATATGAGATGTGGCTGATAGTTCCAGTTAACAAATTGTAAGTCATTCCCTTTTGTTCTCCCAGTCCCTTTTTTTTTCCCTTCAGTCTAGTTTAATTTTTCACCTCATTTCAGATTTGCCATGAGTCATGAAGGAAATAGGGATTTTCCTGACTTAAACTTGATCTTTATTGGGGTTATACACTGCTTAAACCCCACTACTTGGACCGTTCTCCTTTCTAGTAGGCCATTAGCAATAAGTCCTAAAAAAGAAGGTAAAGCTAGGGACATACGGTTCTCATAAGGAGATTCTTCCTCATTTATAATCTTGACGTTCCTGCTTTTAACTTTATCAAGAATGTTTGCAAGTATTCCAATTGGCACTTAATCATATGCTATGGTGTGCTTTTCAATGCTTTAGTATGTTTAATATAATCTTAGTTTTTCTATTAGACTGTAAACTCCCTGCAGGTATTTGGTTGTATTTTATAAAAACCATCTGTAGCATTTGGCACAATGATCTGTAAGTGAATACTCAGTAAATATGTTTACTTTTCCTCTAAAATGTTGTGTTAATGTAGACAACAGCATTGTACTTGTCTATCAGATCTTTTGGAGCTGCAGATATTGCGGTATGCAATCAAAATTGTCACTAAATTTATTTTTAGCAAAACCAAAACATGCCTTAGAGGATAATTAAATGCCAGGGCTCTCAATTTTCCAAAAACCTATAGCTATCTCTAGGTTTAGGGGGCTATCTCTATAATGCACCACTCAAAAATAGCTGACACAAAACTTAGCAAAAGGTGTCTTGCTACACAGAACATGGCATTTTAATCCACATTCTGAGAACCTAAATTTCTGGGAGCATGTTACAGAAGCTGGATGTGGGAAATTAGATGAGCCTATAAATGAGATCAAAGCACATGCATCTTAAACATCCAGGAAGTGGCACTTACACAGTCAGTCCTCCATAAGTATTCCAATGCCTGAGAGTAGGGACACAGAAAAAGTGTGATCTCATACTTATTTTCTGATAAATAATAAAGGTGCTGTAGCAGCATTTCCTTCCCCATTAGGTTGTAAGTTAGTATTAAAAAGTGTTTTCATTTCCTAAACCTGATGATGAGATCTTGGTACTTATAAACTCAAAAAGATAATCTTTCTGTTGGATAAATAAGAACTTCCACTATCTACATAAAGAATCTTCTGTCTACAAGGCTCAGGGCATGTTTCTTTCCCTGTGAAGTAGAGAACAGCCACTCTGACTTGGCATGGAACCAGGGTATGCAGACCCAGAGCATCTGCCAGCACCCAAGCAGGTCCAGGGTGAAGAGTTAGGGTGATGAGGGATGACATCACAACACTTAATTTGAATTTGGGTCCAACTCGAAGGAACATTACAAACAAAAAACAAAGGCACTCTGTATGTGTTAGAAGCTTTTTGACTGCTCAGGTGGGACAAGTCTGGGCTATCTATCATCAGTACTTTCTTCCAGAGTTCTCCAGCAGAGTTGAGACTCAGTTGCCTACGGTGGTAAACCGCTTAATAATTGTAGTAGGCAGAAGGATGGTCCCCAAGATGTCCATACCCTGATCCCTGGCACCTGTGAAATTCTATTGGCAGAGACTTTGCAGATGTAATAAAGGTTATAAATCATAAGGAGATTATCCTAGATTATCCAGGTGGGTACAATTGAATCGCATGTGCCCTAAAAGCAGAGAATTTTCTTCATTGGAGGCAGAAGAGAGAGAGCAGAAGAAGTCAGAGAGATTTGAAACTTGTGAAGCAATTGATGGGTCATTGCTGGCTCTGAGACTTAAGGACCAGAAAAACACCTCAGAAGCTAAGGGTGGCCCCCAGCTGACAGTAAAATGGGACCTGTAACCACATGAAACTGGATTCTGCCAACAGCCCCAGAGCCTCTAGATAAAAGTCCACAACTGCCGGCACCTGTTTCAGTCCTATGTGACCCTCAGCAGGGAATCAGCTCAGCCAGCCCTGTTGTGCCAGGACTTTGGACCCATGGAAACTGGGAGATACTAAATTGGTGCTGATGAAAGCTGCTAAGTTTGTGGTAATTTGTTATGACAGCAATAGAAAACGAATATAGAAATACTCACTCTCTTGGTGGGCTCCGTTCCCTAATTTCACCTTCCCACTCCCCTACTGATGTTTCCTGGGATCCTCTCCCAAATAAATCATTTAAACTCAAGCCCTAATTTGAACCATGATGAGGCAATCCTGGAGGCATACCACCCAATTCTTTTTTTTTTTTTTTTAAAGAGAGAACCTGTCTTGAGATGTACAGGCAGCCGACCAGTCCCCAGCCCTAGGGCTTATGATCTGCTGTGTTTGAGCTGAGTACATGTTCTCCTTGAGCGCTCCTGGCCAATGAGCATGCTTGGTGGGGTAGCTGGGCCTATTTCTGCCCAGTGCACGATGCTTCCACAGGCAGTCTTTACGCTGGTGTCCCCTTGTGCTGTCTGAGGCTCTTTAGAGCTGTACCACAGTATGAGGCTTCTCCTACCTACTCATCCTTCTTTTCCCCTTCTCTCTTCACAGGTGTCAGGCCTATCTTGCTGGTCTGATACACTGCCTTTTTTTCTCTTTATCTTTCATAGGCATTACCCTCAATATATCTCTTGCAATTTAAATTCTGTCTTTGCATCTGCTTCCCTGAAGACGGACCTGACACACTGGGCTTTGTACAAGAAGGCAGAGCTCACCTAGATCAACTTACCACATGGAAATAAAATCAGATATGTAAGAGACAAAGTGGAGAGTAGCTACATATCTGTTAAGGCATAAAAAAACTGCCCATTAAAAACTGTGGTCCAGTGAATGATGTTCTGGAATCTAACAACTCTGAACAATTCCACAGAGAGTAGGGAGAAGCTTGTGGTTGAGGCCACTCAGCTGGGATGCCCTCAAGAGACAAAGGTAAAATCTTCTGCTTCCTGAATTTCTATATGGCTTAGTGGGGATCATGTAGGGCTGTAAAAAAATGTAAAAGTTCAGGAAAAGGCGAAGGAGGCTGTAGCAGGATGATAGTCTAATTTACAGTGTCCACACAGATGATGCATGGCTGGCCATAAATGCTTCCTAGGAAAATTAGCCATGGAGCCCTGTTCCTTTAGAGGGCAGGAGACTCAGCAGAAGACCATATTCAAAGGGCAGGTCTGAGCCAAAAGCTGATGCTACAAAAGGCAGAATCTCAAGCCAAGCAAATATAAATCCAGGTATGAGAATTCAAATTTCAAAGGCACTCTGTTGTTTGAAAGCCACTTCTTTATGTGCTCCAATGATGGTAATAAAATTTATAGCAAAATGAGCATCTGCCTTAATTAAAAATAGACAAATTTCAGTCTAAGTTGTAACTGGAGAGTGATTTAAAGGAATTAGTTAGAGGTGTATCCATGTACAGATGTATCCACTGAGGAGGGCCTTGATTTTACCAAGTCCAGCAAATTCAAATACCTACCTTAATAACCTACATTCTAAGAGCATTATACAAGGATTCTCAAATGCAGACCAGTTAGTACCCCATTCAGAGCTCTTGTGTCCAGGGATTTATATCATTCTCTAAAGAGTGTCAAAAATGCAATATTTACTGAGAGAATTACTACTTATGAAAATACCTTCCATAATAGAGGTCAATTTTGAAAAAGCCTAATCCTGATTTATGTTACAGGTTATTTAGTTTCTAAGTCACTTATCACTGGAAATCTTTCAAAGAAAACTGCTCCTTTTACTTGCTTCCTATAGGTACCTATTGTGTGTTGTTTCCCCTCAAGGTCAGGTTCTGCACTGTTGACCTTCTTGTAGCCCCAACTCCTTCATCCATTACCCTGATGTGCACACTGTAGGCTTCAGAGCATTCAAATGAGTATGAAAGTATACCGTTGGGGCTAACCCGACAGAACATGATCATTTCAGTCATGGTGAAACATACCTATTAGAAGTCACACTAATCGGGTCTTTTGCACAATTTACTTTCTTTGACATTGCTCTCGATGTATCTATCACATTTGGATATATCCCCTGTATAGCTATACTACCTGGCTAAGGCAGCATTGCCTAGGGGTTAGTCCAGTGGACTCTGTGTAACTTATGTTTGGTTCCTTCTCTAATACTTATTAGCTGTGGCCTTGGGCCAATTTTCTTTAACTTGTCCAAGCCTCAGTTTCTTCATCTGTAAAATGGGAAAAATAGTTCCTATTTCATAAGGCTATTGTGAGGATAAATGAAGTCATAAACATAAAATGCTTAGCAGTACCTGATCCATTAGGGCTCAATAAATACTAGATTAAAAATATTCTATTTAATAGTGTCTTAGAAAGTTCATGGGAATCCCTCCCTAACACACTACCTAGCAGAGAGTAGGCACTTAATAAGTGCTACTTATATTAATTAGGAAAGGCTAAGGTGCTGTTATAAATTGACTCAATACGTAGTGGCTTAAACACAAGAGTATTCCCTTTTCCCTTATGTAACAGTTCAAAGTGGATGTTCCATGCCAGCTGAGGAGACTCTGCTCCACACAAGCATTCAGGGACCCAAGGTGAATGTGGTGGTGCCATCTGCAGCCTGTGGTGCTCTGGATGCCGCTCTCCCTGACAGCTGGAGTGCAGTGCAGGAAAGAGCATGGAGGCAGCCTTCTGGGAGAAATTTGTGGGCCAGGTCTGAAAGTTGCACAGTACTCCCCCTCTTATTGCTTCAGAGAGAACTTAGTTGAGTGGTTATACTCACCTGCAGTGGAGATTGAGAAATATAAGTATACTAGGGAGGGCAGATCTTGGTAGACAGCCAACAGTCTCCACTAACAGTATCCTTTTTGGAGCAACAACCTCGATGTTGATTCATTTATAATATAATACTATATTTTTCTTTAATTTTAAGACTTTAAAACCTTAAATTAGAGTCAAAGTGTTTCTATAAGTCCTTAGGTAAGCCTATACAGATCAGATGTTTTAAATTTATTAATTTAATATTTATTTTATAAAGATTAGAAATTCTTAACAGGAAGCAGTTAGAGAAGGCATGCACATTATATGCCAGAACTTTAGGAATTTATTCAGACCTTTATTTAAAAAATATTTATAGAATATTCAGTTTTCTCAAGCACTGCATTTCTGTGGGTGATACAGGAAAACATCTTGTCCTCAAAGAGCTTGCAATCTGGTAGCAAGGTGATGATATTCTGCCAGCAGTTATCATGGAGTTGGAAAAGGAAAGCATTCTGGAAGAATGCTAGAAACAGATGAAAAACCAGCTTCCATTCGGTCAGCCCTGGTTTTCTGTTCCGTTTCCTTGGCACTTGGAAGTTTCTACGGAGCCGCTGCAATGTCAAGCCATAAGTTTCTGTCCAAGTCTTCAGCTGGTCATGCATCATGAAGGGCTGCAACTCTTCCCCTCCCTCAGCACTCAGACATACTTACAATTTTTGATGTTTTAATTCCAAGAGGGATAACTTTCAAGGGAAATTTTCTTGAACTAAAATGAAAGTCAGATATCTTTGGGGATATTCTTGGAAATCACTTCTAAGCAAATTACTAGAGCTGCAAAAAACAATTTATATCATAGGCCTCACAGTCTTATCTTTTGTGATTTTTTTTTTTGCAAGAAAATTTTGAGAATACCTATTTTACTAAGTATCTGTTTAAAGATAGAGCCGAAAATAGTCAATTTAAAATCAATTACAAGGATATCACAGTGAATGTTTTTTAGAAACTGAGGACAAGATAATTCCCTTTTTCTGAAAGTGAAACATGAGCTTACTTTGATTATAATTATGCTGCAACTGATTAGTAAAAGGATGCCACTAGTACCCAAATTAAACTTTCTGGAAAATTTTGCTTCCTATTTCAAACTAAAAAAAGTTTGAACACACTGTCTTTGTTCTTTTTTGTAAGATGTTTTCTGTCCTGTAACTCTTTAAGCACAGCATGTGTTTTCTTCTTTGAACAAGTAGAGGATGACTTTCTAGTTTTTGTGGGTGCATCAGCTGCTCTTTGAAGGTCCCTTCTAGTATGCCACAATGCTGAATGATTTTCCCTTGCAGCAATTTCAATTCTATTTTCTTGATTACAGGCAATGAGGCAAAGTACATCTTTGGATATTTAGCTTTTTCTTTCTTTGAAATACTTCTTTCCATTTACTCATGATAAAAGGATGCTTTTTTTTTTAACTAGCATCCAAGTTGTATTACATAGTTGAAACATAATCAAAATAGGTTATACTCTCAGCATTTCATCTGGTAACATGCCCGCTCTATTCTTGGTAATAATTTGGGCTGCAGCACCAGCATGTGAAGAACATGGGATTCCTTCTGAATGCTGCCAGTGCTACATTGCCTAGCTAACTTCCTTAGGCCATTTCCTCTTCCTAAGTCTTAGTCACTGGTCTTTCAGCTGGATCTTCTCCGCTCCAACAACAGTCACCTTCAGCTATCACATTCTAGACCAATGCCAATAATCACCACTTCCCCCAAATCTCTGTCAGTCAACTCTCTTATTCCACTACTTCCCTTACTCTTAAGTCTGTTCCACCATTTCTCCCATTTCATTGAGGCTGACGTTTTTTGCAGGGTTGATGTCACCAATTCTCTATACTTAGCCAATGTCAAAGTCACATTTCTGCCTTTATTTCCCTGATCTCTCAGATGTAATTGACATAGATGTTCTCTGGTCTTTTGAAACGATTTTTTATCTAGGCTTCTGTGACATGCTTCTGGACTTCTTTCTATTTGCTTGCCCCTCCTTCTCAGTCTCCCTTACCAATTCCTCCTCCCTCTTGATCCTGCCTCTGAATGCTGCAGAGACTCGGCACTTGGGCTTTGGCCCTCTTCTGTTGACATTCTTTTTTTTTTTTTTAGTTTCCAACTAATCCCACAGCTTAAAAATCCCACATTTATACTTCTCTCCTGGGCTTTAGACTGTGTGTTTGTTTTCATTTGGTTATCTAATAACCATTGGTTTCCTGATCTTGCTCTACTCCCAGGCTTTAGAGCACTACCATTCACGTTCTCAGAAAAAATAACATGGACTCTCTCTCACACCGCTTTTACTCTGTTGGTAAGTCCTGTTGGCAAAGCATTCAAAATAGATCCAGGATCCAACTACTTCTCTACTGCTACAACCATATCTAATCCTCTATCATGTGTCACCTAGACTATCACAAAAGTCTCCCAACTAGCTTCTCTGCTTCCACACTTGCCCATTACAGTCCATCTTCCCAAGAGCAGTGAGAATGATTTCTCTAATAATGATAGCTAACATTTATTGAGAACTTACTATTTGCTAGGTCCTGTTCTGAGTTGCTTACATGTCTTTGTTCCCTTAAAGGTTTTATTATTTTTTATTTATTTAGAGTGAGTGAGTGAGCAAGTGAGCAGGGGAGGGGCAGAGGGAGAGGGAGAGAGTGCATCTCAAACAGACGCCATGCTGAGTGTGGAGACTGTTGCAGGGCTCAATTCCACAACCCTGAGATCATGACGTGAACTGAAATCAAGAGCCGGACATTCATCCGACTGAGCCACCCAAGCACCCCTGTATTTGTTCCTTTACACCCTTTGAGATGGGTATTATATCAGTCTCCATTTTACGGATGAGGAAATTGAGGCACAGGGAAGATAAGAAACTTGTCCAAGGATTTATTGCTAATAATTGACAGAAGCAGGATGTGACTATGGGCAGCCCAGCTCTGCTACATGAACTCTTAAACACTACACTTGATTATTTTCATGTCACCCATCTGCTTAAAATATTCTAAAGACTTCTTATTGCAACTAGACTAGATCTAACTCTTGGCCAGGGCTGCAAGACCCCACTGGGTTTGGCCCCTGCCTACCTCTTTGATTTAATTGCTCATCCTACTTTCCTCTCTCCTTGCCTCCTCATTCACTACCTCCCAGCCACACTGGCCTCCAGTCTAATGCTCAGAGCTGTCAGGATCATTCCTGTCTCAGGCCTTCAAAATCTGCTGCTGCTTCTCAGAATGCATCTTACCTGATTTTTGTATGGTTGCCTCCTTTTGTCATTTAAATCTCACTTCAGTTGTCACCACCTCCAAGAGCCCTTCCTATGCACTCTGCCCCCAGTTATTCTCCTTGTAGTACTTCTAACTACCAGAGTGCATCCCGTTACTTATTTGCATTTGTCATCTTATTTTTCTACATTACAACGTGAACTTTTAAGGGCTTTTCCATCTTACTCCTCTTTGTAACCCCAGGGCTTTGAAGAGTGGCTGGTACGTGACCAACTTCATGTTTGAAATGGGGATGGTACCTCTCTTACAGGGTTACTGTGAAGGGTAAGTGAAATTGTGTCCAGGAAATTTCTTTTTAAAGTATAAAGTTATTAATATAAAGAGTATATCACTGCTTGAAGCTGGAAATCCTGATGGAGCAGTGGTTGGGCTTATGCCTCTTCAGCTGCTAAGGTAAGGGTCTATTCTTTAAACAAAAAAATTCAGTGAGAAAGGAGGGTAAATAGCCACCTCTCCTCCTCTCATTACCCGCCCCCCCCATACACACAAGTTGATATTGAAACAAGGAAAAAGATTTTTGTCAAAGATTTCTGGTGAATCAAGGAACTGTGAAATCAAATCCCTAGAAAGTAGTGGTGTTCTGCCATCTTGAGTGTGTGTGCACATGTGTGTCTCTGCTTCCTGGTACTTATACATTATATTTGTATAAGAGAGTTTGCTTTTTAACTGGAGAATATAGTGGACAGGGCTATTAGAGCTAAGTATTTTCCAGAGACCCTGCTGCATAATCAGCAGGAATATTTTTGCAGTTCTACTTTTTGAGCTCCTGGAGCCATAAACATCTCCACAGGTTTCAGAGCTCAGTTTGGGGGCAGTTGGCAGCTGGTCACGAGTGACTGTTAGTAGTGACTGCACTGACAAATTTGATTACATAGAAACAATTTGGTGGCTTTTTTAGGGTACCACTGAATATGATGTAATCTCAAAAAACATTGATTCCTTGTCCATATTACTAAAGGAAAATAGCATCTTTTGAAAAGAACATTGAGCCAGATACTCAGTGGACCTAAGTTCTTGTATCCACATAGCTACTGTTATGTGGGCTTTTACATGGCTTTACCATCCTTCCTGTCAAGTGGACTGATCACAGGAGAACTATTTCTTCCAGAATATTATGGTCAAACTGATGTGAGAAAGTCAATTTAGTGTTCTGGAGGAAAATGTGTGTATGTGTGTGCATGTGTGTGTAGGCATGCACACACACCCACATGTGTTCTGATACTTCAATAGAGCTGGCTGTTGGGGATTTTTAATAGGCGTCTTGTGTTGTAATAAGCTACCATGATTTACACTTTGCTGTTGGGACCACTTGACTTCCACACTCAAGTCAAGCCTCACTCCAGACTCAAGTTCTGCCATGACCCTACAAATAAGGGATATAAAGTGTTGTGGATACATGCTCTTGAGATCAGCATTCTCTTCGTCATGCCCGGTCTGGCTCTGAGTTTGCCAACCAATTATAATCCCGGGTTTCTTTTCTATTCCTGAGCCCTGCCATGCTCAATTTTAATAACTAGATCTTTACCTTGCTCCTGTGTCTGAGTCAGAATCTTGGGAATGGCTCAGTTTCCAGAACTTCCTATGCTCCTTGCCTGCCTGGAGCTCTTTGCTATCTATGTCTTCTTCTCCAGCTGTTTCTGTCCTTTGCTTCCATGCACTGAACCTCCCTAAGGTTGACTGCTTCCATGGGCAGTAGGATTCCCCACTAGAATCTGCAGCAGGGTCTAGTTCTAAGTCTAGATTCTTCCCCATATGTCTCACATTGTAGTTAATCATTTAGAGAGATATTATTCTGATGCAGAAGAAGTAGTAAAGAAGAGTGGGAGGAACTGAGGAGACACCCTGTCCCCACAGATGGAATGTACTAATACTGACATATTTCTTGGGCATCCATGATTTGCCAGGCACTTGAGGATACAGTGACCTGGAGACTGGTACTGTCAGTGCCCTATGGAGTAGGCATTTCAGTGAGGGGTAAGTAAAACGTGTATGTATAAACTGACAACCAAATGAAGTGTATATTAAAACTGATACAGTGTCACAAAGTTAGCAAGGGACTCTAATAGAAGCTGAGAGAATTGAAAAACAAAAAAACCCCCTATTTTTGTGTGCTCATGCTTATAGCTGTCTTATGTCAGAGAAAAGATGCTCACCTCCCTGTCCCCCGTGAATATTTCTCACTAGAACTAGAATTACTTTCAAAGGAATGATCGTAAACATTAAAAATTATCTTATGAAAACAGGATGTACTATACTATCACTCATGCTCTGGTATTCTAAAAATCAGCTTCATTTCTGAACAAATTTAACAACCTGATCTTAGGGCTTGCCATATGCTTTTTATTAGGGAATAGGATGTTAATAGAAACCGATTTTATATTTTTATCCAGACTCAGGAAAATAAAAGAATGGAAAGAAACATGATTTCTTAAATTTCTAGTGACATGTCTGATAATACATAATAGAGATTATAGAGATTACGTATTGGGTGTAACTGAGGCGAGATGGAAATACAGAGCCTTGGACAAGTCCTGCTTGGAATTTTTTTTTTTTTTCACAATTAAAAGAATTTCAGAGCAGAATGGATGCAGTGGAAGCACACACAGAACTGGGTCCATCTGTTTGCAGCCACAAATAGCAACCTTGTCACAATTGAGATAATATTAGTTAATCTCTGCCCAGGAAACCATGAAGTGGCAACTATTGGAAGCGTGATTTTAAGAGTAGAATGATGCTTACTTGTGGCAGGAAAATCATACCAAGAAATAAAATAGACCTCCTTGAAATATGGTGTGCAAGGACTTCATTTATGAAATTCCCCTTGACCCTGTTGTTTTGGTTAATTTTATAGGATCTCTGTTCTAGGCAGAATTGTGAAGAAGTGTAAAGCAATTATTTTCCTTATCTTTTCAGACACCCCCTCTTTCTCACAATGATAGACCAGTGGAGTGACTGCTCTGGATTTGGCAGTGTGATCGGTGGGAAGAAGGAGGTAGTGGCCAACTGAGGGGGAATCTGCACCTACTCCTCAGAAACTTGTTTCACTACAGCTAGTGCGTGTGCCACCAAATGTGCATTGAAGTTACGGGAGGCGAGCATGACGTATTCTCTTCCATGCCCTTTCTCCTACTTGCAAACTCACCTTTTTCTAAGGACCTAATCTGCCTCAAAGAAGACCTTGAAATAGAGAACCTGGGTGCTTTGTTATTTATATCCCTTCTCTTGTCATTGGTTAGGTGAGGGGTTGGACTAGATAACATCTAATATCCATTTCAGCTCTAATTCTGGAGAGAGAGGCAATTAGTTTACGGATAAGAATCAGTGGTGTGCTGGAGTCAGCTGATACTGGCTTGCAACTTTACATTCAGTGACATCTTATTGGTAGCGTGGCCGTAGTGGGACTATTTACACCAAGAAAGTCAAATCAGGGTTGTTGTTGTTTCTTCCCTCCAGAGAACAATTTTAACTGCACACCACTTGGTAAATCTCAGATATTTTGTAATATTCACAATAAATACTAACTTTCATCTCACTTTGTCCATGTGAATGCATGAGAAATCTTACCATATGGATATGCACTTTTAGTATTTTTTCCTGAGAATAGCAGCAAATGCAATATTTGCTCTAAATGATAGCAGTCCTTGTCACTATAACTCTTCAGAGGAAATTTGAACAGACGCCTGGCATCATGAGTATAACTTGGGTAGGAAAATTTCTGGTGACAGCTATCATTTCAGTGATAAACCAGCATTTATCCTAGTAAACCAACATTTTCTCCTGCATTTTTCACTTGCATGGTTAGTGACACTTTCCTGGGTATCTACATCTTCCCCCTCATTTTGACGAACTGGCTGTAAAGGGTCCTAGTTCTCTTCTCTACAATTCTTGCCTTTATTGATATGGCTATTACATTTAATGATTTTTTTAAGCATCTTTGTTCAAAGGGACTTCCTCAGATTTGGAATCAAAAGAGCCTTCTTCAGTGTACTTGTAATAAACTGACTTTGACAGTACAAAAGTGGGAATGGGTGGTATTTTACTTGGAATTATGGTATTTTGTGGAAAAGAGAGCAGATAATAGGGACAGAGGAAAAAAATATGGAGTTAAGATGCTTTTTATTCTGTCACTGCTATTTACCCGCAAACACCCTCTGGATGGAATTTTGACATGTTATTGGTAAATCATTCTAATGTCTCCCCTTCAGTCTGGGTGAATATTTTGATCCAACTTGACAGCTAGCAAAAATTCTGTTACAAATGGCCAGGTTTTGAAAAGCAGGGCTGTTACTAAGGGGATAGAAGGAAGAGTTCCCAGTCCATGCCAAGCCAAATTGTGGGGTAGGAAAGGTTGTAATTTCTTGCTTTTCTATTTCTCTTTCTGTAGGTATTATTTTCCTATGACTTCCCCTACCTGTGACAGTCAGGGCCTTCTTTACTCCCTCTGAGTAGCCCAGTTCTCCACCAAATATATCACTTTACCTGGTCCTGTTCAGTTCTGTTCAACAAATACAAGAGTCCATTCTGCATGACAGAACTATCATAGGCCCAGGGAATCCAGTACTGAATAAGACACAATTCATGCTTCAAGGGAGTCTCCATAATTTGGCTGGGTACACACACACACACACCCCACTCTAAAGTCTTTCAGAATGGGTATATATTATTCTGTTGATATAAACTAGGTTCTACATGGATATGAGGAGGAATAAGAAAATCTTCACAGATTGAGAGAGCCAGAAGAGGGGAAGTCTATACCACTATACGGAGTTGACATTTATTGAGCACTTATGGGTTCACATTTATTGAGCACTTATGGGTTCGTAGCTTTTCTAAAGGGCTTTGCATATATTAAACTCATTTTATCCTTACAACAACTATTAGTAATAGTAACTTTTTTTTTTTTTTTTTTGGCCAACTTAGTAGTGTATCCACTGGGGCATGGTGATGTTAAGTTGTCAAACACTCATGATTAATAAGAGGTAGAGCCAGGTTTTTACCTAGCAGAACTATCATGGTTACCACTGTGCTATATGCAAAAATAGATTTTTATTCATCCATCCATAAGTATATCCATGTATATTAATTAAAAATAATCCATGTCCTACCATTGTTCTAGCTCTAGTAATACAAAGAAAAATTGACAGTGGTGCCCTCAAGCATTTCAAAATCTAATGGAATAGACATCTCAGCAAACAGACTGTGACTAATTCCATGTGAGTAATATCCAAGGGTTGATGAAGAAACACCTGAGGGACCCCTACCTGCAAATAGGAGTCCAGTACCATGAATGTAGTTTAATTAATTTTCTGTGCTGTGCCTACTTAAATGTGCCTACATTTAAGAGGACTTTCAGAGATGCAAGGAATATGGCCTCTTTGAAATTCCAATAGTCTTTTGCTTTGTACCTTCAGTCCATTTATTTTACCATCTTGTCATTGTCCCTCATCCCCCTTGGTGAATTCCTAAACTAGGTTTAATTCCATCCACTACTCTGCATCTGGACCTGCACAGTGGAAGACTACTGGAGAGAAACACTACCTGGCGTGTGTGGTCACTAAGATCAAGTGAACACTTAATGCTAGTCAGCAAATGTGCTGTGTTTCTCTGGTCCATTCATTCTCCCTCTATTAAAACCATATCATACCTTCTCCAGTCTTCTCAAACCTTTTAGATTGCCTTGCTCATTCTCACTTGTAACTCATGACTTTGCTTCCTATTTTGTTGAGAAAAGCAGACAGAAGAGAACGTCCACAAGTTCTCAATACTGCCTAATTCTCCCACTTGTTCCAGCCCCAGGTACTCTGCCTTTTCTCTTGGGTTACGCTATGATCCATCTCTGCTCTGAGCTACAGCCATAACCTATACTTGTTCACTAGATGCCATGCTTTCTTGCTGGAAACCAGATTTCCCCTTCTCTAAAGGATAAAACTTGCTCTTATTTCTCTAATTTTAAAAAATTTAAAAAACTATCTTTCCCCTCCAGCTATTATCTCATTCTTTTGGGGGCTAAATGCCTCAAAAATGTTGTCTGTACTCATTGTTTCCATATCCACTTCTCCCATTCTCTCCCATAAAGTCCATCCCAAACCTCTCCTCTTAAGTGTATTTTATTGCCTACTTGACATCTTCACTTGGATACATAATAAATCTTCCAGCTAATATGAACAAAATTGAACTCCTGCTATTATCAGCCCCCCACCATCTACTTCTTTCACAGTATTTTCCACCACAGTTAATGCAATTCCTTTTTTCCAGTTTTCACACCAAGAACATTGGCATCATTCTGGATTCCTCTCTTTATCTGACAACCAATGTGCAATATAATATAGGCTGACCTTGATAATATGTCCAGAATCTAGTGACTTCACTTCTTCTACTGCCTTCCTGGTCCAAGCCATCATGACCACTTGCCTAAATTATGCAATTACTCCTAACAGGTCACTTTGCTTTCAACCTTATGTCTTAAGTCTGTTCTCAGCAGGGAAGCCAGTGATCCTGTTACAACATACGTTAGATCACAGCAATTTTTGGCTCAAAAATTTTTAGTGGCTTTCCAGCCCCTTCAGAATAGAAGCCAACATCTTAAAAATAACCTTCAAGGCTTTGCATGCCCTGGCCCCCATTAGTTCTCTGAATTTTTATTTACCAGATATCCTCATGATCACCCTCCCACCTGCTTCAAATCGTTAATCAAATTCCACTTTTTTTTTAAAGATTTTATTTATTTATTTGACAGAGAGAGAGAGAGCGAGAGAGGGAACACAAGCAGGGGGAGTGGGAGAGGGAGAAGCAGGCTTCCCATGGAGCAGGAAGCCCGATATAGGGCTCGATCCCAGAACTCTGGGAACATGACCTGAGCCAAAAGGAGATGCTTAACTGACTGAGCCACCCAGGCACCCCAATCAAATTCCACTTTTAAAGAAACATTTTATTTGAGACTGAGAGAGCACGTGTATGCATGAAAGCAGGGGGGGAGGGCAGAGGCAGAGGGAGAGGGAGAGAGAATCTTAAGCAGACTCTGCACTGAGTGTAGAGCACAATGTGGGGTTCCATCTTAGGACCCTGAGATCATGACCTGAGCTGAAATCAAGGATTGGTTGCTTAACTGACTGAGCCACTCAGGAACCCCTCAAATTCCATTTTCTTGATGAGTCTTTCTCTTCATAGTATTCTTGTTCCTTGCCCTTGTAGCCCCTGAAGCTTCCTAGTTCCTGCTTTTAGGATAACTTTTCTTCTTTACAATTATTGCTACCTACCATACTCAATATTTTAATTATTTAGCTATTTGTTGTCTTCTTCCCCAACTAGAATATAACCCTTGGATTTTATTATTTAGGGTTTGTTGGTTTGTTTTGTTCACTTCTGTATTATTCCCAGAACCTAGAATAGCTCTTGGTACAGAATATGTGAGCTACAATTATGTGTTGAATAAATGAACAAAAAATAAGAATCAAAAATAAACTCTACAAAAGTACTTAGGGCACATAGATGGTCTTATGCGAGATTTGTTGAATAATGAATGAATGGCACAACGTATAAAGGAATGTAGTTGAGAAAAATTATGCAACTTGTAAACAAAAGTAGAGTTGTAAAGTGAAGTCAAGATTTAGGCTACTGCATAAATTATGTGCCGTGAACTTCAGTGCTTCTTTCGGGGTAGATCAGATATTTGACTCCAAACCTTTAGTAAGATAATGTGAGAAGAAAAAAAAATAGTGGTGCCATGATTTATAGAACCAAAATTAAGGCACAACAATTATCTCAGGCAAAGCAAAATTATTACTGAGAGCCATTTCTCCCAAGAATTCTAAAAAGGAAAAGAACAGTGAAACATAATGAAGTGTCTTCACCAACTCTTTAGACTGTCCCTCACCAGACCAATGGCATTGTCCCACACCACAATTCTATATTAGCAATTCTCAGAGGAGATAATATATTATCTAAGTACCTAGTACTCTTCCAGTGTTGGTTAGCTTGGTATATTTTAAGAATCTAGAGTAAAGGGTAGACTGCAGATTTTTCAGAGAATTGATCTTCCAATTATTCACTCCACAAATATTTATGATCTACAATGAACCATTAACTGGTCTCAGTACTTGATATATGATAGTGTATTAAAAAGATATTATACCTTACATTATGAATATCACATTTCCAAAAATACTTCTTCTTTCTGCCAAATTTTGACAACTATGAGGCCAAGTGGTGAGTTTGAATTGTACTTCATTTCCAGAACCTAGAATGCAGTTATATTGAGTTTACATTTTTAATGTGTTTCTTTGCGTTTAGTAATCATCATATCATGGTTGTTAACAGCCTGCATTTTGTTCTTAAGCAGACCTGAGTTGGAGGTTTAGATCTACCACCTACCACCAACTTGGGCAAGTTACTTAATCACTGAAAGCTTTAGTTTCCTTATGCAAAAAAGATATATATATATATGCATACATACATATATACATACATATATCTTTTCCCCTTTACTTGAAATGATTAACAAAATATCTGGGTACTTGTGGGAGAGTAGATGTGACTTGAAAGGTAGGCAAGAAACTGGCCGTTTCATTTACATGCTAAGTAGTGTGGATTTCAGCTTCAGAGATGGGTAACTACAAATGAATTTTAAGTATCATGATGACACAATCAGATTTATGTTTTACATTTATCACTGTGTTGGGGATGAGTAGGAAGTTTGGAAATTTGAAGAGACTAGAGGCAGAGAGCTAATTAATAATTGAGATAAAAGATGATGAGAACTTACACCAGGATAGTGGGGCTGGGAATAGACAAATGAAAGGGACTATTTGTAATTTCCTCCTCCTTATAAACTTCCCTACTTTGTATCCCATTCTTTGAGAGTACTGCTCATGGCTGTTAAATGTTCTGATACCTTAATTTGACCCAAAGTTTCTTTTGCATACAATGCTTCTTGATGATGTTCTCACAAAAGACCATTGGAGTATTTCAAGCAACAAAGCAGGGACCATGGACACGAAATCTGGGGCAGAAGGATCTTCCTTATTTTTCTTATGCTCGAGTAAAGCCCTGAGTAATTCTGTTCACTGAGGTCCTAGTTGATATTGGTATCTGCTTTCATAACATAGCCCATATTTTTAAAAAACACTGTGACCTGGCTATTCTATACTGTCAAACTACAGAGAAGTTTTTCTATTAAAACAATGCTAATGTTATTGCAGAGGGTGTTAGATATTTTTGTCTGACTCTGCTTCTGATATTTTTACCAGCGTATTACAAAGTCAAATGGAAAGCTGTAAAAAATCTTGTTTAAAAAATGTAGATAGGATTTAACCAAAGGCATACCCTACCAGATCATGACAGCAAAGGAGAAGGGAGGGAGCACGCAGATCACAAGCCTGGCTTTATCAGATTGTTAAAGCAAGCCCTTCATTGGTGCTTTTTCTCCAACTGGTATCCATAGGCCCTTTGTCATCAGTGGATCCATTTGTAGTAAGAGGGTAGGTATAATAGAAGAGAGTTTGGGCAGAGAGTGGGACGGAAGAAGAAGCTTGAAAGGAGCCAGGAGACTTTTATTCTATCTTATGTCTTCCATATACTAACTAGTTTACTATGTTTAGGTTGCTTAACTCTTGTTTTCTCAAATGTAAAATTCATTAAGTACTCATCCGACATACATGTAATGAAGGCTAACTGTGTGCTTATCCCTGTTCTAACTAAGCATAGGCATATAAAAATGTTTAAAACAGACAAACCCTCAGGAGTTTAATCCTAATGGGATAGGCAAATATTAAACAATTAAAACGCAAACATATGGTTTTGATTTATAATACATTATTTTTTTATATAATGAATGTGTGCTTTATCATTATTATTTGGTATATGTTGCTACATAATTTGGTAAATAAATAAGATACAAATCTTATGTAATAAGTGATATATTGCAGATAATAAATACACAATGAAATGAGAATAATAATGTCTTCTAACATCACAAATGACATAAGAATCAAAATTTCTAAAAGACTTGTGAAATACAAGATGCTCTGTAAATACAGATTGCATTTATTCATTCACAAGTTTATAAGGGTAGTACTGGATTTAATTCAAGGTTCTCCATGTCCAGTATTTTAGGACTGGCTTTAGAATGGTACTGACTTATACCCACATCCTCAAAGGATCTGGAAGACCACCCATACAACTGGATTGCCCCAAGCATGGGGGTTCTGGATGACATAAACACTGTGGTCTTGGGGCACTTTTCTGGCTTAATATGCTTTACAGTGTTAGACAATGGATGCCTTAGCAGCTGGTATATTAAAGCATTGTTATGCTTCCTATAATTATTTATGTTTCTATGGGGGCTGGAGAGATGTGGTGTATATCTTTATGTTCCTTCTGCCTAGGGCAAAGTCTGAGATCTGATAGGTGCTCAGTAACTGTGAAACAATGATACTTTGGCCACATGGTAACCCTTGGGGGGATTGTAGCATATCGTAGAACTACTGGAGGTGACTGGGAAGCGCTTATGCTCCCAGATGAGCTCCACGCTTACCTGCTGTCTTTAGTGTAGACCTCTTTTTCCTTTTCAAAGTAATCATGGAGGAAAGAAGGCAAAGGGTAGTGTGGCACCACTGGCAACTGTGTTCTCCCTATTAAACTCTTTCCTATTCTTTTTTGAAAACATCTTGCATCATTCAAAAGGTTTATTTACGTTTTCTTTTTTGAATGACAATGAAACTAATGATGTTCTTATTTATTTTACAGTAGTTTGAAAAATTCTTTTTATTCTTCATGGAGAATATCACTCCATGGCTCATAAATTCATAGAAACGGTGTTATTTTAGCTCATGAAGTATAACTTTTTTTTTTAAGAACAGATTAATCAGGAGGTATTGTGTACTCCAGTTTTTAGAATTCCAGAGTAATGTTACCAAGATAAAAACAGTCGTAATTGAGACTGAAAGTTAACTGTCTTAATACCAAATTTATTTCTATAGTTTGACAATCCATGTTTTCCTTCCTAGGAAGTTTGAAGCTTATGCCGCTCTGGCTCAGTGTGTAATTATACTTTTGTTTTTAAGGAATTGTTACTATGGGTCATCTATGAATAAATGCCAATTACTCCAGAATTGGACTTTTGCTATTTCTGTGTTCTGAGATTGCATAAAATTCAGCTGACATCAGCTGTGCAAATGTACATAACTGCCTGTCTTCCAAGATGATGACTCATTCACATGAATAACTAAGATAAGTAAGATTATCTTGTCAAATTCCTGGTGAATACATTCTTTCTCCTCACCCTCTACTCCCATATGCATCTGAAGATACAGCAAAAAGATACAATCTAAACCTAACGATGATACCAACTGACTTTCCCCAAAGATGTTTTAGAAAGCAAAATGGTGGTTATAAGAGAACAAGCAAAATCCTAAAGATTTGTGTAAAATGAGTTCATATGTAATATAGTCTCTAATCTTCTGTAAATAAGTTTTTTTTTTTTTTTTAAATGGACTGATAGTTGCTTGAATTCTTGCTATTTTTGGCCAGGCCAGTTTTATCTAATTTTGGTATAGGATAGGAGGTTAGAGTGGAAATGCAGCTGGTAGTCATTACCTTCACTTTTGTTTAAAGAAGCAAAGGCAATCAGGAAACAAATGGGAAATGACCCAGAGACTGAGGTAATGGGTATGAATGATCCAAGCAGAGATGGGATGAACTTACTGACTTAAATGTAGAGGCAGGAAAGTCAGGGGATTCATAATTCAAGCTGCATTTTAAGTACTTGAGCTGTTGTATGGTCTAAGAATCATTGACAGAAAGGAGTTTTGAAATTTGAAGAAAACATTTTTAAAAAGAATGCTTTTCTTGGAAAAGAAAAAGAAAATTCTGAAATTGGGATCCATGGAGTGTTCATAGACGGGCTTCATGTAGTTTTTGAGCCCTTGACATTCTAGGCAAAAATTTGGGTGGTTTTTAGGTATGCATTTTTGGTGGGTGGGGCAGAGGAAATGGTACACAGCTTTTATAAAATTTTCAGAGCGTCTATGACCTAACAGAGCTTATGAGCCAAGGGTATAAAGGAAATAGGAACTAACACTCTTTGTGTGAACTTGGCCAGTGACTCAACCTCTGTGAATCTGTTTCCAGCATGAGTGTAGTTAGCTCTGCCCTGCTCTCTCCACTAGTGTAGTTACAGGGATCAGATGAGATAATGTGTTTGAAAATATTAATAGGTAACGCTACTATAGAGAGCACTTCCTATGTGCCAGGCACATTTTTTTAAAGAACTTAATGCCCTTTATCTCATTTAATCTTAACAACTCTATGAAATGAGAATTATTGCTTTCTCTGTCTTACGTATGAGGAAACTGAAGTACAAGGAAATCAAGCAATTTGTTTAAAGTCACACCACTAGTAACACCACTGGGACTTGATGCAATCTGATTTCTGAGTATAGGCTCTTTGCTGCAATACCAAAGTGCCTCCCTAAAGACCTTGTAAAATGTCATTCAAACACGAACTAGTTTAAGAATAATGGTTGATGGAAATATCCTGAAGATGGAGAGGTTAAAATTTGTAGTTTTTTTTTTTTTTTTTTTTAAGGTGGTGATTACAGTGGGTGTTTGGGAACACCGGCTTGAGGAACCTTAGGTAGCACCAGAGGAGAGACAAGTTTTAAGCAGAAAGTCTGCTAGTTTCACTTGTTCTCAGACTTTCATGCTCTGTACTCAATTGTTAAGGCAAATTGGTCTCAAGCTAACCTATAACTGAAAAAACACTTTAGCCAGGTCAACCTTAATGTGCTTGGCTAAGCTGATTTAGGAAGGGCCTAATGGTTCTCTCCTAGTGCTAAAGTGTTTGTTCAGTTGTGGCTGCTCTGGCTGACTTCTGATGAGGGGCATATGGAGTGTGGGTGTGGCCATAGTTGCCTGCTTTCCCAAGAGTGGGTCTTGAGGCTTAGAGCATCAGACAATCAGGTTTGGTGTGTGCTGGAACAGTAAAGATCTATATTTGCTTTAACAAGAGTTTATTTTTGCCCACCCTTTTCCTGCAGTATGCTCCGTTGTTTCAGCTGTGGACCTCTAGTGTCTAGATGATATATACAGAGCAGGAAGAATGACAATTTAGGGATTCCAGCCTGATGCCAGAAGTCAGAGAAAATAGTGTGATACTCAGAACACAGAGTTCATTTTGTAAAAGCATCTCAGAGTATCCTGCTGAAACTCATAGCTGGAAGGAATCTCTGGTATCATCCTATCCAGGGGTTCTTAAAGAATTTCAAGGTCTGTGTGAACATATGCATTTTTCTGAGATGATCTGTAGGTTTCATAAGATTCTCAAAGTGGTCCATGACTCTTTCAAAAACTAAGAATAATTTAGACTAAAACCCAGACTTAGAAAAAAATGAAATACAATCCATCTAGAAGAGAAGACTGCTTTAAACAGCATTTTGAAGGAAATACACTAGTAACAGCAACTGTTGTTAGCTACTCTTGCTTCTTGAAAAAAATCCTCCATTTGCTTATTTGAAATTTCTAAGGCACTTTAGTTTCATTCACTTCAGCTTCAGTCTCTATGGTGATGGATGGAAAATAGCTGGTCAGGAGCACCTTTACAGTAAGTCTTGAGGATGGTTACTAAGTTACTAAAGAGTTTTCTTTTTTTGGACTGATAGCCTTGGCTCCTTTTATCTTTCCCCTTGGTTCTATTTTTTCAACCCTTAAATCATTTATGTGGTGGGAGATGGGCTGCATCTTTCCTCATGATTCTCACCTTTGGCTGTTAAAGCACCAGTTTTATGTTCACTATTTGAAATCACAGCATTGCATTGTGCACTTCACTAGTGCAGTGAGGCTTTTCTGGATGAGTCTTCACAACCTTATAGGGATATTGCGTGTATATTATTGTTACTTTGATGATTAAGGGACACAGGGAAGTTAGGTCACTAAGCAAAGTGACTATAGAACTGAAATTATCTCCTAATTTCTTGAATCTCAAGAACTATATTTACATAAATATCTAAAAACTTCCAGTATATATTGAAGTTCTTGGGTGGAAATTCTCATTTGTCTTCTTTGTAACCTGGAGATAATATACATTCCCCAGGACCACGTAACTTCTAAAATCAATGTGTTCAGGGAATGGTAAAGAAGACAGATGATTTTGAATTCTAGCTTTATTCTACCAGGATTTTTTCTGTTTTTTGTTTTTTTCCCCCCCTTATGTGATGCAAAAATATTCAGGTACAAAACCTCTGGTAAATGTACCCATTTAAAAAGTGGACCAAAAAACAATAGCAAATTTGAGTTATTATGAGAGTATTTGAACTTGGGACTTGTCACCACATTCATACATTTGATTTTTGCTGGCATAGAAGTATACTTGCTAACAATGTCATTAGATAAAATGATTGCTAACAATGTCATTAGATAAAATGACATTCTATAACTTACTTATATAATAGCTTTTTATATCCAAGCTTCAATTTTAATTTGTAGATACACAAATAATCAGCATTATTTGTATATTGGTATTATTAATTTGTATATATACAAAAACTCAAATAATTATCATGACATCTTTATTCAGTCTATACCATTAAGTATCATAGACAACATCTTTAGCACTATAAGCATAGAAAGTAAGCATCTTTGCCAGGAACACTTTTTTATTATTTTATTTTATTTATTTTATTTTATTTTATTTTTTACTTATTTATTTTTAGAATGTTTTAGCAGCTTTATTTGTAAAAATCCCAAACTAGAAACAACCCAAATGTCCATTAATAGATAAGCGCATAAACAGACTTTGGTATATCCATATGATGGAATACTACTCAGAAATAAAAAGGAAAAAACAACTGAGATATATATATATGTTATATATAACATGAATGAATCTCCAAATGAAAGAAGCCAGACAAAAAAGTGTACATGTTGTACGATTCCATTCATATAAAATACTAGAAAATACAAACTAATTTATAGAAACAAAGTAGATCAGTGGTTGCCCAGAAATATGGGTGCATTAGCTTTTTCATTTGTTTCTGTTTTTCATTATGACAACACTTAACATGAGTTCTACCATCTTAACACATTTTTAAGTGCAGAACGTGGTAGTGTTAACTGTAGGCACAATGCTAAACAACGGATCTCTAAGACTGATCTTACATCTTACAAAACTTTATACCTGTTGAAGAACTCTATATTTCTCCAGCCCCTTTTACTCACCTTTTTATTCTGTTTCTATTGTTTAACTATTTTAGATATCTCCTATAAGCAGAATCATGCTGTATTTGTCCTTTTGTGACTGGCTTATTTCATGAATTAAAATATCTTCCAAGTTTAAGTGGCCCTCTTGGCGCAGTGGGCAGCGCGTCAGTCTCATAAAATATCTTTCAAGTTTATCCATGTTGGTGTGTATTTCAGGATTTCCGTTTTTATTTTATGTTATGTTATGTTATGTTAGTCACCATACAATACATCATTAGTTTTTGATGTGGTGATCCATGATCCATTATTTCATATAACACCCAGTGCTCCATGCAGTATGTGCCCTCCTTAATACCCATCACCGGGCTAACCCATCCCCCCACCCCCTCCCCTCCAGAACCCTCAGAGTCCGTAGTCTCTCATGGTTCATCTCTCCCTCCAGTTCCCCCCTCTTCATTTTCCCCTTCCTTCTCCTAATGTCCTCCATGCTATTCCTTAGGTTCCACAAATAAGTGAAACCATATGGTAATTGACTTTCTCTGCTTGACTTATTTCACTTAGCATCATCTTCTCCACTTTAAAATGGTTTACTGAACAGTTATCCCTGATTGGAAGGGGAAATTCACATAGGAGGCATTGATTCTTTAGACTTTCTTTCACCAAACTGGTGAAAGATAGAGCTTTTATAGAGAGGTCACTGACACACTCAAGATCAGAACAGAGTGGCTGGGATAAGACTAACTTCTGGTTTTCTTCTAGTTTGTTCTTAAGAGTCAAAAAGAATTCTGTAACAAAAGTTGAAAAGAGGCATTTCACCAAATATGCTGCTTTGTAGATTTTAAAAATAGCTATAACATAAATATATAGCTTTCTCGATTGCACTGCTTATTCAGAGTACATGGAAAGAAGGAAATGCAATAGTGAACTTACCTGCATATGTTCAGTGATTGGGCTCATTTCATACCAGAAGCTTGGGACTCTGGATTCTGTAAAGTTGTCTGACTTTCTGCTTGAAACTAGACACCCACCTGTCTTTCAGAGTAAAGATGATAGCCCTTTACCCTGGTCTTGGTTAAGGAACACTTTGTTCAAACTATATATTACAAGAAGATGGAGCATTCATTACTTGGTGGTCTGAAGTTCTCCTAATTCAGCAGGATCCCCAAAAGAAGAGCTCTCAGTAAGCATTAAAAATTCAAACAGCATGAGTGTCTAAGAGCCAAGTTTTCTAGCTTATTAGCTTTTTATTTATAGATCTGTAAAGGGCTTAAGTAGAAAGTGTAAGCCTGTGGGGAAATCCTACCTGTGAAGCTGCTTTTGAAATGTATAGGTATGTATAATAGTCTGTGATTATGCAAAATTGTACAAGAGTCGGTCCAGTCATTTTACTAAAAGCTTTATTAAACTTGTGTAGATGGCAAGCAGGCTAGCTTCATTTGATCCCTGTGATTTGAGAGATGGACAGCTAACTTAAAACATAGTAAGGAAGTTCCATTGACATATATTGAGTCTCCTGGAGTTTATAAGTATGATAGTATAAAAACTCCAATCTTCACATTTGGTCATTGAGACAATTTTCAAACACTTTTAGTTTTGTTGGTGTCTGTGAGGTAATCAGATTAGTTCCTACCCAGGGTGGATCAGGCCCCCATGAAGATGCTGCATTCTTCCAAATATGATTGCCCAGTTTGTGTCCACACACTTCAACCACTCTGATTAAATGACCTAATTGTTCAAATAACCAGATAGTTAACTTATCAGCTCATTCAAATGGTTTTCGTGCATAGATATGAATGACAGCTACCAAGTCTTTCTCTGGTTCTTTAAGTAGATGACTAATCATCCCAGTTTTCTTTGATACTCTCCAGGTTTTAGTACTAAAAATCTTCTGTCCTAGGAAACCCCTCTCAAGAAAGTGAAAAGTCCCGGTTTTTAGAGGTGAATGAGGAAGGATGGTAAAAAGTGTAAAATTCACATGATAGCCCCAAAATTAGGGGGTGGCAATATTTTTTTTTAGTGTCCAGTGAATATGCCATAGATTATATACCTTTTATGGTTGCTGTCATGTTTTTTTCTTCCCTCCTTCTTCTCTGATAAAATCTCTGATTTGTGGTTCACAGCAATGGATGCAATTAAAGTATGTAATTTAAATGTGTTGCAATTGTGAGCATGTTGCTCTGTTTTTGACTTTGCCTGTGGATTAACTGCTGTGCTTTGTATTGAGATAGTGCTGCTTTAATTTTTAACATCATGTAATGTTATTGTTTTTCACAACCTAAGAGTGACCATATTTTCTTAGAGTTTAGAAAATGAAAATGGGAATGATTACACTACCAGTTCCAATATGACTAAGACATCATGGAAAAGTCTGAATTATTGTGTTATTTTAAGAATAGATGGAAGGGCACATACATCTGTATCAGGAAGGCAAATATACAAACCAAGAATGTACAATATGCAGAAAATAATTGGGATTAAGCAAGGGAATTTGAAAGAGTATGTGAGGAATGTGTCTCACAAGTCAGGATAAGACAGGCAAGTACTCCTAAGTCAATCAAAAGCTTTCCATCTCCCAAAAAGAAACCAACACTCAGCAAAAAAAAACAGTAGCTCCTGAATTAGCTTTGGAATACCACAGGAAAGAATGCGCACTGTTGTATCATTACTTGAATGCCCTATGAAACGAAATAAAGTTAGTTTCTGAGGTTGCAACTAAACTCAGAATGTCCTATGGGTAAACAAAAAAGAGAAATTTTGATAACAGCTGTGTTGAGCTGATTCTGTTGGATCTTACCAACGTTCATGCTCTCCATAGTATATTAAGTGATGCTTCAAATTATAGCAACAGGAAAATATTCCTCCTGACTCTTTGATTTGAAAATGGACTTTCAAAACATTTTGATTTCTCTGAAGATTTTAGTAAAGCTTCAGAAAACATAAAACAAAAAACTGTTGAAATCTTGCCCAAATACAAAATAGACTTTGCTCATGTATCTTCATATTTCATAGGTAGTACAGTTATACATCTTGACAAATTCCATTCAGTCTCTTAACTTCTTCCCAAGGATAATGAAAAAGATCATACCAGCTAAATGTCCTGAGCACCTTGCACACCAGACTGCTGAAAAGGGGTTCATATTATATTATATATTACTCACCTGTGATATTGAAACATTCATGATAAACGTTTATGTGACTTTTCAGTTTCCTCAAAATGTAGAGAAGCACTTAATGATATATTCAACTTCACAGAAATGAAAGGAGATAGCCTCATTAGACAAGTGCTTCCAAGAGAGGTATCATTGTTGCCGGCCATAGAAAAGATTTTAAAATGAGGGCTTGCTGTAAAATCTGTTTTCAAAGTGCGAGGCAAAAAGAATGACTTGGATGGAACTGTATGTTGTAATTACTGCCATTTTAAATAAAAATGTTACCTTGTTCTTTTTAAAAAAAAACCACAAAAAACACTAACAAATGACTTTCTTAAATTAGAGAAAGGATTTCCAAATTAGGAAATACATCAAGGATGAAAATGGAGAAAAAGATTACAGTAAAAGAGAAATTTATATGGAGTTTTCCAAAACTGTTGGATGATTCTAAAAGAAGCCATATGAAGTCCAGAAAAAGACAGACATTATTCTGTGTTATGTTTAGGTCACAGCAAATACTCATACAGCAAAAACTAACTAATTTTTGAGAAATAAACTGCTTCAAATCTAAAAAAAAGAAGGGAAGAAGGGAAAGAAAGGAAGGAAGGAAGAAAAAATGTCACCAGAAAAGGGAAGCCAGACTTCCTCAATTTATCAAAACTAAC
Organism: Eumetopias jubatus; assembly: GCF_037043125.1. Classification (NCBI taxonomy): domain Eukaryota; kingdom Metazoa; phylum Chordata; class Mammalia; order Carnivora; family Otariidae; genus Eumetopias; species Eumetopias jubatus. The sequence goes on along the minus strand of NW_028274810.1, from coordinate 152,828,616 downwards.
TTATTTGGAATCCAACTGCAATTTCTCGAGTACAAATTACCTGTGTCTTGAGAAAGAGAAGTAAAATGCAGGATGACATCTAATGTGCTTTGAAGAGTTTAAAAATGTTGGCCATTTTATTTTACTTATTTTTTTAAAAGATTTTATTTATTAGAGAGTGAGCATGACCAGGGGGAGCAGAAGGAGAGGGAGAGAATCTCAAGCAGACTCTCCACTGAGCGTGGTGTTGATGCAGGGTTCAGTCCCAAAACGCTGAGATCATGACCCGAGCCAAAATCGAGTCAGCCACTCAACCAACTGAGCCACCAAGGTGCCCCATAAATGATGGCCGTTTTAGACATGTATAATTATAACGAGTATATAGATGCAAAAAGATTGGATTGACTATCAAATGCTCTACCAAAAGTCTATAGATACAAAGTAGATGGACATTTTTGGAAAGCTAGAAACGAATTCCTATAAATCTAGTAAGTAAAATCCATGATTCCGTGATCAAACACTTGTGTTGCAAGGATATTGAACTTGATATGATCACATTTGATGAACACCAAGAATCAGTGTAATGTGTATTACATATTTGCTGTATTACAGAGAAGTATTAATGGAAAAGGAGATAGGAAGAATAAAATATTCTAGGAAAAAAAGGAGCATGTCAATATCATTTTTTTTTAAAAAATTAAATTTTGGCAATTTATATGTTTAATTAGCTCTATTTACATTCTCCTTTTAAAGTCTTCCATTTCTGTATCTTAAGAGTACGTGATAATATAGCCTACAAAATTTAAATATCCTGTAAAACTTAAAAAGAGAAAATAAATTGCTTTCAGAAGGCAGAAATATTTCCAAAAATTTATTATAAATGTATATTTTTGCACCTATATTAATTCACTTAATATGTCAGAGAAAGATAAATGCTATATGATCTTACTTATATGTGGAATCTAAAAAGACCAAACTCATAGAAACAGAATAGAATGGTTATTGCCAAGGAATGGGTGGTAGGGAAAATGGGGAGATGTTCATCAAAGGGTACATACTTTCAATTATAAGATAAGTAAGTTTGGGGGATCTAATGTACAGAATGGTGATGATAGCAGACCATACTGTATCATATACTTGAAATTTATAAAGTAAGTTAAAATGTGTTTGAAATTCCACAGTGCCTACTTTAGACTTCAAGTCAGATACGAATAGCATTTTCACATGATAATATCAATTATCTTGGGACATAAGAATTGACTTTAAAAAAGTAAAAAATTTACTTTCCTAATACCTGCTATGTGTATGTATGTGTGTGTGTGTTTATGTGTGCATGAGACCTCATTAGTAGAGCAAATATATGTACAATATTATAAATATTTAGGCATGCTCCATCTGTACAAACCTGGAAAATTGTAGCTTAGAGCATACTATTGTGCCTTGTTGTTTGACTCAGACATTTAGTGTTTCTTTATTGATTTGTAGTTCTGTTCAAAAAGTGGAATTTGAACACTAAGAAATTGCGAGTACAAAAATGACCATTTTTAAGTTTGTATGCCTAATGAAATAGTTAGCATTTGTCTTTTAACTAGACTTTAATATGAAACAAAGTACAAGTCTTAAGGACGGTTTGCTCCCATTGAGCTGCATAGCATTTCAGTCTGGTATCCACACTCACTGAACATGTGAGACCAAGGGGACAAGTCCCAGTCAAGTTACATAGACAATGAAAGTAAAATGCCCAGCAACCAAATAGGAACACCAAATCTAAAGAGCCAAAGTTCATATCAGAATCGAGGCCGAGGGGTGGAAGTCTGAACTCTTCATATTAAAGGGAAAGTGGGTAAGGGAAAAAAATAAATTAAAAAAAAAAAAGGATTAAGAAGATTCCAGGACAGTTTCTGGCTATACCTTTGTGTTATCTGCTCCTCAAACACATTAGTAGGTGGGAATACGGTAACAGGGTGTGTCAACCTGGCTTAAAAGTAGGATGACCAACTTTTTCCCCCCAGTTTTATTGACATGTAATGACAACATTGTGTAACTTTAAGGCATACAACATGATAATTTGTCATATGTATATATTGAGAAATGGTTAGCACAATCAAGGTAGTTAATATATCTATCATTTTTCTTAGCTACCATTTTTGCATGCATGTATGGATTGATCTATAGTATTTTGAGTACAGTACTTGGAAGTTCTTTGTTAGGAATGGTGTGCTGCTAAATCTTAATATGGAACGAATTACTCTTGATTTCTCTTGCCTTCTGCCTTTAAATGCAGACTTTACTTTTGAATGCTGGTAGTCATCTGGAAGGAGAATTAACACTTCAAATGATCATATTCTCCCTGAACAGTCTCAGTTCCTTCAACTACCATCTAAATGTTGATACTCATTCCAGATCGCTCTCCAAGATCCCAGAATCTTATTTATAACTGCCTAAGGGATATTATATTTCTCCACTTTGACGTCTCAGAGGAACCATTGAATTCAGCACAAATGAAACTAAGCTTATTACTATTACTCCCTGGGCTAGATATTATCTAGCTGCAATAAGCTGCACCCATTTCTGTTCCCTTCCCGTGTTTCAGCACTTTACCCCCTTCAATGTTAGAGGGGCTATTAGTCTAAACATTGCCTTTGAAAGACTCCTTTGTGGCTAGGGTGCTGAATGTGATTGAGATCCTGCCATTGAAATGCACTCATGAACTACTAGGAAGGCGAAAGTCATTCTTTTTTACAGTGGTATGAACTGAAAATGTCTCCATCAGACATGAGTGCTGGCAGCTGGAGCTCTGTGCTCCCCTGTCAGTTTCCCAGGTGTGGTGTTGGCAGTAGAGTCCTTACCTCTGGGTGGAAACAGCTCTTCCTTATCTGTGAATTCTGCTTCCTGCACCAAATGCTGACTGAGACACTCCTGAAATGGCTTCTCCCTGTGCACTGTCTATCCTCGTGAATGTCACCGCCATCTAGACAACTACCCAAAGCCAGCCAGTATGCAGATGGCTCCCAGATCTAATTCTCTACCTTTGACTTTTGAACTTTTCTGTTTACATATCTCCATTTCCTTGTTGGACACATTGACTTATCTACTGTCACCCCAAACTGGACACATCTACAATAATAATCTTTCTTTCAAAATCAGTTTCAGAAAATGACACTATTATTAACAGAGAGAGAGATAGACAATCTTTCCAGTTGGATTGTTCTGTATCTTAATTATGTTTTTCCAAAGCACTCAGGCTTGAAATGCTGGACTCATTTTTCACTTTTCCTCTCTCTTGTCTAATTTTCAGTTATTCTCTGTTCAGAAACCTGTCATTTATATTGGATTATGCAATAGCCTGTTAACTGAGCTCTGTAACTCTTGTTGTCTTCCCTATAATTCATCCTATCGCTGTGCCCACACTTTTAAAACTCTACATTGATTAATTCCTTTCTTTCTTCACAAAACTTCAATGATTTCCTATAGGCCATTCATTTAATAAACTTGAAATAGTTTAGTCTGGCATTTAAACTTCTCCATAATCTTATTTGAATTTATGTCTCCTTGTTCTTCTAAATATTCCATCTGTGAAAGAGTCAAGATGGGGTAGGTTATGTGGTAGTAATAGGCAGCTCCTAAATCTCAGTGGCTTAAAATAATAGAGGCATGCCATACCTGTCTCTGAGGCTCAGCTGGTCCTCTCATCCACACTGTTCCTTTTTGGGACCCAGACTGAAACACTGCTAGCCATCATGGCTAAGGGAAAAGGAGCTCTGGTGGGTCTTGGGCTGGAATGAAATGTGTAGGCCAGAAGTAGTCTCATGGTCGCATGGTTAGTGCCATAATTCATTCTCCTGGGAAGATAGAGACAGAAATACAATGATTGTACTCTTCTACTCATTGTCTTCTTTATTTATTTTATGCTTTTCTGTCTTCATTCTCTGCTCTGATTATTGTTTTTAACATGAAAGTCTCCCTACCTATCCATATTGTACTCATTCTTTTGTATCCAGCTTTCATGTCATGTCTTTCATTGGCCTTTCCATATTGGTCAAATCCACAATAATTGGGGTGCCTGGGTGGCTCAGTAGGTTAAGTATCTGCTTTCAGCTCAGGTCATGATCCCAAGGTGCTGGGATCAAGCCCTGCATTGGGATCCCTACTCACTGCTCAGAGGGGAGTCTGCTTCTCCCTCTCCCTCTGCCCCATCCCTGCTCATGCGTATGCTCTCTCTCTCTCTCAAATAAAATCTTTAAATTTTTTTTTTTAAATCTACAATAATCTCTTTCACTCTACACACTTAAGAATTTTCTTATCATTGTGATATCTCTTTGTTTATATTTTATCTTTATATTTAGCTTTATATTATCATTAAAATAAAAAACATCAATGCTTTGCCTTGTACTAGAGTGTATGGAGGGTCTCTTTTTCTTCTGTATGCCATCCCCTGTCCTTGTTACCATACTTTTAATTTGCAGGCTCTCAAGAATTTTTAAAATTTTAATGGCTATGTTGAAAGTAGATGAACCCTAACCAAATTTCTAAGGACAGGAAGGTATATCACTTTAAATTTTGAGGGTCCTCCAAATTAGTACTACAGAGTATATTTTACACTGATATTTATATTAAAATAGAAATATATATCAAAGGTAGAACACATTTTAAGGGGAATTAATTTATTGATAATTAATTTATTGATAAAAGCCTAACAATTACTCTGTCAACACTATGTTAGAATATAAAACAATATCTTAGTAATAGAAAAGGTGCTATTTCTTATAGATTATATGACTTTAGGTAAAAGCTTTGTGTTAACTGTATTTATTACTTTAATAGTAATAAAAATAATTGTTAATTTCAATGATTAAAATTTATTTTTGTGGCCAGTTTCTCATTGAATTGTTCAAGTATCTCAAATCTTAATATTGCTGTGCAAAAATATGGGAGTACAAAATTTGCCATCAACATGAAAATATGAGACGACTGCTATATTTTCAGATTATTTTTTAGAACTGTGTATTGATTTGAAGATGAATTTTTCCATTTTACCCATTATGTCCTTGAGCATTTAGGGTAGAGAAAAAAAGAGATGAGAAATGTGTTTGTACAGAATAAGTTACATAAAATAGAAAGATTAGCAAAAGTGAACCAGATCGGCAGGACATTTGGGAATCTACAAACTATGGCTTGTACATCTTTTTGTTACTTAGCAAAGTGGTTAAGTAGCACACTGATCTTCAAAGGACAATGAATTGTACATACTCTGCAGCCATCTTTCTGCCAACAATTTGTGCGCTGTGCAGAACTAAGTTCTTCAGAAGCCACTTGTTATGAAGAAGAAAACCGCAATGTCAGCTTTCTAACTTGAAATTATATCATGTTGGGATGGGAAAAAAAAAATCCTTACATTTTTCATTTGATATATTTTGTTTCTTAAATATCAGATAGATGAAAGGAATATTAATAATATCTGAGTAAGATAAAAAGAATAGTAATAAAATAAAAATCTAGGTATCACCAACCAGCTTCTGAAATAGAATATTACCAGTACATTTGAATTTTCCTGTGTGCGTTTCCTTAATTCCACACCTCTATTTTATGTGTTTGTATCTCTATCTAGATAATGTAGTTTGATTTTGTATGTTTTTGGAATTTATAGAAATGGAATCACACTGTATTTACTCTTCCGTGATTTGCCCTTTTCTATGGTGTTATGTCTCTGAGCCTCATTTATTTTGAAGTGTGTGGCTGTAATTCATTCATTTTTGCTACTGTAGATTATTTTACACAAACTTTATTTATCCTACAGTTGATGAATATATAGACTGTTTCATTTTTTTGTTATGACAATATATATTGCCATAAATATTCTTTGCCTATCTTCTGGTGTATCTGTTCAAGAGTTTCTCTAGGATATGTACTTAGGACTGAGATTGCTAAGTAGTAAGGTAGGTATCTTTAACATGAAATGATATCAAATTTTACTCCTGCTTGCAATCTACAAATGCTCCATATCATTGCCTATATTTAATATTCTCTGGCTTTAAATTTTCCACAAGCTTATGGGTGAAATGGTTGGCTTAATTTTACTTTCCCTGATGATTGAAGTGTTTTTTTGTTGTTGTTGTTTTTTAATTAACAGATGTTGAATTTCACTGAAGGCTGTTTCTCAATCAATTGAAATAATCATATGATAGTTTTCTGCTACAATCCATTCACATGTGGTGGCTCAATAGGTCGGACGGCTCAATCGGTGGCTCAGTTGGTTGGATGTGTGACTTTTGGTTTCAGCTTGGGTTGGGGGGGTGGGGATCAAGCCCCATTTTGGCTCCACGCTCGCTCGGCACCGAGTCTGCTCTATATTCTCTCCCTCTCCCTCTGCCCCTCCTCCTGCTAGCACTCTCTCTCTCTCTCTCTCAAAGTGAATAAATAAAATCTTAAAAAAAAAGACATAATCCATTCACATGGTGAATTATATTAATCAATTTTCTAATGTTACATTTCTGGAAGAAACCCAATTTGATCATGATGAAATATCCTTTTCAAATATTGTTGGAACCAGTGTGCTAATGTTTTATTTTGTAACTTTTATAGTTCCATATTTTCTCTAATACTAAGGATTGTACTTTTTCTTTGTTGTATTCTCCTTGTCAATTTTTTTTGTATTAAGGTTATGCTAGTCTCATAATATTTATTTGGTCAGATTTTTTTTTCTGTTATGGCTTTGTAAGATGAAAATTATATATTGTCATGGAATCTGTTGGTGAAATGACCTCAGGTTGGTATTTCCTTTATGGAAAAAGTTTTGATATCTGATTTTATTTATCTAATTCTAATAGAATTATTCAAATTTTGTATTTCTTTCTGTGTCAATTTTTGGTCACTTACGGGTGTTTAGGAATTTGTCCATTTCATTTCAGTTATAAATGTACTGGTATAAAGTGGTAATTTAACTTATTACATATTTAATCTCTGAAATACCTGAAATAATGTATTCTTTTCATTATGTTTATTTGTACCTTCCCTTTTAAAAATTTTTCCAGAATTTTGCTAAGCATATCCATACTGATTATAGGTACAATGTTGTACAGCAGATCTCTAGAATTTACTCATCTTGCTTAAATGAGGCTTGATTAGTAACTCCCTATTCCCACCTCCTTCATCCAGTGCCTGGCAACCATAATTTTCACTCTATGATTGTGTGAATTTGACTAGTTTAAATACCTCATATAGGTGGAATCATGCAGTATTTGTCTTTCAAAGATTTTATTTATTTATTTGAGAGGGATAGAGAAAGAACAAGCAGGGGGAGAGGCAGGTGGGGGGAGAGGGAGAAGCAGGCTCCCCACTGAGCAGGGAGCCCTATGCAGAGCTCAAACCCAGGACCCTGGGATCATGACCTGAGCTGAAGGAAGACGCTTAACTAATGGAGCCACCAAGGTACCCCAGTATTTGTCTTTCATTTAGCTTAATGTTTTCAAGGTTCATCCCTCGTGTCATATATTGCGGTGTTTCCTTCTTTTCTAAGGCTAAATAATATTCCATTGTATGTATACCATAATTTCTTTATCCATTTATCTGTTGATGAACATGTTATTTCTTGGCTGTTGTGAATAGTGCTGCAGTGAACCTGAGAATGTTAATATCTCTTTGAAATCCTGCTTTCAGTATTTTTGGATAAGTATCCAGTAGTGGGATTACTAGATGATATGGTATATTTTTGATAAAATTCCATACTGGTTTTAATAGCAGCTGCACCATGTTGCATTTCCATCAATAGTGTGCAAGGGTTCTTATTTTTCCATATTTTCACCAATACTTACTGTCTTTTTTTTTTTTTTTTTTAGGATAGCCATTGTTACAGGTGTGAAGTGATAAATCATTGTGGTTTTGATTTGCATTTCCCTGATGATTAGTATTGTTGATTTTTTTTTTTTTAATATATACCTGCTAGTTATTTCTATTTCTTCTTTGGAGAAATGTTTATCCAAGTCTTTATCACATTTAAAAATTGGATTATTAGTGGTTTTTTTGCTGTTGAGTTGTAATTCTGTATATATTTTAGATATTAATCCCTTATCAGAGATATTTGCAAATATTTTCTCCTGTTCTGTGGAGTGCCTTTTCATTCTGTTGCTTATTTCCTTAGTGTGCATGCATAGGCTTTTTAATTTGAATTTTTTGTTTGCTTTGTTTTGGGGTTTCTGTTTATTTTTCCTTGTATAATTTTGCTTTTGTTGCCCATGCTTTTGTTGTTATATACATGAAATCACTGCCAAGACCAATGATGTGAAACTTTTCTTCCATGTTTTCTTTTAGCAGTTCTAGGGCTCATGTTTAAGTCCTTAATCCATTTTGAATGATTTTTATGTATGGTATAAGATGAAGGTACAATTTCATTCTTTTTCATGTAAATATTCAGTTTTTCTAACACCATTTACTGAAGAAACTATTCTTTCCCCATTGTGTATTCTTGGTGCTCATGTTAAAGATCAATTGACTGTATATGCATGGGTTTATTTCTAGGCTCTCTCTACTCTTCCATTGGTCTGTATGTCCAAGACAATGATGTCACTTTTGCCACTTCCATTTTTATGTCAGTACCATACTCTTTTGATTACCATTGCTTTATAATATACTGTGAGATCAGGAACTGTGACATAACCTAGCTTTGTTCTTATTTTTTAAGACTGATTTAGGTATTTAGGAACTTATGTGGTACAATATAAATTTTAGATTTTTTTCTATTTCTGTAAAAAATGTCATTGAGATTTTGTTAGAGATTGAATGGAATCTGTAGATCTCTCTGGGTAGTGAAGATACTTTAAAAATAGTAAGTTTTTTAATCCATGTACATGGAATGACTTTCCATTTTCTATTATTTTCATGCTATTGTAAGTAGGATTGTTTTTCTAATTTCCTTTTCAGATAGGTTGTTAGTGTGTAGAAATGCAACTGATTTTTAAATATTGATTTTGTATCTTGAAATTTTACTGAGTTTATTCGTTCCTTTTTTTTTTTTAAAGATTTTATTTATTTATTTGACAGAGAGAGACACAGCAAGAGAGGGAACACAAGCAGGGGGAGTGGGAGACGGAGAAGCAGGCTTCCCGCCAAGCAGGGAGCCCGATGCGGGGCTTGATCCCAGGACCCTGGGATCATGACCTGAGCCAAAGGCAGACGCTTAACGACTGAGCCACCCAGGCACCCCTGAGTTTATTAGTTCTAAAAGGTTTATTTTAATGGGGTCTTTCAGGTTTTCTATATATAAGATTGTATCTCCAATTTTACTTCTTTCTTTCTGATTTGGATGCCTTCAATTTATTTTTTTGTCTAATTGTTCTGGTTGGTACTTATAGTACTATGTTGAATAGAAGTGGCAAAAGTGACAACCTTGTCTGGTTTTTAATGTTAGAGGGAAAGTTTTAGCTTTCGCTATTGAGTATGATGCTGGCTATGGGCTTTTTCCTATATAGCCCTTTCCTCTATTCCTAGTCTGTTGAGAGTTTTTATCATGAAAAAGTGTTGAATTTGGTCAAATGCTTTTCTGCATCTCATAAAATGATCATGTGATTTTTATTCTCTATTCTGTTCATGTCATATTGATTTTCATGTTAAAATATCCTTGCATCCCCCTTGAGCATGATGTATGATCCCTTTAATATGGTGTTAGATTCCATTTGCTAGTATTTTGTTGAGGATTTTTGCATCCATATTTGTCAGAGAAATTGACCTATAGTTTTCTTCCCTTGTGGTGTCTTTGTCTGACTTTGGTATGAGTGTAATTCTGGCCTCATAGAATGAGTTTGGAAGTGATCAGTCATCTTCAATTTTTGGAAGAGTTTGAGAGTTGGCATTAATTCTTTAAATGTTTGGTAGAAGTCACCAGTGAGGCCATCTAGTACTAGATTTTCTTTGTTGGGATATTTTTTATGATTGATTCAATCTCCATAGTAGCTATATATCTCTTCAGACTCCATTTCTTCATGATTCAATCTTGGTAGTCTGTATATATCTAGGAATTTATCCATTTCATTTCTTCCAGATTATCCAGTTGTAATATCACCTGTTTTATTTCTAATTTTATTTAAGTATTTTCTCGGTCTGGCTCTGGTTTTTCAATTTTATCTTTTCAAAAAACCAACTTTTAGTTTTATTAATTTTTTCTATTGTTTTTCTGTGGATTTCAGCTCTAATCTTTGTTATTTCCTTTCTTCTGCTAAACTTGGGCTTAGTTTTTTTCTTTTTTTTCTAGCTCTTTGATGTAGAAGTTCGGTTGTTTTTTGAGATACTTCTTTGTTTTTAATGTAGGCATTTACTGTAATAAACTTTGTCAGTACTACTTTTACAGCATCTCATAAATTTGACATGTTGTGTTTTGATTTTTGTTTGTCTCAAGCTGTTTTCTAATTTTCTTTCTGATTTCTTCTTTGACCAATGGTTATTCAGAGTGTGTTGTTTAATTTCCATATATGTTTGTATTTTTGAGCTTTCCTTCTGTTGTTGTTTTCTAATTTCATTCCATTGTGGTCAGAAAAGACATGCAGCATGATTTCAGTCTTTACATTTGTTAAATTTGTTTTGTGACTTAACCTGTCATATAGCCTGGAGAAAGTTCCGTGTGCATTTGAAAATAATGTGTATTTTGCTGCCATTGCATGGAATGTTCTGTTTATGTCTGTTAGGTCCATTTGGTCCATAGTGTTATTCAAGTCCTTTGTTTTCTTACTGATCTTATTGATCCTCTGTCTAGATATGCTGTCCTTATTAAAAGTGGGGTATTAAAGTCTATTATTGTATTGCTGTGTGTTTCTCCCTTTAGTTCTTCCATGTTTGCTTCATGTATTTAAGTGTTCTGCTGTTCAATGTATATGAATTTATAATTGTTGTACTTTCCTGGTGGGTTGACTCTTTTATCATTCTATAATGTCCTTCCTTGTCTCTTGGGACAGTTTTTGACATAAAATCTATTTTGTCTAATATAAGTATAGCCCCCCCCTCGTTTTATGGTTGCCATTTGTATGGAATATTTTTCCCATTCCTTCACTTTCAGCTTATGTGTATCCTTAAATCTAAAGTGAATTTCTTGTAGGCAGCATATAATTGGTCTTGTTTGTTTGTTTCCATCTAGCCACTCTTATATGTCTTCTGTTGTGGGAATAAAATCCATTAATTTTTTTTTTAATTTTTTATTGTTATGTTAATCACCATATAGTACATCATTAGTTTTTGATGTAGTGTTCCATGATTCATTGTTTGTGCATAACACCTAGTGCTCCATGCAGAATGTGCCCTCTTTAATACCCATCACCAGGCTAACCCATCCCCCTACCCTCCTCCCCTCTAGAACCCTCAGTTTGTTTTCAGAGTCCATCGTCTCTCATGGTTCGTCTCCCCCTCTGACATACTCCCCTTCATTCTTCCCCTCCTGCTATCTTCTTCTTTTTTTTTCTTAACATATGTTGCATTATTTGTTTCAGAAGTACAGATCTGTGATTCAACAGTCTTGCACAATTCACAGTGCTCACCAGAGCACATACCCTACCCAATGTCTATCACCCAGCCTCCCCATCCCTCCCACCCCCCACCACTCCAGCAACATTCAGTTTGTTTCCTGAGATTAAGAATTCTTCATATCAGTGAGGTCATATGATACATGTCTTTCTCTGATTGACTTATTTCACTCAGCATAACACCCTCCAGTTCCATCCACATCGTTGCAAATGGCAAGATTTCATTCCTTTTGATGGCTGCATAATATTCCATTGTGTATATATACCACTTCTTCTTTATCCATTCATCTGTCGATGGACATCTTGGCTCTTTCCACAGTTTGGCTATTGTGGACATTGCTGCTATAAACATCGGGGTACACGTACCCCTTCAGATCCCTACATTTGTATCTTTGTGGTAAATACCCAGTAGTGCAATTGCTGAATCGTAGGGTAGCTCTATTTTCAACTGTTTGAGGAACCTCCATACTGTTTTCCAGAGGGGTTGCACCAGCTTGCATTCCCACCAAAAGTGTAGGAGGGTTCCCCTTTCTCCACATCCCCGCTAACATCTGTCGTTTCCTGACTTGTTAATTTTAGCCATTCTGACTGGTGTGAGGTGGTATCTCATTGAGGATTTGATTTGGATTTCCCTGATGCCGAGCGATGTTGAGCACTTTTTCATGTGTCTCTTGGCCATTTGGATGTCTTCTTTGGAAAAATGTCTCTTCATGTCTTCTGCCCATTTCTTGATTGGATTATTTGTTCTTTGGGTGTTGAGTTTGATAAGTTCTTTATAGATTTTGGATACTAGCCCTTTATCTGATATGTCATTTGCAAATATTTTCTCCCATTCTGTCGGTTGTCTTTTGGTTTTGTGGACTGTTTCTTTTGCTGTGCAAAAGCTTTTTATCTTGATGAAATCCCAATAGTTCATTTTTGCCCTTGCTTCCCTTGCCTTTGGGGATGTTTCTAGGAAGAAGTTGCTGCGGCTGAGGTCGAAGAGGTTGCTGCCTGTGTTCTCCTTTAGGATTTTGATGGACTCCTGTCTCACATTGAGGTCTTTCAATCATTTTGAGTCTGTTTTTGTGTGTGGTGTAAGGAAATGGTCCAGTTTCATTCTTCTGCATGTGGCTGTCCAATTTTCCCAACACCATTTGTTGAAGAGAATTTTTTCCATTGGACATTCTTTCCTGCTTTGTCGAAGATTAGTTGACCATAGAGTTGAAGGTCCATTTCTGTGCTCTCTATTCTGTTCCATTGATCTATGTGTCTGTTTTTGTGCCAGTACCATACTGTCTTGATGATGACAGCTTTGTAATAGAGCTTGAAGTCCGGAATTGTGATGTCACCAGCTTTGCTTTTCTTTTTCAACATTCTTCTGGCTATTCAGGGTCTTTTCTGGTTCCATACAAATTTTAGGATTATTTGCTCCATTTCTTTGAAAAAAGTTGATGGTATTTTGTTAGGGATTGCTTTGAATGTGTAGATTGCTATAGGTAACATTGACATCTTCACAATATTTGTTCTTCCACTCCATGAGCATGGAACATTTTTCCATTTCTTTGTGTCTTCCTCAATTTCTTTCATGAGTATTTTATAGTTTTCTGAGTACAGATCCTTTGCCTCTTTGGTTAGATTTATTCCTAGGTATCTTATGGTTTTGGGTGCAATTGTAAATGGGATTGACTCCTTAATTTCTCTTTCTCTGTCTTGTTGTTGGTGTATAGGAATGCCACTGATTTCTGTGCATTGATTTTATATCCTGCTACTTTACTGAATTCCTGTATGAGTTCTAGAAGTTTTGGGGTGGAGTCTTTTGGGTTTTCCACATACAGTATCATATCATCTGCAAAGAGTGAGAGTTTGACTTCCTCTTTGCCGATTTGGATGCCTTTGATTTCTTTTTGTTGTCTGATTGCTGTGGCTAGGACTTCTAATACTATGTTGAATAGCAGTGGTGAGAGTGGACATCCCTGCAGTGCTCCTGACCTTAGGGAGAAAGCTCTCAGTTTTTCCCCATTGAGAATGATATTCGCTGTAGATTTTTCATAGATGGCTTTTATGATATTGAGGTATGTACCCTCTATCCCTATACTCTGAAGAGTTTTGATCAAGAAAGAATGCTGTACTTTGTCAAATGCTTTTTCTGCATCTATTGAGAGGATCATATGGTTCTTGTTCTTTCTTTTATTAATGTATTGTATCACATTGATTGATTTGCGGATATTGAACCAACCTGGCAGCCCAGGGATAAATCCCACTTGGTTGTGGTGAATAATCCTTTTAATGTACTGTTGGATCCTATTGGCTAGGATTTTGGCGAGAATTTTTCTTCCATGTTCATCAAGGATATTGGTCTGTAATTCTCCTTTTTGATGCGGTCTTTGTCTGGTTTTGGGATCAAGGTAATGCTGGCCTCATAAAAGGAGTTTGGAAGTTTTCCTTCTTTTTCTATTTTTTTGGAACAGTTTCATAAGAATAGGTATTAATTCTTCTTTAAGTGTTTGGTAGAATTCCCCAGGGAAGCCATCTGGCCCTGGGCTTTTGTTTCTTGGGAGATTTTTGTTGACTGCTTCAATTTCCTTAGTAGTTATAGGTCTGTTCAGGTTTTCTATTTCTTTCTGGTTCAGTTTTGGTAGTTGATACATCTCTAGGAATGTACCCATTTCTTCCAGATTATCTAATTTGCTGACATATAGTTGCTCATAATATATTCTTATAATTGTTTGTATTTCTTTGTTGTTGGTTGTGATCTCTCCTCTTTCATTCATGATTTTATTTATTTGGGTCATTTCTCTTTTCTTTTTGATAAGTCTGGCCAGGGGTTTATCAATCTTGTTAATTCTTTCAAAGAACCAGCTCCTAGTTTCGTTGATCTGTTCTGTTCTTTTGGTGTCTATTTCATTGATTTCTGCTCTGATCTTTATTATTTCTCTTCTCCTGCTGGGTTTTGGCTTTATTTGCTGTTCTTTATCCAGCTCCTTTAGGTGTAGGGTTAGGTTGTGTATTTGAGACCTTTCTTGTTTCTTGAGAAAGGCTTGTATTGCTATATACTTTCCTCTTAAGACCGCCTTCGCTGCATCCCAAAGATTTTGAACAGTTGCGTTTCATTTTCGTTTGTTTCCATGAATTTTTTAAATTCTTCTTAAATTTCCTGGTTGACCCATTCTTTTTTTAGTAGGATGCTCTTTAGCCTCCATGTATTATGAGTTCTTTCCGACTTTTCTCTTGTGTTTGAGTTCTAGTTTCAAAGCATTGTGTGGTCTGAAAATATGCAGGGAATGATCCCAAACTTTTGGTACTGGTTGAGACCTGATTTGTGACCTAGGATGTGATCAATTCTGGAGAATGTTCCATGGGAACTAGAGAAGAATGTGTATTCTGTTGCTTTGGGATGGAATGTTCTGAATATATCTGTGAAGTCCCTTTGGTCCAGTGTGTCATTTAAGTCTTTATTTCCTTGTTGATTTTTGCTTAGATGATCTGTCCATTTCAGTGAGCAGGGTGTTAAAGTCCCCCACTATTATTGTATTGTTGTCAATGTGTTTCTTTGCTTTTGTTATTAATTGGCTTATATAATTGGCTGCTCCCATGTTAGGGGCATAGATATTTACAATTGTTAGATCTTCTTGTTGGATAGGCCCTTTAAGTATGATAGTGTCCTTCCTCATCTCTTATTACAGTCTTTGGTTTAAAATCTAATTTGTCTGATATAAGGATTGCCACTTTGGGGAAGTTTTTATCTCTTTTTCATTTAAGAAGAGTGTTAGCAGGTATAGTTTTCTTGGTTGGCAATTTCTTTCAACACTTTAGTATATAATTTCACTACTTTCTGGCCTGTAAGTTTTCTGCTGAAGAAGTAGCTTATGGTCTTAGGAAGTTTCCCTTATACATGAGAAGTTGCTTTTCTCAGTTACTGTATATTTTGTTCCATGATTTTTGTTTGGTACTATTTAGTATTTTCTATTTCTGTTGAAATTCTCACTTGGTTCATGTGTTGTTCTCTGGACCTCAGTGAGCATCTTTATGACTATTATTCTGAACTCTCTATCAGGTAAGTCATATAATTATATTGCATTAGGGTCAGTTTCTGGAGATTTATCTTGTTTCTTTGTTTGGAACACCTTTGCATGATTCTTCATTTTACTTAACTCTGTGTTGGTGTCTGCACATTCAACAAAGTCGCCACCTCTCCTGTTTCTTACAGATTGGCCTTGTACAGGAAAATACCCCCACCAATCAGTTTAGACAAAGATTCTGGGAGGTTCTCAAATCTTCATGCTAGTCCAACCTATTTTCTTTGTTCTTTACAGCCCTTGGCTATCTAAGATATGCTGGGTTCTGTCAGTGCACAAGAACACATGAGATGGAAGCCAGTTTTTTGGGGGCATTTGCAGAAAAGTTGGATAATTGGATGCTCTGTTTAACTCTTTCTCCAGAAGAGGAGAGCTGTTTGTTGTTATTGCTGTTTGTTTTTTTGTTTTTCATCTGCTTACTGTGTGCTGACATTTGTCAGGCTAAAAGCCTGTCCCTATTCTTACTTGCCCCAGGTAGCTAAATTATGCCAGGTCCTCAGCACTCTGAGACCCACAAGTAAGAAGTCTATCCTTTGTGCAGTGCCAGAAAAAGTTGTGGAATTGAATGACCAGACCAATTCTTTCTCTCCCCAGGGAGAAGCAGACAGCTGTGGTTATTCACTCTTTGCTGAGTCAAGGGAAGAAGTTACGATGTCTATCAATTGAAACCATTGTCTTTGTTTTCCTCCAGGCTACCAGATTGCACTGGACCCATCTGTACTCCGAGACAGGCAAGCTATATGCCATTTCTTTGGGCAATCTCAGAAAAATTGGGTCTTCAGATGTACATGGGAAAGTAGAAGTCTGATTCAGATGTGGGAGCTGGTTGCCAGGGGTAACTCAACTGAAAAAAGAAAAGATTGCATTTCAACTACCTACAAATTTCAAAGAAGGTGCAGCAAACTAATTTTTTCTGGTGGGAAAAAGATCCCTTTCTCCTTCCTTTGAGAGTGAAAAAAGGTCTCCTCTTGCTGGTAAGAGACCCTTCTGGGAATTCATGCTGTTGACCTCAAGTGAGACTGTAATCTCTTTGCCTGTCTGTGGCAAGGAGAAATCAGCATGGATTTAGAGGGAAGTTCAGGGCTTACTAGAAAATGAAAAAGCTAGAAAAGAAACCCCAAACTGTTATTTGCATCTGTCATCTTCCCAGTGAAGAGTCCATGTGCTACTGAGTGAGTGGAGTGTAAGGAATTGGAGAAGGAATGCCTTCTCCAACAAACAGTCCAGGGCACGCTACTAGGAGCCAAGGTTTCATCAGTAAACAAGACTGTCCAATCCTTGCTTCATGGAGCTTACGGGTTAGAAGTGAAGATAGTCCAAGGATGCTATTGTCATCTAACTTCCTTTGTGAGATCCAAGCAGATTTGCAGAAGAACATTATGCTTAAGCTCAGAGCTAAAGGATAAGAATCCAGGGGTGGAGACAGGAAAGAACAGGTTTTAAAACAGGGGTTACAGCAAGTGTGAAGTAACTACATAGTTGAAAAAAAATTAAAGGCACTTTGACATCAAACTACCCTAACCTTGACTCTTTCTTGGAGATATAGAGATATATATATGTAGATAGATATTCCCCAAAAAAACCTCCTAAAGTATTCTAAGTACTTTAAAATATTAAATCATTTAAGTTTCAAAACAAAGCTATGAGATAAGCACTATATATCATCATTTTTCAGATGAGGAAACAGGCATATAGAGTTTAAGTGAAGTTCTTGAGATCACAAATCTACAAACGTAGAAGTGGGCATTCAAACCTATGTTGTCTGCTCCAAATTTTGTGTTCCTAACCACTATGGTAAAAATCTCTCCATCTACCTCCAAGCAAAGCATAGTAAATTCTAGCCTAAACCTAAAAATCAAGATTTGATTGAGCAATGACCTAAAATGGCTAAGGATTATGGATAAATTACCTATTACACTTACATTAAAAAAAAAAAGTTCTACCATGATTTTACTTTTAGAAGTTCTGGATTCAAAAGCCTAATAATGTGTGTATTACACATATAACATTGAATTCTCAAGAAAACAACAACATGAGCTAGGCATTATTATCCTTACTTTACCAATTCTATAAATTGAAGTTCAAAGAGATTAAGAAAACTATTAAGGGTTACACTTTTGTAAACAGTAGAAAAGGAAATCAAACCAGATTGGCTTTGGTATAAAAATCTGTATTTATTTTTCTATTACTGTCAGTTATGAACTAACCAAAAAAGTTTATATAATATTTAGACCTCTAAGAGTGACCACTGTATTTTATAGATTCTGAAAAATAGACATCTTTTAAAACTATCTATTAACTACCAAGCCTTTCATCATTTAAAGTCCTAGGGAGGACACAAGCATAAGAAAGCAGCTGCAGGATCAACTCTGACTTCAATTTACACACAAGTTCAGGCTTTTGCAGTCCAGAATGTAGAAATGCCAAGAAAAAGGAAAGGTAAAAGAGCTATGCAAGGAATTAAGAAAAATAAATAGAAGAACTTAAAGGAGAAAAATCTGCAAATGGATGTAAGAACTAGAGACAATGATATGAGTTTATGGGAAGAAGAAAAATCCAGAGGGAGAAGAACTCTGAAGGCTGAATCAATATCCCTAGGTCAGTCAGAAGTAAAGAAGTATGTTTAAAACCCTTAGAAATGAGAAAAGGCAGTATCTAGCTAATCCTTCCTTAAAAGTTTCAGGAGATTAGTCCTATAGAGATCAGTGGGGAAAAAATAAATAAAAATCTTGTAGAAAAATTATTTTAATATTTCTTCTGGAAATTTAAAAATTTATTAATCTGGATCTGAAAGCTGACAAAGGCCTATTGAGTTTTCAAAAGTTTTATAAACATTTCAAAGATATGAAAAATACTTATGATTAATGTTTTCTAATGTAAGTTTTCCAATGTAAGTTAACTTAAGAAAAAGTTTAAGAAAAAAAGTTTGACCCAAGATAAATGTCTTATTCTCAACTGGGAAAAGTAAGCCTCTTATTTCCAAATTGTATTTGTCCTTCCAGTGTATAACACTGTGACCAAAAATTGAATAACCTGTACTTTTTAACATACATAGATTACTTTTTCTTAAAAATTTACCTTACACCAGGCCATAGAGCAAATCTCAAAAAATTTCAAAAAATTGTTATTTTTCAGTCCATTATCTCCATAAAATTGCACTTAAGTTGGAAATCAAGAATCTACATGTTAAAAATTTTTCAACTTTAATGTCCAAACAACTAATGAGTCAAAAAGAAATCAGAGTTTTAAAATACTACAGAGTGACAACAGCAAAATGGCAGAGTAGGTAACCCTGGACCTTCCGTACCTCCACAAACACACTAATTCATTAACAATTCACAAATTCTCTTTATAAGAAATCCAGAATTTCTAACTGAAAGGCTACTGCACCCCAGACAAACACAGAACCAGGTTTAACAAACATGAAAGGGAGATCCAGGATACCCTCTCACCAGAATCCCTACCTTTGGCACAGTGCCATATCATCAGAAAGAGAACCCCTAGCTCCCAGCTTCTCCCAGGAGAAGGAACGAGTTGATTTTTGCATCCAATACCTCAACTTTTTCAAGGGGGCTCCCCACATACCTGGTTTCTTGGAACTTGCCAGTCTTGGACCTCTGATTGGCTTGACATAGTCTAGCTTCCTGAGGGAGAACAGAGAGACAGTGACTTGGGTTGGTAGATTGCATAACTCCTCCTTCTGCTCAGTAAGAATGAGAGAATTAAAAATCCCAGCTCTCAGCTTCCCCTGGCAAAAAAAAAAAGAGTTGCTATGTACATCTGAAACCCAATTTTTCTGGGATTGCCCAAAGAAATGGCATATGGCTTGCCTGTCTCAGAGTACAGATGGGTCCAGTGCAATCTTTCTGAAGAACTGGAATTCCTTCAGAACAAGGTTTTGAAACCAGAATTTTGGGTGCTTGTTAGATACAGTCCCACACTGGTTTCCTGGCAGGATTCAAATGACCTGTGGTTCGTAGATATTGTTGGCTTGTCATTCAGAAATGCTGCTCAGCAGGAACTTCTCTCTCTTTCCTGTCAATGAGGAAGGATGCTTGGAGAGGGAAGTGAAATAACATTGATGGCATTCAGATAATATGCAAATTAAGCATTCTTACACACTTGCTTTCAATCAACTATCTTATCATAACTGAATAAGAAAGACAAATGGGCATCAAGTAAGCATCATAATTTTAAAATATAAATGGATATAAATATGATCAAATAAGACGCTATCATTATTATGCATAATCATGAATCATCCACAGAGTAAAAGATACAGAAATAGAAAAGAAATGGCCTTGATTGTCCTGATTATTAAATATACAAAGAGAATTATACTTGACCATAGCAATGCATGCATTTTCCTCTTCAATAAGGCTAACATGCCCTAGAGAAGATAAATCCACAGTAAGATTCCCGTTTACTCACATGGGAAAGCAGAGGAAGGCATCTGCAAAAAACTCTATGTGAAGTGTCTGCCTTTGAAATTGAAAAACAAATATCAAATATTTAATAACATTCAGATTCATCTATCTGATCTAAACTTGGCCACATATTATTCAGGTCAATTTAGTGCTTACGGGTCATGATAAAAGGATAAAAAAATTTTTTTTAATTCTATAACAAACTCAAAGTGTTACTTGGGATTTGTAGAGCCACTCTAAAGTTAGAAATTCTACTTCATCTGTGAATGATGCAGTGTGGTATCAGCCTTGTGAAATGTCAATTTTGTTTCCTTAATTCTTTTCTGTAAGGATGGTGTCAATTATTTTTGTTCCATGTTTGTGTGGTGTCGGATAACCAGTCAGTCAACAGCATTTAATGAGTGTCCACTGTGTACTCTAGGGAGCTCTAAAAGGAAACAGCACCTGTCCTTGAGGATTTTACAATGAAGTGGGAGAGATAAGGTAAACACATGAAAAAATACACAACAGTTGCCATAGAGTCTAAGGCTAGCTTTCTAATTAAAACAAACAAAAAGCAAAAGACATTTAGGTTTTATAATTTCTTTTGTTTGAAAGTTCCTAGGAAAATGTCACTTTTTCTCATGAGCATCTGGAGGATTGTCTGAACATTTTAAGCTTTTTAGGAAAATTCCTCAGATTTTTTTGAAGATTATTTATTTATTTGAAAGAGAGCCTGCAAGAGAGAGTTGGGAGGTGCATAGGGAGAGGGAGAAACAGACTCCCCACTGAGCAGGGAGCCAGATGGAGGGCTCAATGCAGGACCCTGGGATCATGACCTGAACCGAAGACAGATGCTTAACCAACGGAGCCACACAGGCGCCCCTGAAAATTCGTCAGATTTTTAAGTCAGTATGGGTTAATATAATTGAACTCTTTCTTCAGCAGGGTATCTTTAAATATCTGCTCAGATAGGAGATTTTGGCTTAGGTTCCTGAGTTTGTAACTGAATAGAGGGACAATATCCCTACTTTAAATGTGTTGATATTTTTGCTTTCACAATTTTGATGTAAGCAGTTAGCTGTTGACTAAATAGTATAAGGTATAAGTGGTAGGAAAGTGATACTTTCTTGATTTCTTTTTTTCCCTTCATCTATCAGATAGGTGAGATAAAAGATCCTGGTTTCCTCAAAGTCTGATTTCTGGTCTGCTGCCAATAAGGGCCACCAGCAAAAGCTATCCATATATGACTGCTTGAGCAGTTCCTACCAAAGGCATGGTCCTAGCTTTAACCACTTTTTTCATGGTGAGTGTTTCAGGTTTGTCCTTAGTGTCTTTCTGTTTGCCATCTGGCCCACCTTCTCTGCCTTGGGCATTTCCTTGCTCCAGTACCAATACTTCTATTTCCTGAACTTCCCCAGCTGGGATATTTTGGCAATGGACTGCCATTCTGAAGGAGTTTCACCTTCTACATCTCCCTTACACCCAAACCTGCCTATTCCTTCAGGGGATGCAAACTGACTCATTAATCCACACTGATGTGCTAATGACTTCAATAGTTTACTATGATCTAGTATTCATATCACAGTGGGGATTTCTGAAAGTGAAAAAAAAAATCAGTTTCTATTATGTAAACCTAAAACATGTGGATACCTGGGAGATCTTTCAGCATAGGAGGCCTTGTCTGGGCCCTGAATGCTTGCCCTTAGACTAGCTTTATTATCCCATGGTGGGAAATCAGGGATTGGGCTGGAGAATGAAGGAAAATACTTCCTATATCCTCACAGTTCCAGGAAGGTAACTGTATCATTTCCTTCTCAGTCCTCAATGGTTTATGACAGTCAGTCTAAATTTTTCACTGTGGCCTTATATTTTACTTCTGCTCCTCTGACCTCATCTTCTCCACTTTCCCCCTCATCTACTGGGTCAAAGCCTCCCTGAATTCTTTTAGTCCCTCAACCATCTGGCTCTCATTCACTCCTGGCTTGAAAAGTCCAGAAATTCTTAAGACTGGCACCTTCCTAGCATTCAAGTCTCCTATCAGATACTACCTTCTCAGAGAAGACTTCAGGACTTTCTTATCTAAACAAGTTATTTCCTACTTCCTTTGTTGTATTTTCTTTATAGCACTTCTATTTTCTGGAATACTCAAGTTTACTGTTTCCCTGTTTATTATATTTTATCTACCATTGGAAGCTCTTGAGGGCTGAAACTTTATCCTAGGAAATATATCTTGAAGATCCAGAACTATGCTTTCTAAATTGTTGGTCCTAAATGAATCTTTGATAAGAGATTGTTGGTTAGATAATCATAGCCACTATGTGCTGAATTTAAGTTCCAGTTAAAAAAAAAAAAGAAAATACTTAAAATAATTGCTTCCCTGCAGACAACCTGATCCTAAGAGATGCTTACTCTATCACATTCCAACCTTCTCAAAAAAAAGATGTGAGATATATATAGTTATAAAATTATAAGATATTATATACATATAATATGACATATTGCTCAGCCATTAAAAAAGAATGAGTTCTTGCCATTCACAACAGCATGGATGGACCTCGAGTGTATTATGCTAAGTGAAATAAGTCTGAGAAAGAGAAATACCATATGGTTTCACTTATATGTTGAATCTAAAAAGCAAAACAAATGAACAAACAAAATAAAAGCATACTCATAAACACACACAAAAAAGGCTGGAATGTGAGCACTTCTGTCTTTGAATATCTTCAGTTTTGAAGGGAAGAAACAAGACGACAAATTATGAAGAGCTAATCACACCTGTTGGGAAGAAGTGTGCAGTGGATCATAGTATAACTAGGAAATTATTAATAAATGATCACCACAGGAAGGAAGCTGAAAGAAAGGAATGAATCATTGCCCAGAAGTTGTTGTGGTGAATCCATGCAATATGTCCTTCTTGATCCTCCAAGCCCCTGGAGCATGGAGCATGGAGTATGGAGTAGAGGCTTATTTACGCTAAATAACACAAACGTATGAGCAGAAACAAAAACTTGTGGCAGACATAGCAGAGAGGCTGTGGTAGCAAGATCTGGCTCCAGGTTAGCTGGTAGTTGATTAAGGCAGAGTCACAGGAAGAAAAATTGGTTCTATTTGCCATGATGATGACAAGTAGCCTCCCTGGATGGCAAGTAGCCTCCCAGTAAGACATCTTAGAGGACCCTCACTTTTCGTCACCTCTACAATAAGCAGTTTTCTCCCTACAGTGATAGGTGACACTGGTTATTTTGAAAGATGTATGTGCTTCTATGGAGATGAAAACAGGAAAAGGAGCGAAATGATAGGGTTTTTCTCACTTGCTTTAAGTCTTATTTTCTTTCTTTTTCTTTCCTCCCTTCCCTCCCTCCCTCCCTTCCTTCCTCTCTCCCTCTCTTTTTCTTTTTTCTTATCATTTTCATTTTCTTTTTTTCTTTTCCTTTCCCTTTGCCCTTTCCTTTCCTTTCCTTTCCTTCTCTCTCTTTTTCTTAGAACTCTTGCCTCATCAAGTTTCCAATCTTTCTCAATTCATTTCTTCAACAATCTGTCTTGTAACCTTGTGTTCACTGAGTATCTTAACTGGGAGAAATCTTTGTCAACTTGAAAGTAAACAATGGTACCACATTAATTTATATTTCTTTGATGATGCGTGAGCTGAACACATTTAGGTTTTTGACAATTTCTTTCTTCCCTGGAGTATTACCTATTCATAGCCTGTGTCTCCCCCCCGCCCCCAATTAGAGTGTTCCTGTTTTTCTTAATAGAGCTCAGTGTTTAAGATCTTAGGTTCTCTAGAGTGAATTTTCTGAGCCTCATGCTAGCTCTGCCACTTGCTTTGGGACACCAAGGTGTAAGTTGCAGAGTGACCATATGCATGAATTCTCATCTTTAAAATGGGAAATAATAATTACTGTTATGTCTCAGAATACTTCTGAGGAATAACTAGATAAAATATGTTAAGCGCATATAACAGTGCCTAGCACAGTTTATGATCCATAAATGTTATCTGTTATTATTAGCTATTTAAATATTAAGAATATTATTCCTTTATAGGTGATTTAACAAATGTTTTTCTTCATTTGACTTTTGACTCTTTCATCTGAAGTTTTGACTTTCAAATGTGTTAAATTTTAGGTGGTCAGATTTGTTGATCTTTATGTTTTTCTTGAAAGCCTTTGTGTTCAGAAAGTTTCCCTCAACCCCAATTGTAGAAAGAATAGGTTTTCACACACTACTTATAATTTTCATATCCCCTTTACTATCCTCAGTCTCCTGATGTCTAACTTCAGTCTTCTCCACTTTTTTTTATTCTCACTTACTTTTAATTGTGGTAAAGTGTACATAATACGTACTTTACCATCTTAATTATTTTTAAGTGTACAGTTCCATAGTGTTAAGTATTTTTGTGCAATCTATATCCAAAATTCTTCATTGTGCAACACTTAACTTCTGTACTCATTAAATAACTCCTCTCTATTCCCCTACAGACACTTAACTGACTGAGCCACCCAGGTACCACAAAGGTTCCTAAAGCTTTAATCTGCTTAGTATTGTTTTAAAAATTATGGTGTGGCCATAATTCAATTATTGATTGATTCATTAACTCAACAATGATTAATTGAATACTTAACAATAGGTCAGGCAATGTTCTGGGATAAAAAATTAACATGATTTTTGCCTTTGAGGACTTGACTAACTTAAGTGGAAACATGGACCTAGACAGTAAGAGTTACCATACAGTGTAATAGAGGCAAATAAAGTATAAAACGTTAATTAAGTTCTGGTCTCGTTAATCTTAATATGTCAGGGCCTTTCACTTGCCATTTTTCTTGTCATGAGAACAGTTTTCTCACATGTTCAAGGTTGATTTCTAATGGTAAGAAAATTAGGTTGGAATGAGATAGGAGCTGACTTCCAGCAAACACTACTATGGGCTTCGCATTTCACTTTACTTTAGTCCATTATCAGGGCTATTATCTAGTTCAGAAATTGATATGCTGAAAACACCCTAGTTTCTGTTCTTGCATCTTAAAGTAGAAAGATCAGATACTATTTCCTTTAGCTGTCTATCTGAGGACACCATATAGGCTATTCCCTTGATAGATTTAATTTCACCACTGTACACTGAGTTTTTCTTAAGGAGGAAGCAGCTGGAATGAACAAAGAGTTGAATTCTGAGATTCTGAGGACAATGGCATTTGTTAGCAGTTTGTAGCAAGTGAAGGAGTATAATCCATAAAGTACTTCCTCCTAAGATGTTCTTGTAATTCTACTTTATTGTATCCTTCCCCTTACCTCCAACCAGTACTGCTTCCCATCACACAATGAATGACTAACTTGCACACATTCACCTACAGATTTTAAATACAAATAAAGAGAAGGGATTCCAGTGATTATTTGGTACTTCCCCTGCCCTTTAAATAGGTGTTAACTAAACCATTTCAGGTAGACGTTTATATATCTTACTAAATATCCCTAGTGAAGAAATTCTATAACTTGTTCCATTGTTCAGAAATCCTGAAGTCTATGATTTGCTGTGAAAAATAAACTAGAAAGCAGAATAATTTATGTTAACTCATATTTAAAACACACTTGACTGAATTAGTTGGATGTTCCAGAGTACAATAGATATACATATAAAAATTTTAATGAAGGATGCCTTAAAATTTGTCCATTAAGTCTGTCAGTTCACAAGTACTTATTAGGTATGGGTAATGCATCAGGCAATATGGTAGTTACTGTGGGTATATAGATAAGAAAAGGACAATCTTCATCTTAAAGGAATAGACTCATTGGAGAGAAAGAACTGTAAATAAAAAATTCTACACAATATGATAAAAACATAGGAAAAAAGGTGAAGTAGTTATTAGGACAGGAATGAAGTAGTTTTAGGAAAGACTTCTAAAGGAGAAGGTGCTTAATTGAATTGTATCTGAAATATTGGCTGCTCAAAGTGTGGTTTGCAGACCAGGGAATCTGCATTGTCAGGGAGCCCGATAGAACTCTAGAATCTCAGGTCCTGCCCTAGACATACCAAATCAGAATCTGCATTTAAATAAGGTCTCCTGGTGATTTGTATGACATTAAAGTTTGAATAGTTTTACCTTAAAGGATTCCCAGTAACTGCCAGGTGGATATGGAAGAAGGGAAGACAATTCTCTGGAAATGGAAACGGTATGTGTAAAGGAACAATCTTGAGAGACACCCTCTCTAGTAGCAGATTCTGAGACAAGGATTTGAGTACAAGCAGCCTATTTGGGAGGATATCTGGTAATGTAGTGGGAGGTGAGACAAGGAAGTTGAGAACAACTGTTGAGCATTTTTCTAGAAAGTAATCTCTGTGAGCAAATCAGAATTAGTCTCTTAGGACAATTCTGGGAAAAAGCGTAGCATATAACTTGGAGTTATAAATTCCAGTTACTCTATGGCTGAGAGATGCTGCCAGGTGATGTTAATTCTCCAGGGTTTTAGACTTTCCATGGGCATGGGCTCTTTGGACTCTGGCCACCAGGAAAAGCCTTCAGGCAGAGTTGTAGGTGAAAGTGAGCACATTGGTGTTCACTCACGGAAATGGGGAGTGGTGAGGAGGATATAGGTGGGCACCAATGGTGACTGCTATAGGGAACAAGGT
This sequence comes from Eumetopias jubatus, assembly GCF_037043125.1. NCBI lineage: Eukaryota > Metazoa > Chordata > Mammalia > Carnivora > Otariidae > Eumetopias > Eumetopias jubatus. Next base: position 152,802,047 of record NW_028274810.1, on the reverse strand, counting down.
ATTAAGCAGCACTATAGGACATACTTAAGGAATTGCTGTTTATTCAGCATTCTGGGAAATGCAGAAAGTTAATGTATAAGCATCAGGATCCAAGGCTGTCTAGATACATAGAAGCCAAATCACAAAGGGCTTTGTGAGGAAGATAGACTAAGAAAGTTGAGTTTCACTCTGTGGGCCATTATGTATTTTTTAAATTGAGTGTCATGATAGAAATTTCATTTTTAGACAGATTGTTTTGGAGGCAGTTGAGAGAATGGAACGAAGTCCATGGGATTGAAGGTGGAGCGGCCAGTAAGAATTATATAACATTAGATGCAGCTTCTGTAGTTATGGTATCCCATTAGCATACTGAATTAATCAATATTTCTACCAAGCTTCTATATTCAAGTATTTTGCAATGGTATATGTGAGGTATAAAGTATTGTCTGTTTCTTTTTCTTTGATTGATTAAAATAATCTATTCAAACTGAAGTCTAGTCCATCTATTAGTGCCATGATTGTGTGTTAGTAAGGGTTGGTGTATTTGAATTCAGCATGGATTTGTGTATTGCATAGGTCTTGAATGCCCTAACCAATGCCTGGTGTCATCCATTTGTTTTTAATAGAACAATAGTTCTGAGAGCACAGGACACTATTTAATAATTTTTCCTACCAAATGGAACTATAAATAAGCTCCCAGTGAATGAATATATTAATAATTTACCCTGTTCATGGACCTTAGTCACATTTTACTTATGATCATTGCCACATTGCATATAAATGAGAATTTTTTGGTTATTACTATACTCATGTCAAAGTGTTGCCTACCATTTCTCTTAGTTGAGATAGGTAGGACTTTGTTTTTAATCCTGAGAACCTCATAATCCTAATCTTAATTTTACTGTTGCCTGCAAGATGTGTGTGTCCAAAATATCATATTTTTCAGATTTTATTTCAGTCACTGAAGTGTATTGAAAAGCCTCATACTATATACTCCACTACTGACATCATTATAAAGATTTGATGTTGCTTAAAGTAATCACTGACTTTATTAAACCAAACTTTTTTTACCTTTACATCAGTTGGGATTAACTTTTTCCCACTCATCCTTAATTTGCATCCTTTGATTATTTTCGCTATTGATGTTTTTGTCTTAGAGCTATAAGTCTTCAATTCACAAAAGACTTGATTAATACAATGACTAGTATTGTATATGGTATTAAAGATAATTTCTTAGCTTGTGGTTTATTCTTTATTTTAACACAGAGAAAATGTATTGGGGAGATTCAAAATGATAAAGTTATCTATATTCAAAATGAGAAAGACAATAAACAAGATATTGAAATTGAGTACAAATCTTCCCAAATCACCAAAGCTATTTGATAAGAAATTTATCTTCTTTGAGCTGCTTCAGTTTTAAAACAAGCTAAGTGTTAATGAGTCATGACCCATTCTCTGTTCATTTGTCCTCTCATCTTGCTGTGGCAAAGATTCAACAAATACTGTAATATCAAAGAAATTTCACTCTCTATTGGAAATTTTGCCACAGTAACATGTTATTTCTGTTTTAAACTCATTTATGGCAACTTTTTCTATGGTGGGCACCAGAGGGGGCCAGTTGGATATATCTGTTGCCTTATCTTATATTGGTTTGAAAAATGAAACTACCTAGAGATCGCACAAACTGATCTGATGGAATGGGAAAGTCCATAGGGGGACTTAAGCAATAGGTCAAGTTTTATTTTTTTTAAAGATTTTATTTATTTGACAGAGAGAGAGAGAGATAGTGAGAGAGGGAACACAGCAGGTGGCGTGGGAGAGGGAGAAGAGGGCTTCCCACCGAGGAGGGAGCCGGATGCGGGGCTCAGTCCCAGGATCCTGGGATCATGACCTGAACCGAAGGCAGATGCTTAGCGATGGAGTCACCCAGGCACCCCAATAGATCAAGTTTTAATTCAATTAATTGTTTAATTAAATGATCTTAAAATGCTTGACTCAATTTCTCTGAGTGGTCATTTGCGTATATCATCTAGTGAGACATTAAAGTGACCTGATAAAGAGTAGATTTTGGAATCTGGGTTCATATCTGTGAGGTAAATACAGATTTATTGCATAACCTTGACTAAGCTGCTTATACTCTCAAGAGTGAGACAGTGGACAAGAATGTTCTTATTGTGAGGATTAAGTGCTATACAGTGATTGTCATAGTCATATTTTCATAGCTTCATAATTGGGGAAAAGATAAATATCTGTAGATAGCTTTACCATTTTGTAAAGAGAAAAAAATTCATTTGGGTATTGATGCAAAGATCCTTTCTTCTCATAATTTCTAAATTTCCTGTAAGTTTCCATTCTCTTTCACTCAAGCCTTCCTTTACTTTGGTTATGCAGTATTTATGCTGCGGGCATTATGGGTTAACATTACTGCTGTGTACAATTTTCCATTTAATTTTAAAGTTCCATTGTTCTGTGACATTAAGATTGCTATCAGTATTCAAAGGTCAATGAGTCAAAGACACTGGAGCATAACATATATTTCTCCCACCATTTTAGAACCTCATATTTATTTTGAAGACCAGGAAGCCCATCTTCCTTTCTCTCTCTTCCCAATGTTGATTGAACTTTGAAGTTTTTATCTTCTCAGTACAATCTGTAACATTGATGACTAGCCTTAAACTTGGCAAAAAATATTTTCCCTTCTTTTTTACTTTTGCTGAACTGAGCCCTTTTGGACATCTGTAAGTCAGTTCTTGTTGGAGAGTTGATAACAGTGGAAGCACTTGCACCTTGGAAATAACTCCCGTCTGTATCAAAAGAAGTCAAGCAGCAAAGGTCAGGCAAGAACATGAATCCTGATGCTCAGAAAAGCCCCAGGCAGGCCTTCTATAGAATCTGAGAAGCCAGTCTCGGGGTGGGGGGGTGGGGAGGAGGGAGAACATTGTGTTCTTGCTCAGTCACCCTCTCCTGCTGCTCAGGGCAACACAGACATACTGTAGTGAAAGTCAGCCAGTGCCCAGGTGAAAGAAGATAGGTAAAACATTTTAGGGTGAAAATAGGAAAAATTATAAATGGAGATAATTGTGGAAATAAAGTGATTTTTTAATGTTAGTAGTTGTAAACTAAAGATGGCCCTTTGAGCTGGATATAAAATGTAGTTTTTTGGTAGTAATCCTTTTACAGTTGAATAACCTCTACCTAAATAGAAGCTTTATCGAGGCAGTTGTTTTTAAATTTCATTTTTGGAGTCATCGTTTTTCTTCTTAAATTAAAACTCCTTAAAGTGATAGCCATAGAATGATAGGTGAATAAAGAAGTCATAACAGAATATTCTCACAGAATAAAAAAACACCTTTGATAATGTGGTATTAATGAAGGATCGATGAGAAAGTCTTCAATCAGCTTCAGGTTTTCTCTTATTTAAATCATAAGGTTGGCATTCAATTGATGAAGTGGTGGTATGACAGTAAGCTAAACACAAATATCTGAAGATTCATTCTTTCCTTCATTTACGACCAGCCAATTATCCCTTTACAAAATGGTGTTTACCTCATCAATATATATACGTCTTTGAAATAATGGGAGGATATTATGATTCATGTCTGTGATAGGATTTTAGTTTCCTGGTTTTTGGATTACCCATTAGTGCAGATATTGTTAGATCTCACACTCACAAGGCACCTGAGTTCTTGAGACCCACTGTGAAAGCTTGCCATTGTTACTCCAACATTACCCAGAGTTCTTGTTTGTGTGAAGCCACATAAAGCAGAATTGAATTCCTAAAGAATAGACATAGTGTGCAAAGCCTGATTACTCTTTTTGAAAGCTGATCCAGACTGGTAGAAGCTTTTAAAATTTTTGTATTTAAGATGAATTTTAATGAAAAAAAATATTAGCACTTGTTTTGGCCATTTTCAACCAAATCATTTCTTTTAGGAACATTAATGCCTCCAAGGTAGAAGGAGAAAAATGAGGCACTTGCCTTGTGTGATTATGGAAGAAACATTATGTTTTGAGAAGGACAACCCAGAGGTAATTACTTCTCTGGAAGAGAAAAGGGAGTATGCCACTTTGGCACACTCCACAAACCAATTAGATATCTTAGCAAAACAAGTTGCTTTAGAAATGCCACTTTATGTGGAATAGATAAGCTCAGATTTCAGAGACAGATCTTACCTCAACATTTTCTGCTTCCCTACTCTCTACCCTTATAAGTTTCTTGCCTGTAAATAAGAAAGTACTCCTTAGAATATTAGGTTGACATTAGCACAGGTTATGGAAAATCCAGTCAGCCAATAATAGAGTGTAATACTCTATGTATTAATACTCCCAGGACACACAGTTGTGCTACCTGGGAGTCAGATTCAATAGCACACCTGACCTTGGGTGAGTCATCTAGTCATGCTTTGTTGGTTTCCTCATCCATAAAGTGGTGATGGTGATAATATCTACCTTGCTGGCATTCTACAAATATTACTGAAATGGCAGTTGGTTAGCACTTTAGAGGAACATGCTATTAAAAAAATGCCTTTATTGCCATCTCTTCAGGGCACAGAACTCTTCTCACAGTCAGGAGGTATTGTACCTGTACGACGTGTCCTTGAAGCTTGAAAAGGATGAGAATATGGAATCTCGAAGGAGAGCTCAAGTGCAGTTATTTAATTATGACAAGGCAATGCATGGATTTGTAGGTGGAGAAATACCACCTTTGTATCTGTTAACAGCCATCCACAAATGAAACTAAATAAAACTAAGTTATATCCCCATTATACCCAAAGAAATAAAATTAAAACTAGCCCAGAAAAGAGCCAATATGCATATGTTTTGAGGGGAATGATTAATTATCCCCCTTACCCTTCAACATGTCCTGATCAAGAATGCCTAGATTATTCTCACATGATTTGCTTATAGCCAACTCACATTCATGGCCTAAGATTCTCAGGAATTGTCATTAGAAACCTCCCACTGAAATCAATAGACTTAACAGTTTGAATGAGAAAAAGGAAAAAGAAAAAGCTAGAAATTACTGTTATTTCCGCTTTCGTTTCTTTCCAAGATGTTGATGTGCTAAGTGTTACCTAGCAGAAGGCATTGTGGGCATGGAAAAACATTATCAATCTGTCTGAAATTCTACATCAATGAAAATAGTAACTTCCTTAGAGTCCTGTGGTTTGAAGACCCCCTTTCACAAAATGTCTGCTAATGGAAATAAAATCTTTCTTTTGAGGAATGTGCACTAAGATAGGAACAATAGGTCAACATATTTTAAAGTGCATTAAGATGACAAGAAATGATCAAAGGTAGTCACAAATCCAACCCTCAGGTGCCATTAATGTGTGTACTTTCCAATTTGAATGCCACTAGTTGTCTGTAATCCAGGCATACTAACCCTGTGGAAGGAAAGGATAGAGCCTTCTGCTTAAGGTAGTTCTAAATAGAGCAATAACTTTAATTCTATAATTACCAAGTCTCAAAGACAGTGATGCCTAATCATGTAATTATTTGTCTATTTATGGATTCTCAGTAAATGGTATACCTTAGTTTATTGCTGTGCTTGTTTGGGTATTAACTGTCACTGTCAAAGCAATTAAATGACAATTCTTATTCAAGGGGCTTAGGAGAGTCTGCTAGGTCAATTTAAGGTTTGACTATAGACCAAGTTGCCCAAGACATTTTTCCCTCTCCCTTTATATATCTAATATATATATATATTTATTATATATAATATAATATATAATATATAAAATAATATAACATAGTATAATATATGTTGCTCCTTTAGAATCCTCCACAGACAGCATAGTCTCTGTTTTTAGAAATTCTCTTTGGAGTTCAAAAATGCTCCCTTTAAGGAAAATTTTACAGCGGTTTTTATTTACATGGCTAGGCCAGTGATGAAGAGTCAGTGGTTCAGCAATTCTTGTCACACCTCTTGTCCCCATCTTTTCTACCTTAACTTGCACATACATACTTAAATAAGTCAATAAAATGAGAAAAATATACACATTTCCTACTGAATTCCCCCAAATGAGCAACTCAGGCCATTATCAGCTCTGCAATCACCTAGCAAGTATACTCTCTGCTAAAAAGAGTGGAAAGGAAGAAGGCTCTAAAATTGCTCAGCTGTCTGGATAGACTCTAGTGGCACAGGATGGGAGTTTGTCTGCATACCCCAAAATCTCTCTGTATGTGTTGAGATTACTCACCGGTTTAGAAAACAGTCAGTGCTTACAAGTAACTCTTAAGAACGGTTAACTAATGACTCAGTTTGCCTATGTATGTTTTCCCAATGGCAGAATTGTTGGCACCTGCTTGGCTTTTTAAGTAAACCCAGAAAATGGATGTTAAAGCCTTCTGGTGATTCAGCAGTGGGTGGAAATGTTACTGCTGTGCTAGAAGTATTTGTTTCTATAGGCAAAGAGCTTTTATGTGTTTTTCTGGGTTATTTAATAATATATGTGAGTTCATAGAGGCCATTTATTTATGTTTGTCTATAGCTGAAACACACTACCCTGTTATATAAACATTGAAAGAATCTTGCATGTTACTATTTTATACCTTTGCATCTTACACACTGAGTTAAGAAAATCTTCATACTTAACATGTTTTGAGAGTTGACCTTCACATAAGATTTAACTGCATACTTAAAAAAAAAAATATTGTCCCCTTTCCTTCTTCTCACTTTTCTCCCAGATGTTTGAATCCTCTCCTCATGGTAAGATTACATTTGGTAGCAACAACTCCAGCTGGCAGGGCATCTAATCCAATTTAATCCACAGATATAATTCTGCATTTGAATAACTGAGGTAAACACAGTCTATTGCTAGCATAAGGTACTGTCATTGCAACTGTAGGCAGTCATTAAATCAAAGACAATTTGTGGTTCTTATCACCAAAACAAGGTGTATGGAATTTTTTGAACTCTGCAATCAAAAGGAACTAAAAACACTCATAAGTCTAAATGTTATTATCCTAAAAACTTTGAGAATCAAGCTGGTGTTGTCTCCTTTCCCAATCATACTGCACTACACAATTATTATGTAAAAAAAATGTTTCATAAGCCTTGTAGGCAGAAATTAATGTGAGAAAGTCTTAATATAGACAAGTTTCATAAAATAGTCTATCCACCCATGGGACCCTGGGTCCTATGGCTGTAATTGTCACAATGAAATAAAACCATTTAAAGCATCTATGTGTTCTGTTAGGTGTTTAACAGAGCAATTGAATTGGCATACTTCTCATTCTATAATAACTTAAAAATCAAAGACAGAATTAAAAATTAAAGTCATGATCTTATAAAGAGAAATAGTCCTCAGTTGGGAGTCAGAAAAATCATTTCTTCCATGTATTCACTCCATACAGCGGAAGAGTAACTCTACCTTGTGGGCCCCGTGGTCCCCAACAGTGTTGTGAACAGACTGGACTATATTATCACCTACATGCTTTTTGGTTCTAACAGTCTTAAAAATCCTCTAGAGCCATACATTGTAGAAGAGAGAGTTTTTGCATTAAAATATAAAAGTAGTTCTAGATTTTAGAGCAAGACAGAAAAATAGTATAGTGGAAGGAGGGATAAAGAAGTGGAAAAAGAGAGAGAATTCCTCAGCAATGATTTTTAAAGATAAAGTTAATTAAGTTTGGCTTGTGGAACAATCAAAAAAAATTAAGAAAATTCCACTTACTGTAACATTAAAAAGAATAAAATACTTAGGAACATATTTAACAAAAGAAACCCAAGAGTTTAATACTGAAAACCATAAAATGTCATTGAAAGTAATTTAAAAAGACCTAAAAAAATAGAAAGCTATCCTGTGCTAAGGGATTAGAAGACTTATGGTTAAAATGATGGCATTTCCCCAGTAGTTCTACAGATGCAATGCGACCTCAGTCCAAATACCAGCTGTCTTTTTTGCTGAAATAGGCTGATCTAAAATTTGTATGGAAATGAAGGGATATGTTTGGGGGGCAGCTTTAGCCCATTAAACCCAGTAATTCCACTCCTAGGTATATATCCAAAAGAAACAAAAGTATATGTACGTGCAAAAATTTGTACACAAATGTTCATAGGTGCTTTATTTATGATAGTGCAAGAGTGGAAACTGCCAAAATGTCCATTACTGAGGAATGTATTAGCAAATTGTGGTATAGCCATATAATAGAAGATTTGTGGTACAGCCATATAGTAGAATATTGTTTGTAGAAAGGAATGATATACTGAAATATGCTACGACATGGATGAACTTGGAAAACATTGATGCTGTGTGAAAGAAGCCATACACAAAAGGCTCTAGGTGGTATGATTCCATTTATATGAATTTTCCAGAAGAGGCAAATCTATAGAAACAGAAAGTGGACAGAAAGTTTTCCAGGAGCTGAGAGAAGGACTAGGGATTAACTGCTAACAGATATGGGGTTTCTTATTGGGGTGATGGAAGTACTCAATGTGATAATTGTACAAATTTGTGAATATCTGAAAACTACTGAATTGCATACTTTAAAAGGGTGAATGTTATGGTATGTGAATTATATTTACATAAGGCTGTTATTTAAAAAAAAGGATTGTGGTTTTACATACAAGTTAACTACTTTGATGCCTACGGTTCAACCTGGGCAAAAAACAAAACAAAACAAAAAAACGATTACTGTATACTTCAGTCGGAGCAGATCACGGCAGTCAACGCAACTAACCTGAAGATCTTTGTCATATGCAGACCAGTTCACTTTAATGAGTTTTGCATTTATAGTGCTCAATAAATGTGTTACTGTTTATTAACTGTTAATTATAAAATAAGCCATAAAGGTGAGTTTCACTGAAAAAACCTCACAAACCAGTCTTGTGCCTAGAAACCAATCACCCCAGCTTTCTGAGCGTCCCATGTCCCGCAGTAGGTGATAAGCACTCTTTCATTTACTTCTCCTTTCTTTGAGATCTTAAATACTTCTATGGGCTTGATGTTTGTATGCTCCCAGAATTCATATGTTGAAGTCTGAGTTCCCAATATGATGGCACTTAGAGGTGGAGCATTTGGGAGAAAATTAGGTGATGACAGTGGAACCCTCATGAATGGGAGTAGTGCTGCTCTTTTAAGAAGAGACAGGAGAGGGGTAATGTCTCTCCACTATAAGAAAATAGAGCTAGAAGTCTGTCTGCAAAACAGGAAGAGGGCTCTCACTAGAAAGAAACCAAATTGATCATGGACTTCCCAGTCCCCAGTGCGGTGAGAAATAAATGTTTGTTGTTTTAGCCACTCATCCTAATTGTTATAGTAGCCCAAGCTAAGACAAATGCCTTATCCGTAAATGAAGACAGATGGACAAGACTGAACTGTAAAGGCCTTTTTTGTCTCTTGGATTGTCTAAACCATAAGTTTTTTTATTCAATTTTGAAAAAGTTCTTGGTTCAAGAGTTTACCCTATCATTGTTTGACAGTGTTACCTGGCGAAAAATTTGGCCAAGTCATATTTTCTGTACACAGGAAAATAGAATATTTCTGAGGATGTAAATTTCCCTGGAAGGCTTTACTTCAGTAGTCTTTTAACAAGCATTAAGGCATGGAGAAGGATATACAACCTAGAAAAGATTGCCATGGGGCATGTAGGCAGGGTCTAGAAATCTCTTCTTTTTTTTTTTAATCTCAGGAAACAAACCGAGTGTTGCTGGAGTGGTAGGGGGTGGGAGGGAAGGGGTGGCTGGGTGATAGACATTGGGGAGGGTATGTGCCATGGTGAATGCTGTGAATTGTGTAAGATTTTTGAATCACAGACCTATACCTCTGAAACAAATAATACATTATATGTTAAAAAAAAATAAAGAAGATAGTAGGAAGGGAAAATGAAGGGGCTGAAATCAGAGGGGGAGACGAACCATGAGAGACTATGGACTCTGAGAAACAAACTGAGGGTTCTAGAGGGGAGGGGGGTAGGGGGATGGGTTAGCCCAGTGATGGGTATTAAAGAGGGCATGTACTGAATGGAGCACTGGGTGTTATACGCAAACAATGAATCATGGAACACTACATCAAAAACTGATGATGTAATGTGTGGCGATTAACATAACAATAAAATAAAAAAATAGAAATCTCTTCTAATGGTTTATTTCATTTGTTCAGTTTCAATCGATATTGTTTAAGTACTTACTACGGGTCAGCCACTGGGAAAGGTGTTGAACAGTAAATAAAGAACAAGTCAGACAGTGTCCCTTGTGAACCTGCCAGTTGTCACCATTGTGCTGGACCAGTCCAGAATATACAATCAGAGCACAACTCATTTATACTTTTCCAAATACTACTTGTTTAAGAACAAATTAGTCTTATAATATTTCTGCCCACACATAGGTAACAGACTTTGCTATGGTCATATTGTCATTTTACATTGCAAACATTTCAGTTCAGGAATTAGGCTCATCAGTGGAAAGTAGTAATCAAATTTCCAAATGCTAATTAAGGCCAAACTCCTCTCTCATCTGAAGCTTACTTTTGCCTGGAAGAGCCTAGTGAGAAAGTGAAGAGTACAGCTGGTTCTGATGTCATTTTAAATGGAATTGTTTGCTTAATTTAATTTTTTGTATTATTCATTGCTAATGAAGTACAATTGGTCTTGTATATTGATTTTTGTATCCTGCAATGTTGCTGAATTCATTTATTCTAATGTGGATTTCTTAAGACTTTTTTTATATATAAGATCTCATAATCTGTAGATGTAGTTTTACTTGCCAATCTAAGTGTCTTTTATTTTTTTATTTTTTTTATTTTTTGCCTAATTTCTGGCTGAAACCTTCATTGCAAAGCTGAATGGAAGAGCAAGAGTAAATAATCCTTGTCTTGTTCTTCATCTTAAGGGGAAAACATTTCCAGTTTTCAGTTTTAAGTATGATGCCAGCTGTTGATTTTTTTTAGAGATCCCCTTTATGAGGATAGGAAATTTCTTTCTCTTCTTAGTTTGCTGAGTGATTTTTATCATGAAAGTGTCAGATTTTTAGGGGCGCCTGGGTGGCTCAGTCACTAAGCGTCTTAGCCTCTGGCTCAGGTCATGATCCCAGAGTCCTGGGATCGAGCCCTCCATCGGGCTCCCTGCTCTGCGGGAAGCCTGCTTCTCCCTCTCCCACTCCCCCTGCTTGTGTTCCCTCTCTCACTGTGTCTCTCTCTGTCAAATAAATAAATCTTAAAAAAAAAAGTGTCAGATTTTTGTCAGATGTTTTTCCTGCATCCACTGGAATGTTAGTATGTCCTTTTTTCCCATTATTCTGCTAATATGGTATATTACATTGAATGATTTGTATTTCAAATTAAAATTGCATTCCTTTTTATATATTGCTGTGATTGGTTTGCTGGTATTTTGTTGAAGATTTTGGCATCTATATTACCAGTGATTGGTTTGTGGCTTTCTTTTCTTGTGATGCCTTTGACTTATTTTGATATCAGACTAATACTGGCCTCATAGAATGAATTTGGGGAATGTTGTCTTCATGTCTTTATTTTTCTTTTTGGAAATGTTTTGTAGGATTTGTACTAATTCCTCTTTAAACACCTAGAAGATTAATTAGTAAAGTCACCTGAGCCTAAATTTTTCTTTGTGGAAAGTTCCTTTGATTATTCCTTTTTTTTTTTTCAGATCTATTCAGATTTTCTATTTCTTCTTGAGTCAAATTTGATAATTTGTGTATTTCTGGGAATTTGTCCATCCACGTCATCTAACTTCTGGTATGTAATTATTCCTAGTATTTCATTATAGTTTTTTTTTTTAACTCTATAAGGTCAGTATTGTCCCCTATTTCATTCCTGATTTTAGCAATTTGAAACTTCATTTTTTCTTGGCCAGTCTAATTAAAGTTTAGTGAATTTTGTTGCCATTCAAAGGATGTTTCATGATGATGTCTTCATTCATTTTATCTATTGTTTTCTTGTTATTTTTAAATTTATTTCCAGTTTAATCTTTATTATTTTTTCCTTCTGTTTGCTTTGGGTTTAGTTTGCTCTTCTTTTTCTTGTTTCTTAAGGTGGAAGTTTAGATTATTAATTTGAGATTTTTTAAATATAGGCATTATAGCTATTAATTTCCTTCAAAGCACTGTTTAGCTGCATCCCATAAGATTTTGTATGTTATGTTTCCATTCACCTCAACATTTGCTAATTGCCCTTGTGACTTCTTCTTTGACCTCTTGATTATCTAGGGGTGTGTTATTTAATTTCACATATTTGTTGATTTCCCATATTTCCTTTTGTTGTCGATACCTAATTTCATTCTCTTCTAGTTGGAGATGATACTTTGTATGATTTAAAGCCTTTAAATTTACAACTGAATTTTATAAGGGGGTAAAAAGAAGTCTCTCCATTGAAGAAGTGACTTTGATCTGAACTCCTAGGAAGATAGAAAGACATGTTGACATCCCAGAAGCAGGAAAAAGCTTGCTGTTTTTAAGGTTAAAAATAAGGCTGGTGGGGTGATAATAGTGGGCAGGAAGAGCCCTAGCAGTGGAATATGCAATGGAAGGAGCAGATGGGCTGTGGGGAGTGGATAAAACCACAAATGTTGCAGATTTGAGGTTTGGTGAGAATAATGGCTCAAGCTGAAATTGGCTTATTTTTGTTCCAATTAGTAAGCATTGAAAGAGTTACAAATAAATTTTGGGAATCTTGATGGTGCAAGAGCATGTAACTTCTCAAAGCCTACTTAATTTCCAGTATATATGTGCCTGAAGGTGGGTGGTCTCAGAGGCGAGGGAAGAGGGGTAAGAATCCACAATCAAGGGTTCTCCATCTTTGCAGGACAAAGATGGTGCAAGGATAGCAACAACATAATGTGAAAAGTAGACTCCAGATCAGTATGTCTCGTGTCAGGAGAGATTGTGGAAGACTTTGGAATGGCCAAAATGATAAAAAGTTTAGTAACATGTCCTGACTAGATCACTTATCCAGATTCTCTCAGCCTTTTATTGTCATTGAGCTATTTTTAAACTGTGTAAATTGTAGATAACTGATAGTAATGAAACTGACTACTTTCCACATGCAAATGAATTCTGTTGAGTGACAAAAAATTGATTCACTTATCCCCCCCCGAAAAAATAATTTTGTATTTATTTGTAAATTCATTTCAGCATTCCTGATTAACCTGTGCAAGTATGGTAGTTTGAAATCTTTGAACCAATTATGACATCTTGTTTTCTCATTAGCAAATGAGTTAAAATCTTTTACATGTGTTCATCTTATATTATTATGGATCATGATTTTACTTTTTAGAAAAATTATCCATTAAATTAGAAAAAAACATCATTCTGTCCCACTGATATTTAGTTCTTAGGGACAATTTGTGGTAAATATCACATGCATCTTGTCAAGAGCAAACAATTCATTGTCATGATTTTTCTAACAGCCGTCTTGTCTTAGACTGGTGGCATTTACCTCTGAGTTTGGAGGCCACAATTATATTAAGCAGTCCATATAGCCCCAACCCCCATTTCCCTGGTTGGGGTTCTCTGGAGCTTTTCACCCTTCACCTTTATCCAGAGACTAATTGAGGTACTCCCACATTCCATCTTAAGGAGTACATTGCGTTGGTTTTGAGTAGAAGCTTAGCTGCTGATTTATTGCAGGCAAGGAGAATCTGACTACTGATCAGTGCCATAACACAGAACACTCTTGCAAAAGCTCCTTCACTTGCTGGTCTTAGTGAAGTCTTGTATATCTGGTTTTCCTTATGGATCTTATGAGATTATTTCAGTTTTCAGTCTCTCAAGATTTGTAGCAGCTGAGGTGTTTTGGTGGCAGCTATGCTTGTAAAATAAACATGTCCAGGTGTAACTGTGATAAAGGCATGGTGTTTGGAAAGGCCAGGTGTAAAAATAATTGATTTATGACTTGCTGGAGGAGTTCTTGACCTAGGATTGAACTACATGAAAATAAATCTTTCTCTGTAATGAGTTCATTTTTCTTTATCTTAGTTTTTTTCAATTGTAGAACCAAGTTAGTTGTTTTTGCATCAAAATGCAATTCTGCAATTCTTAATAAATCCAACACTTCTCTCTGTTTTGTTGGGATAAACCCAAGGGACAAAAATAAATGATGTGACCTGTAACAAATCATGAAATTACACTGAGTTTCTTTTTTCCAAAAAATACTCTTAGATGTTTATAAAATCTTCCATGATGAGTAGCTAATAGAAAGACAGTATCCTAAAAAGGTAATTTTTAATGATGTGGCAGCAATAAAATTGGTAAGATTTCTTTTTCTTATTTAAGGGTTATAGTAAAACCTAAATGAGCAGAGTACTAGAAATCTCCATACTTTAGCAACCTGTTATCAGAGTAATTTTATCTTCCTTGATCTGGAAACCTAAATAAAGCATCAAACTATGTTATATGTCAATTTGGGGGAACATTCTATATGTGTTTTATTGTGTATAATCAAAAACTGAGTGTCAGAACAAATTTGTAGGGGCTGCATTAGATCCATTATGAAGGAATCTCCCATTACCATCATTACCATATGTATTGAAGTTTTAAGTGATAAAGTGATATATATCTTCAATTGTTTTTTTGTTTTTTGTTTTTTCCTGTTACTTCTTTAGCTTTTAGTTAGAGCCCTGGAAGGTAGAAGAAAGAAGAGAAAGAAGAGGTAGAATTGCTTGTTCCAGTTAGCTCTCTAACCATTGGCTGTCATTACTGGAAAATTAATGAAGATTTTGCTTTCCTTTTTTCTACCCAGACACATACATGGATATTAAAGCACAAAGTAACCACTTGGGACTAACAAAAGGAGGTGAGAAGGGTCATAATGCTGTTAAAGACGTTGGGGTCACCAAGATCTGATGGAAATAAAGGGCTAAGGTGATGACAGGAGGAAGAATCAGATAAATGGCCAGGAATGGTCACCCCAGGCTTAGATTGATGTTGGTGGAAGCTGAGATTCTTTGTAGACAGACATTAAAGAACAAGAAATCTTCCTCTGTTCTCAACATTCTGGGAATAAATCACTGTGCACAGGAAGACAAGACTAAACCAGATCAATCTGTTAATACTAAGATCAATTATTCTATTGCTTTTTAATATTCTAATGATCAGAAATCAATAAAATTCTAGTGTCAGTGATTGACAGCTAGGAAGGGGCAGAGTGACTGTGAAATCTACATTTCAAAAAATCAATTGCCAAAATTAAAAATTAGATTCTAGTTTCAAATGTCAGACTAAAGACATATTTATCAAGATTTCCTCCCATGACCTAATTAACAGAAATAGTAATAACAGAAAAGAGGTATTACTCAACAAAAACAATGGACTGGAGAATGGATTATCAGTGAACATAAGTTCAGTGGGGAGTCTGCTTGGATTCTCTCCCTTTGCCCCTCCACCTGCTCTCACTCTTTCTCCCAAATTAAGAAATCTTTTAAAAAATTAAAATGAAATAAAATAAAAATAAAAAAAATCTATGGAATTCAGAAAGTAGAAGAAGAGGTGGTGACTAATGATTTGAGTAAAGGAAACCATAGTCTGAAATATCCTTGAAGGCAACTAGAGTCAAAAAGACATCTGATCTCTATTTGATAGGATCCCAGAGGCACTGCAGATTCAGAGAAGGGGTCCCCTAGCCTAATGGCCAGCTTTTTTCTGACTCAATTTAAAACAAAGTCTGTCAGTCAACATGTCCAGCAACTCACATAGGGCACCTAGTAAGCCTTTCCAATGCCCCAATCTCCTATATGAAAAAGCAACAAAGAATCACAGAAATTTGAGGAAAGCCTGCAACACAAGAGGGTAGATGAAACTTGCATCAGAGGAAATAGGAAAATTCCGAAAAATGAAAAAAAAAACTTAAATTAGGCCTTAGAGATATCTATAAAGATATTGTGTGTGTAAAATAAGATCAGCATACTGTGAAAAGTGAACAGTGAACTCCATTCAAGATGGCAGACTTATGGGCACTTATCTCTTCTTCCTCCTGACTCAGCAAAAATGATAGTCAATGATAGAAAAAGATGTAAGCCTACATAAAGACAGTGGGATGTAGCCACTAGAAAATAGAACACGTTTTTGGAATCTAGGGGGAAACACAGAGAATGCTAGGGAATAATGAAGCAGAGTTATACGATCACAAGTTAGAGAAACTTGAGTTCTTATTATTAATGTGCCCCCAGTGAGGCCTAGGGAACATGAGTCTTAACAGATTATTGCGGAAGTCTAGGAGGAAGGCTATGAGAGCCATGACAGTCCATAGTTCTATAAAAGTCCATAATATATGTTGGTAAATTCACCAGAAGGAGCTAATGGAGACAAATGAGGCAATAATTAGAAATTAACCCTTGAGAATTTAGCCTTGGGAAGGAGAAGAATCACTTCTTCCAAATATTAGCTAAATAAATGAGTAGAGGCTGAATAACATGATATGAGATCATGGACTAAGAATTAGATAAGCTCAGAGAAGTTGGGGACTTAAGAAGAGTGGTAAATGTTTAAAACAGCCATTGAGGGAAAAATATAAAGGAACTGAGAAGATGAGAAATTATTGTTCAGTCACAGTTAAGTTTCAGCTGGATCATAATGCAGCAAACTGCACAGCGTTTTTCTTCTATCATGCTCAGCTGCCATAGGGATTAGCACAGCATCAGTTCAGATGACCAGGTCATACTAGAGTGCTTGTGTAGGATCCACTGAAATGGTTGATCCTGCAGGACAGGCAGAGGAAGATTACTGTAAATAAAATCAGAAAAGGCTCGGACTGGGAGAACACGAAGGAGAAATGAGGCTACAAAAACAATGAGAGTAAAAGGTAGGCTTAGTGGAAGTCTGTCCAGAGGTGGAAGACTTGGCCATGATTACAAAGAAAGTACAAGGCCTTTTTTTTTTTTTTAAGAAAGTACAAGGTCGTAACTCATAAATTTAGGGTATTTCATATGAATAAGAAGGTCTCAAGTATAACTTTAAAGGTCAGTGACTGACATGGAGTATACATCCAGAGATTATCTTAAGCATTTGTTATGGAACTAAACATGTGTTCTTTGAGGAGAATAGAAGTGTAAAAAAATTTTGAGAGAGAGAGCGTGTGTGTTTGTATCCGAAAATGAATCAAAATAATTAGGATGAAAATAGTGTGTGTGAAGGTTCTTGGCAAGATATAGTGAAATAAACTTTTCTAAGAAGGCACATCTGAGTGAACTGTAAGTAGTTATTTTTATCTCTGAAAAGCAAATTTTCCAATGTTGTTACACATGTGATAGATCTGTTTCCAGAAAAGCAATAAATTATTTTGAAAAGAGACAAGACATACGCCTCATCAATGATTACTAGTAAGGGAGAATCATTTCTGTACAACCA
Source organism: Eumetopias jubatus (assembly GCF_037043125.1). Classification (NCBI taxonomy): domain Eukaryota; kingdom Metazoa; phylum Chordata; class Mammalia; order Carnivora; family Otariidae; genus Eumetopias; species Eumetopias jubatus. The sequence continues at coordinate 152,784,769 of NW_028274810.1, read as the reverse complement.
ATTAATAGTCAAAAGATATAAAAGTTAGAAATAAGATATTTGAGTAAATAGATAATCCAAGGGATACTATGTTAATCCAGACACTGATAATCCATTAAATGGATTAAATACATTAAATAGATTTTGTTTTGGTTATCCCTTGTTACATAATAAACCACTCCAAAATTTAGTAGCTTAAACAACAAAATTATTTATTATCTCTCAGGATTCTATAGATTGACTGGGTCCACTATACAGTACTTTTGTTCCATGAATAGTTGGTTTAGACTGAAGTCCACAGAACTCTGAACTGATCTGGAATGTGTACATCAACTCACTTGGCTGGCTGTTGGAACTGTCTGTTGGCTGGGAGTCCAGTTGGGGCTGTTGACCAAAATGCCTCTTTTCTCTCTCTCTCTCCATGTAGCCTTTCCATATGTTTTAATCTTTCCAAAATACTGTGTTTAGGTTTGAATATTAAGAGTTCTAAGTAGAAGCAAAGATATTTCAAGGTCCAGTTTTGAAAGTTACCCAGTGTTACCTCTGTTGCATTTTATTTGTCTAAGCAAGTCTTGATTCAGGCCAGAATGGCTTTAGAGTGATGATGTATGGAAATGTCTTTTTAAAATCCAAGTTATAGGGGCACCTGGGTGGCTCAGTCATTAAGCATCTGCCTTCGGCTCAGGTCACGATCCCAGGGTCCTAGGGTGGAGCCCTCATCTGGCTCCCTGCTCAGTGAGGAGCCTGCTTCTCCCTCTCCCTCTGCTGCTCCCTCGGCTTGTGCTCTCTCTCTCTCTAATGAATAAATAAAAACTCTTTAAAAAAATAAAATCCAAGTAATATATGCATATAGTTTTTTAAAATAAAATAATAAGAATGTCTTGTATGGAAAGTAATGGTTTTCTACCTGCCTTCCACCCCTGTTCTCTAGGCCTATTGCACGATCAATTTTCTGGGATTCTTTTCATTAATATACTGCATTGGCTCTACTCTTTCCTGAATCCCATGTCTTCCTTTTTAGTTTACTTGTTTGTCTTGCTGGAGCACATTTTCAACTACTGCACTAAAAGAGGGTACATGGAACATAAATTTTTCAGTTCTTGATTGCTTAAAAATATTTTTATTCTGTAATCAGAATTAAGTTTTTAGAGTATAAAATTCTAGATTGAAAATAGTTTTCTTTCAGAATTCTGAAGGCATTCTTCCATAACTTTTAGCACCTTAGCATTACTGATAACTGGTCTAATTCCAGTCTTGTTCTTGTTCTATTGTTTCTATTACCTAGGATATATGTGGAATGGTTTGAACTTGCAGCTGGCTGATTTGCTTTGCAAAATTCTATAGATGTCTGGGACTACCAAACTGCAATTATAGTAGAATGTGGGAATGAGACGGAACTAAGAGGAAGGTGTGGTAGGCAGAATGGCCCATTCAAAAATATCCATACCCAAATCCCTGGAATCTGTGAATATGTTACATCACATGACAAAAGGGACTTCACAGTTAGATTTAAGGTTGTGGCCCTTAAAATAGGAAAATTATTCTGGATTATCTGAGTGGACCCAGTCTAATCACAGCAGCTTTTAAAAAGCAAAGAACTTTCTCGCTGGAGTTTGAGAAATGGAGCACAAGGAAAAGTCAAAGATGTGAAGTTTGGAAGAGACTCAACCTATTGTGGCTGGAATGAGAAGGAATGCAGGGAGTTTCTAGGAGTGAAGAATTTCCCCCAGCTGATAGCCTACAAGTAAATGGGGACTTCATTCCTACTCTCACAAGGGATTGAATTTAGCCAACAAACTCTGTTAGGTTGAAAGCAGATTTCCTCCAAAGCATCCAATAAGGAATGCGGCACTGCTAACACCTTGATTTCAGCCTTGTGAGTAAACAGAGGAGCCAGCTGAGCTCACATGGACTTGTGATCTAAAGAAACTGTGAGATCATAAATTCATCTTGTTTTAAGTCAATAGGCTTTGGCAATTTGCTATAGCGGTAGAAAACTAACACAGAAGGTCATTAATTGAAATCTCTGCATGAAAAAAATTAATGACTTTATCCTTTCTTTCCAAATCACTACATTTAGAATACCTGTCATCAGGGTTATTCCCCAGTGCAAACCAAAAAAAATACACAAGTACCTTCTCTGAAGAAATAGAAGTATCTGCATTGCTGAGAGGTAGGGTAGCTTTTAGAAGCTTTGATATTTCAGACCTCCATATTGATGGTTTATGGACCTCTGGTCCACAATGATGGCTAGTTTTCTATTCTCGTGTCTTAAGCCAAAATCTGCCAATTAACAATTCCAAAGAATAAAAATGGTCTTTTCTAGACTACACATATTCTAAAATATGAAAGAGAGAGGCCGAGGTGTTTTTATTCATAACACACTGTTACCAAGAGTGTAGGGTTTTTTCCTTTTGACACCAAATTTGTGGTGTCTTTTCCGATACCACTCTTCAATTCTCTGGACACCAACTGGGTGTCTTACAATGCAATTCAATTCTGACACTAACTATTTGGAGTTAGCATCAGACTCCACAAGTTTAAGGGCTTAATCCCACAGACTGCCCTCACTTCAGATGCCAGCCACAAATCAAGTTCCCAGGTTACCCACAACTTCTGTCTGACTTCGTTACAAAGTTGAGAGTTTCCTACAACCCTTCCCACCATGTTTGATAATTGGCTAGAACATATAATTGGCTGTTTTCTGAAATTCCAGAAAACAGCACTTACTCTTACTGGTTTATTATAAAGGATCCAAATGAAAGGTCAGATTAAGAGGTACATAGGTACTGGAAGGAGTTCCAGAAGGGTCCCAAGTATAGGAGGTTTTGTCCCTGTGGCAATGGAGTGGGCCACCCTACTAGCATGTGGATGTGATTCCCAACTGGGAAGCTCTCTAAACCCTGCCATTTAGGGGTTTTTATGGACATTCAGTTACATAGAAAAGATTGATTAAATTACTGGCCATTGGTGATTGAACTTCATCTTTAGCCTCTCTCTCCTCTAGTAGTGGTTGAGGTTGGTGATGAAAGCTCCAACCTTCTAATCACATGGCAGTTTCCTTTAGCAACTAGCCCCCATCCTGAAGCTATCTAGAAACCCACCAAGAGTCACCTCATTAGCATAAACTCAGGTATGTTTGAAAGAGACTTCCTTTGGACAACAAAAGACACTCATCACTTCTATCACCTAGGAAATTCCAAGTGTTCTAGAAGTTCTTTGTTAGGAACAGGGACAAAGACTATACACACACACACACATGTATATATATATATATATATATATATATATATATATATAATATGTCACAGAGCAAATGCAGATGAGAGAGAGAGAGAGAAAAAAACGGGCACAGAGGAAACAGAAAATTCAGGAAACAGAAACTTCCTTTTTTTTTTTTAAAGATTTTATTTCTTTGAGAGAACAAGCAGTGGGGAGGGACAGAGGAGGAGAGAGAGAGAGAGAGAGAGAGAGAAGCAAACTCCCTGCTGAGCAGGAAGCCTAATGCAGGGCTCCATCCCAGGACCTGGAAATCATGACCTGAGTCAAAGGCAGACACTTAACTGACTGAGCCACCCAGGCACCCTGGAAAGAAACTTTCTAAAAATTAAAAGAAAATATCCAATAATAGAATACTAATTCATATTCTAGAGATTTTAAAAGATTGCATTGATGATGTAAGAACAGGGTACTAAACAAAACCAAAAACAAAACTATTAGAAAACATAAAAAGAACCCTTACGAAAGCAAAATATGGTTGAAAGGAAAAGAAAATATAATTTAAGCGTTGGGGGGAAAGTTAAAAAAAATCTCCTAAAAAGTTGAAAAAAATGCACATCGTTGGAAAATATATGCAAAAATGTTGCAGACGTAGAAGACCAAGCTAGGAAGCTTAAAATCTAGTTAAAAAGAGTTTCAGAAAGTGAGCACAGAAAAGTGAAGGGAGGAAATTTTGAGAGAACATTAAATCTTTTTCAAAGTTTATAAAGGATATGCATCTCCAGATTGAACAGATAACTGCAGGTATAAAATTTACCCCTTTTCTCAGTCACTTGGGTAGAAAGAGAGAATTTCTCCTAGAGTTTCATATGTCCATGTTGCTACACAGTTCTACATCACTGGGGCTGACTTTGGGCTAAAGTTAAGAGAAAAGAGAAGAAAAGATTAGGTATTGCTTCATATTCAGGAGTCCACAGGGCCTACCTCTCCTATTTCTCTGGGCCAGAAAACTAGTTTTAAGTATCTATACTATTGCTTTCACTGCTGCGATGGAGTTCTGTGACTGAAGCACCCTTACAGGCAGGACTGGGATGAAAAAAAAAAAAAACAAACCCAAACATACACACTTTCTGGAACACTGATGCTGGTTTTCAAAGTGGAGAAGGACAAGATTCCTTTCTGCTTCCCATACCTGCTGCATACGTTTGCAGGTAAGATTTCTCTTGGGTTAAAGACGAGATGTTTTTAAAAAGGAAAAAAGTCCAGAATAATCATGCCCATTATAAGTCCTCCTTCAGATTTTGGCATCCCTCTTTCCAAGTCATCTTTTCAGAGTCCTTAGATTTTGCTATTCATATTTTGACTAGGAGTTTTAGGTACAATCAGTACCTAAAGATAAGCAGTAGTTTGCTTATCCCATGTTGGCCAAGTATGGAAGTCGAAATCAGGTTTTGAATATTTAAATAATTTAAGTATAAGAAGAAAAGTCCAGCAGAATGTAGGAAAATATGAGACTAAAGAGAAAGGCATAAGATTATATGTGGAAATATTAAGTAATTGAGACAACGATGATGTAGGGTGCATCTGATACAAGGGTATGATCCTTTGGGGAGTAACAAACTCATATAGAAGAATATTAATAAGAAGATATAACTCTGACATTGGGATGAAGGTGGAGGCAGCAAAGCTGAGAGGGGTTTGAGAGGACTCAGAAAAAGTGTAGGTTTCTGAGCTTTAAACTTTAAAATGCTAAAGAGAATTGTCGAGCAAAGTTTACTATTTATATATCTTTGTCTCCTAAAGAGTGTTTACTACAGTGTCTTAGGCATAGGAGAAATGCCATTAATACTTAAGTTTCAACTGATGATGGCTGGGATGAAGTAACTGAGCTTGTATGAAAAAAGTCATTAATTTATGAAAAAAAAATCATGAATCATTAATCCTGTCATAAGCTATGTTAGATGAGCATTTTGTACAGTATTGACTGGAATAGATGGAGGCCAAATGGACACATCTTGGTGAGGATGTTAACTCTGTAAAAGGAGAGAGAATGAGGGAGACTAGCAAGAAAAAGTGACAGAACCAAAACACCAGAATTGTGTTAAAAGAAAGTAATGCTACCAGAAGCTTGTGATATTGGTAACATTAGGCATTGGTTTCAGCAGCATTTCAAGATGACTAAAAATTCCTGTTTGCTATGACTCATAAAAGTTGAACATTAGTAGTCTGGTCTTTTCATGAATTGCCACAGTAGTTATCAAGTTTTGCTCATTGTTTTATTGCATCAAATAACAACATAGAAACTAATGAATTCTTTAGCTTTTGGCAATGACAATTTTTTTAAATTAATATACACAAAGGGCTGCAGGCTGGAACACTTCCCACTGGCCTTTCCATATGGATGCTTGGCTTTCTTATAGCATGGTGGCTGGGTTCCAAGAGCAAGCATGATAGAACAAGGCAGATGTACATAACATTTTAATGACTTACTGTTACAACATCACTTCTATCATATCCAGTGGTCACGGCAATTACAAATCCAGATCCAAGAGCTTCAAGAGAAGGGGCATAGGATCCCTGGCACAGTGGGAATGTCACTTGTAAGAAGAACATGTGCAATAAGAATATATTATTGTGTCTTTCTTTGGAAAATTCAATTTGTAGCAGTGTGTTATAGTTTTTAAAAGCATCATAGTAAAGACATGGCAAGTTAAAAAAATATAAAATAACCGCTGGTGGTTATTTTAAAGCAGAGGGAGGCCATATGATAAGTGATGCATCAAAGGAAGAATGTAGTAACCTGGAGCTATCAACTCCCACAAATTAACTCATTTATTTAGTTGTTAATAACTCATTGAGCATTCAGTGTTTGCCAAGTCCTGGGGGATAGTAAAATGAGTAAGACAAGATCGTTGCTCTTAAGGAACTCACATAGTAAGACAAATAACTTTACCATCATTTTAATGCTATCGTTTAATTATGGGGCATGTAAGGTGCTGGCACAGTAGTTAACTCTTAAGAGAGTTGGTCTCTGATGGAAGGCACCTTTACAATATTTCCTATCTTATTGTTTCCTAGTATGTGTTGCCTACTTCTCATGTGGCCTATATAGTCAATGTGTGTTCATTGTTCCTTTGAATCTGGTGTGCGAATCTCCCAATCACTTGCTCCTGGTAAGCCTCATTATTGCTATTCACGTTATCATTGATTTAAAAACCATGGAGCTTGGCTTCTCAAGGATATTGCTCTGAAGGATATACAGATTTAGCTAGAATTAAAGTAAACTGGGGCAGTGTATTTGGTTACAGAATATAGCAATGTGTCCTACTAAGGGCAGCTTCTCTGTCAGGGGAAAGCTATATTTAACTCACTCCTTTTTAATTGCTTTGATGTAGTTCTATGAGCATTGAAATTTAATCTCATAGGAACCTTTCCCTTTTTATAGATCACAGACCTTTCTCAGGTTTAAAAAAATACATTTACCTCATTTTAGCAGAGAACAAATACTCATGCAAAAGAATATTAATGGGAATATATTATTTTAAGATGATGTATGTTTCAACAACATCTAAGACATGAAGTAGATAGACTAATAAATGTTAATAAGGTTAGTGGTATTTGCACATTCACTTCTCCTTTGATAAGCCCATAGGAAGATAGGGCCCAAAGCATATCTGTGTGAACTTGGAGCAGCAGCTACCATGGTGCCACAAATAAAGTGGGTCATGAAGACTTTCAGAATATATAGATAATATTTCTATTTCCGTGTTTATATTCATGACATAGACAATATGAATATGATGACCCATTCATAGAAATCTATTTGCACAAAGCCTCTTCAGTTGGAGGGCTGGTATGGCCATGCAGAATAACCCGCCAAGGGAATAGTCATACAAAGTGAGATATCAGACCTTACTTAGCAACGTATATGGTGGTTTTTCTCACCAAAGTAAAACTGTCTTCTCATCTGCTTGGAAAATTGCAGTGACAGAGATTTCACATTTCTCTTTGACACAACACACTCTTCATGCTCCCCCCGCCCCCCCAGTTCCTTCCATTGATGGAACTTTCCTCTCTGGTCTGAATCCAGGTCTTTCTGTCAATTATTTCTTTTTTAGATTGATAAGTAAAAAAATTATGTTAAGTTGGATTAAGGAACTGCCAGTTTTTCCAATGTTTGAAGATAATTCTCATGTCTGCTTATCCAGAGGAAAATATTTCTACTTTTTAAAGCCACTCTCAATATAATGTTTTTTAGACACTTCTATTGGCTTTTTCATAGTAGATTCATTACTATTAGATAGATTTGTTTCTCTGTGGTAAAACGAATTATCTATAATCCACTGTGCATATCTCTGTTACTGCATTTATCACAATATATGTTAAAATGTTTTTTTTCCCTTTCCTCCTATGAGATTGGGGTGCTCTTGTGGGCATAGGCTACTTTATTTCTCTCTGTATCTCTAACATCTAGTGAAGTATCTGACATTCAGAAGAAACTCAATAATTTTAGAATGAACGATAGAATAAATGTGGCATGGTAATTATACTTGTAAGTACCAGAAAACTATGAAAATAGCTGATATGTCTTTGATGACATAAAAATTCAAAAAAAAGATTTGAAAGATGTGGGCTGAGATTAAAGAAATAAAACATCATAAAGAAAGTGCAAAGTTTCAAATTCAGATTAAAAGCATTTTGAATAGTCTTTGTTAAGTTGATTTTAAAAAGTCTTGGGGGTTTTAGTTAAATCTCAAATCAGTATGAATCAATAGTATGAAGTAGCCACTAGGGCAATTAATAAACCATGAGGCTTCTATATAGAGTATTCATATTTAATAGTCATATAATTTGTTACATTTTAGTTTAAACACAATAGCAATGTCTGAAAGAAAGGAACCTAGAAGAATGGGTTCAAGTTCCCAGTACTTCTTTATTATACCCAAACCAGAATATCTGTAAAGTACGTAGTCTTATATCTGTTCCTATTTAAATTTTACTTCAGGAAGATTTCATTGATTTTTTTTTTTTTTTATAAGAGCAGCAAACTTTTAACTGTAGGTTCCCTTCTCTTTTTCTAGCTGGGAGGAAGCTGTAGCCAACTTCTTATTATAGCATTCACTATTGAAAATAGACTTCTATTGTTCATGCCTCTATTCATGAACTCTTAATATTTTGAAATGGATCTCTTTCAAAATTAAAGTTCATAAATTTAGTCTTAGTTCAGGTAAGGGGATTATTGAAGGAAAGAATGGTGTAAGTGAAAACCGTTTATTTTTTTTCCAGCTATTCGTGTAGAGCCAACTAATTTCCTATTAAAAAAAAAAAACGTAGTAAATATTTTAGGAAATGTTGGATTTGAAATAACTGACATTTAAAATGGAAAAAAAAGTTCTTAGTTTCAGAAAAAAATTAAAAATGGAATAAAGAAAGGGAAAATTCTAGCTGATTGACTACTCTCCCTTGGAATATCAACTGGGATGATTAAAACAAATGTTAGAGAGGGGGGCCTGGGTGGCTCAGTCGATTAAGCATCCAACTTTTGATTTTGGCTCAGGTCATGAACTCAGGGTCCAGGGATTGAGCCCTATGTTGGGCTCTGTGCTCAGCTGGGAGTCTGCTTGAGGGTTCTCTCTCTCCCTCTGCTCTTCTCTCTCTCTCTCTCTCTCTCCCAAAATAAATCTTTTTAAAAAAACAAAAACAAAAAAACAAATGCTAGAGAAAAGTTGACACTCTTCTCTTTTATGACACAATTCTATTACTATTTTTCTTTTATTCCTTTGACTACTCATTCTCAATTTTGTTTGCTGGGCATTTATTTGTAAGTCACAAATCTTCCTTCTTTCAGTTTATTGCCGAAGTCTCAGTACTTGGTGTTCATTTCTTCCCTTTCTACAGTCTCCTTCAGAAAAAAATCCTTTCCATGTGTACTTTTTTTAAATGACTTCTACTTTTGCCATTATATAGCTAATTCTAATGCATAATATCCAATTCTATTTGTCACCTCAGAGTCAATCCCACATTTCCAACTATCAACTTTATTCCACGTGAATGTTTGTCATTACCTCAAACTTACCATTTTTTTCAAATGGAATACATTGCATTTCTGTTTCAATCAGATATCCCTTCTAAATTCTTTGACCACATCAAAAACTATCATTTTCTTAATCACTTAAATTTAAACGTTTTATAACAACATGGAAATATTCTTTTTTTCATCCAAATCCTGTCAGTGTTTCTTTCAAATATTACTTTTTTTTTCTCTTCGATTCCCATGGCTATTGCCCAAATCCATGCTCTCCTTGCTGGACATTTCAGTCCTTGCTGCATTTTCCCCCCTCGAGTTCAAACACTCTATCCCCCAAATCTCCCCAAATGTCTCCTTCTACTTAACTGGATTGAAATCTTGTTTCTTGTGAACAAACATGTTTTTATTCAGATACCATCTTCAGTCACATGTGGACATTAGGTATAGCTTCTTAATTCATACACTTGCTAGATTAATATTCCTAAGTATATCAGACTCCTGTTAAAAAATCTAACCCTCTAGAAGTGTCCCTCTAAAAGTTACAAAAATCAAAGCTCCTCTTCTTGGCTTTTATTACATAGAAAACATAGATTCTGATTCACATATCCAATCTAATTTCTCCCTTTTACCACTATATACCTTCCACTTAGGCTGGTGTGTCCTAGAAACGCCAATGTTTATTTCCTTATTCCATGCCTTAACTAATAATGTTGCTTTCATTTGTAGTGCTGTTCCATCATCTTCTCTACCTTCCAAGTAGTCTTAGCTGTTAATTCTGTATCTTTGGCCTGATAAGGCTACATGATCCCACAAATATATATCTGGTAAATGGCCACTCAGTCTTTAAAACTTAGCTCATGCATCATCAGATTTAGAAAGCTTTTCCTGACCTCTGTACTTCAATCCTCTCTTATTTATATTATCACCCTAATAATGTATTAATATCATTTATTTATGTATTTACCTTTCCCAGAATAACTGTGTGTGCCATGAAGTCAAGGCAAAAATCAAATCATAAAATAACACAGTGCTTGGTAGAGAGTCGGTTCTTAGTAAATGAATGTTGACTGAATGAATAAATGTCTATCTTTTAAGACAGCTTAAGTCTAAACTCCCTATTGAAGCCTACTTAGATTATCCTCAATGCTTGCTGATGTCACTTCCATCAACAATTATAGATTTTACTACACAATTTAGTTTTCAATTATTTACCCTCTTATTTTTAAATTTTAGATTTTAATCTCTGCCTTAATCAAATCAGAAATTCTTGAACGTCTGGGAACATGCCATTTTCTTATTCTGTCTTTTCCACAGCGCTTAGCGGGGAAAACATGTTGTTTATATCTGTTGATTATAATTTTTCAAGAACTACATCTCTGAAAAAATTAGAGATGGTGTCTCATGTAGTTTGGCTAGAAAGTTTTCTGCAGATATATTTATACATCATCTCAACTAAAAGATGCAGTCTTCAAAAAATATTGCTCTTTATTGGGAAAACACAACAATGACATTTCCTCTCTGCATCTGATCTTTCTATTTTCTCCTTTGGCAGTGGTAATAAGTCCCTTCCCAAATGCCAGCCCAGTTGGTGAGCATGTTCCTCTGCTTTATTTCTCATAGTTACGCCTCTGAGTTTGTTGAAACACTATGGAAATGTAGAAAAGACTTGTTTTGATTTATTCCAATTTGAAAAGTGTTCATGTTTGTCCAAAATCCACCTTCTTTGTCAGATGCTCACATTGATACTTGAGAAGTTTGACTAGAAATCCTAAAAACTAGGATACTAATTTGAAAATAGTTACCAAAGTTAGGAACTAATTAAAAAACAAAATAAAATATGAAACTTCAAAATCAAACAGAGCTCTTTCAGATTAATCAGTATTCTTCAAATGTGATTTTGTGCTGTTAATTAGAAAGCTGTGAAAAATAAGAAAATATTTATTAACAATAAAAGTTAATGTGATTTTTATTATTGAATTAAGATTAAGCATATTAATTTATTAGAAAAACAAAACATTGTCTTTATAATTTCAAATCAGAAACATTTTAAAAGTCAACAGAAATATCCCTTGCACAATTACCTAGTGAAATTGCAGCTAATTTTAAAGAAAACTTTCAGTTAAACAGTAATTTATCCTAATTCCTATGAGATATTGTTAGCATTACACTGACTCTTGAAAAAATTTTAGACAGTTTTAATAATCTTCTTCCCCCATGTTTATAAATTTAAAGGTTACTGGACAGTTAAAAATAATCTTCCTCCAGTTTTTCTAAATGAAAGGATGACAAGGCATCACCATTTGGATTGCTGTTGCAGTGATTTTGTAACTGTAGCAACCGTATGCTGATGAACCAGCTTCTATCAGGAAAGTGTTTTAAAAATTCCTATGAGACTTCAGCAGCTTGGTAAGCCAAAGGGGAACATATTTCAAATTAATTGTTCCCATTTTATGTGTTAAAAAAAATCAGCCAGTCTCCTCTGTGACAATCCTGCTTTATTGTGTCAGTAATGAAACCACACATTTAATTGACAAGTGACAGTTCCTTGCTGTTCTGTTTCCTTTGCTATTGATGATATTTTCAGTGGCTGTCTGTGGTGCTGAGAATGCCTATGGTGGCAGAAGCTCAGTGTCAATACGGTCAGTTCCATTAGCTTTCTGAACAGGGTCCTTTACTTTACCTGGTACTATGGTTCCTGATTGCTTTTATCTTGAATTTTAGTAAATGGAGTTTCATTTTTTTTTTAATTTTTTAATTTATTTATTTGACAGAGAGAGACATAGCAAGAGAGGGAACACAAGCAGGGGGAGTGGGAGAGGGAGAAGCAGGCTTCCCACAGAGCAGGGAGCCTGATGTGGGGCTCAATTCCAGGATCCTGAGATCATGACCTGAGCCAAACCCTACAACTGAGCCACCCAGGCGCCCCTGGAGTTACAGTTTCTATGTGCTAGGGAGTTTTATATCTATGTTAATCATGTTAACGACCTTTTTTTTAAAGGGAAAGGATCCCTTTGTATTGCAAATAATTGTTCAGGAGGGAAAGAAGAGCAGAATTGGGAACCAGTAAGGGTTACACTTGAGGAAAATAGAAATCTTGCTAGAGCTTGACCACTGTCAAAATGAATGTGATAATCTCTAGAAGTCTTGCTTCTAGTCTCTGTGCAAAGGATCTAAATTCTTATTTTTATTTATTTTTGATTTTTAAAAAATTTTTTGAGAGAGTGCAAACAGGGGTGGGGAGGAGCAGAGGGAGAGGGAGAAAGAGTATCTTAAGTAGACTCCACACCCAGTGTGGAACCCAACGCAGGGCTCCTTCTCAGGAGCCTGCGAGCATGACCTGAGCTGAAATTAAGAGCTGGATGCTTAACCAGCTGAGCTGCACAGGCACCCTAAGGATCTAAATTTTTAAAAACTGAGATTTTTAGTTATCACATTTTTAAAGATATGTTTACTATAATAGACTATAATGAAAATATAAGGTAGGTTTTTGCATAGGATGTAGCTGTAAAGAGTATCTTTTTACTAACAATAAGAAAAGCTCAGGAAAACTACAAATTTCATTTTTTTAACCTTCAGAAAGCTGAGATATCAAGTGAACCAAGTAGCCTCTAGTCCAAGGAGGAGAGAGCCATAGCCACCCCTCTCCGAGTTTAGATGGGACACAGCAGCTCTCTTACCTGTGGCGGGCGGTGGGAGGAAGAAAAGATCCGCTCACAGTTCAGTGAACTGTGGAAGGCTGAGGGTTGGCAGTGAGCTAGTGTAAAATCTCTGGGAACCTCAGATACAGAGGGGTTACAGCTGTCTCACAGGCTCTTTGCCGTGGGCTACTACCAGGTGTTCATGAAAAGACTGGTTTCAGAAAACCTTGTTACTCCCAGTGCATAGGTAAAGAACTAGTGTAGCTGGGAAAAGATGGGAAAAAACAAACAAACAAACAAACAAACAAACAACCCCTTGATTCCTGGCTGAGGGGCAGAAAAGAGGACTGAGCCTAAACTGATACCATTAGAGGTGTCCTGCCTCTGTGGGAGGGGTAGAAAACATACTTAAAGAACCACACAGAGATCCACCACAAATACAAAGCAGAGTTTAACTGCCATCAGGAGGAGGGACAAGAACCTTGAGAAACCCCACCTTGAGGCTCAGGTACACAGGGCTTCCCTAAGACTGGAGCTCAGCCAGGACAACAAAGCCCCCTCTCTGTCAACTTAATACACAGTACCAAGCTACTGCAACTTACCACTGAAGGAAGGGCAAGGGATTGGAGAGATGCCTCCCACCCCCAACCCTGTGGTAAAGGTATGAAGGGATGGTTGAAAGATGAAGGTAGATTACAAACATTGAGGAAAAACTCTATAGCAATCCTGTCTCCCAGTCTACACTCAGGGTATCTTGGAGAAATTTGATGCCTTGGTGCACTGACAATAACAAAATCCGAACTCCTCTAAATTCCTGATTAGATTGATGCAATCCTTTTCATTACCTGCCTAAACATAGTTAAGGCAGTTTGATATAGAAAAATAATCTTTCTAGTAAATGATGCTGAAATATCCATATTGGAAAAAAAAAGAAAGAATTTAGATCTTTATCTCTTATTACATATGAAAATGAACCATAGATCAAAATTTAAAATCTAAGACTATAAAACTTCTATAAAAAGACAAAGAAGAAAATCTTTGAGAACTTGGATTAGGCCAGAACTAATTTATTAGCTAAGATACAAAAAACATAGATCATAAAAGAAAAAAATTGGTAAATCAGACTTTGTCACAATCATATCCTTTTCTCTTTGAAAAACATGTTAATAAAATGAAAAGTCACATATTGGAAGAAAATATTTATTAAATACTTACCTGATGAAAGATTGGTATCTAGAGTATATAAATAACTCCCACAACTCAATAAGAAAAGAAACAACCCAATTTTTAAAAATGATCAGGGGCGCCTGGGTGGCTCAGTCAGTTGGGTGCCTGACTCTTGATTTTGGCTCGGGTCATGATCTCAGAGTCATGGGACTGAACCCCACATCAGGCTCTGCCCTCAGTGTGGAGTCTGCTTGAGACTTTCTCTTTCCCTCTTTCCCTCTTCCCCTCCACCCCCCACCCCCGGCTCGTGCTCATGCGTTCTCTCTCTCTCTAAAATAAATAAAATCTTTAAAAAAATTTTTTTAAATAAAAATGGGCAAAAGATTTGAACCTAATCCTCACCAAAAAGATATACAGATAGAAAAAAACCAAAAAGCATGAAAATGTACTCACCATCACTAGTCATTAGGGAAATGTAAATAATAAGCACAGCCCATCTATCCAAATGGCTAAAAGAAAAAAAAAATCTGATCTGATAATCCTAAGCACTTACAATAATATGGAGCATGTGGAACTATCAAACATTATTGTCAGTGAGTATGCAGAATTTTACCGCCACTTTGGAAAATAGTTTGGCAGTTTCTTTTAACGTTATACATACGCTTACCATATGCTCCACCAGTCTGACTGTTAGGACTTCACCCCAAAGAAATGAAGACCCATGTCCACACAAAAAATTATATGTAAATGTTTATATTGGCTTTATTCTAAGCCAATATACCAACATCTAAAAATAAGTTCGGCAAGTCCAGCAACTGGTGAATGAATAAGTCAATTGTAGTAAATCGATTCAATGTAATACTATTTAGCAATAAAAAGAATAAAGTACTGATGTCTACAACAACATGGATGAATCTCAAATGAGAAAGAAGCCTGTCTCAAATGGCTACATACTGTACAATTCCATTTAGATGTCCTTCTGGAGAAAGGAAAACTATCAAGTCAGAGATTGGATTGGATCTCTGGTTGCCAGGCTCTGACAGTGTAAGAAGAAAATTCATTACAAAGGGGTACGAAGAAACATTTTGGAATGGTGAAGTGTTCTATCTCTTATCTGTTGTATTATAAACACAACTGGGTTTGTCAGAATTCATAGAACTGTACATCTAAAAGTGTCCGTTTCACAATATGTATATGTTAATAATCTTGACTAAAAATAAGCTAAAGATAGCTTATATCATGAAAGATCATTCCTATGGCTGAAAGCTCCTACTTTCTAAAAATGAATCCTTGATATGTTGGCAGGTATAACTTCTGTTTATCTTTATTATAAATTTCCAGGAGTTTTTATGGATTCCTCAGTATTATACCCCTAAATACAGACTTAGAAGTGGATATCTTCCTGGATTTATCTTCATTTTTCCTGTCTTCCTTTCCCCATCTTTTAAAAATCACTTAACTGGAAGGAAATATTGAAAATGTTAGTTGTGGTTATCTCTTGAGGTGGGATTATAGGACTGAAATATTTTATTCTTCATATATTTTTATATTTTCCAACTTATAATTATTATGTATTATTTTTATAATCAGAAAAACTCATTAAAATGTAATAGTACTCCAAATTACCTTAACATTACTATTTGGAGATACCTGACTTTCGAGAGCTACAGACACTAACTTGCAACCACTCATCTAATTTAGGTTGCTTCCTAAGGGACTAACAGATGTTGGTCACTGAGCAGCTTTGTTACAGATAACGGTTACTTCAAACAGTCTGTGTTGAAAGTGGTGCCTGTGTGTGACCTGCACAGAATATGTCTTTACTGGTAATGTACACAACCTGTGTGAAATATGGTCAGTTTTATGTTCAAATATATACACATGCTTAAACACAAATTAAAAAATCCCACAAGATCTAGGTTGCATTTTGGGTAATATGTTTGGGCCATTCATAGTCCAACCTATTTTTATATATCTTGCACACACGTAAATAGAATTCACAGAGCTGGTAGGAATATTTTTAAAATAACACTAGCAATGAAAAACAAATGCATAGAATATTTCAAAGCTATCTTTCTGTTATGAATGTATCACAAAAGGAATCTAAAAAAAATTGAAAAATGCAGATCTCTCTCACTCTGTCTCTCTCTCTCTCATCCATCTATCTCTGAAATTCTTATTACTCAAGAACAAGCTGCTATTAACATTTAGGAGTATTTTCTTTCAGGTATTTTTTTCTCTGTGTGCAATTACTAACATATGTATTTAAAATTATCCCATATTTGCTTGGTCTCTTGAATACTTAACATTGGTACAATAAAAATGCAACTACATCACACTGTTACGCTGCTACTCGGGGGTTTTGAAAGTTAAACATCTCTTCTTAGCACGTGCTTTTCTTGCTAGAAATTGTCAGTGAATTAGAAAACACAGTTTGGTAAGACCATGTACCCTTTCCTTTAATTTCTTTTGTTTTCCCATCAGTTTGCTAATTGTCCTACATTTACTGAGCTCCTTTTCAATTTTCCTCTTTAATCTGTCATATCCAGGATTGGAAATCGGAGGGCATTAATGTTAACAATCTTCTAACAATGTGACTAATCCCATCCATAAGTGAAGTGTTTTCTATTTAAATCAGAATTCTTGGGATACAGTGCTCCATTCCTTTCTCTCTTTGTTTTTTTTTTTTTTTTTTTATTATGTTAGTCACCATACATTAGATCATTAGTTTTTGATGTAGTGTTCCATGATTCATTGTTTGTGCATAACACCCAGTTCTCATTACAACACATGCCCTCCTTAATACTCATCACAGGGCTACTCCCTCCACCTCTGAAACCCGAAGATTGTTTCCCAGAGCCCACAGTCTCTCATGGTTCGTGTCCCCCTCCGATTCCCCCCCCTTCATTTTTCCCTTCCTTCCCCTAATGTCCTCCGTGCTATTCCTTACATTCCACATGCGAGTGAAACCAAATGATAATTGTCTTTCTCTGCTTGACTTATTTGACTTAGCATAATCCATTCCTTTCTAATTTTATTTTGTTTTTTAAAAGAGCGCCCTCTCCTTGTTTTTTCCCTTTTGCCCTTCTATTTCTTGGACTCTCTTGATTCTCTTGCCTATCCCATATCTCTGGAAGTTGCTTTAAGGTTTCAGAACTACTGTGTAGAATAATTAAAAACTCCATTATTTCCTCTTCAAAAATATTAACTCCGCAAAAAAGGTAGGATTTCTAGATTTAATATATCTGGACATAAGTACAGAGATACAAACCTTTTCCTTTTCCTGTAAACTCCAAAGTTTTCCTTTGTGAATATGTAATTTCTAACTTATCTCTTATGAGGAAAGATGCTCTAGAAGGGAAATCAGAGCACAGTAGTGAAAGAGTTCCATTTTCCTGCTAAATCAGAGCAACATTTACCTCTGCCTTTGAGGACCGACAGAGACCTCATCTATACAGTGATTCATTTCATGACCTTCAAAAAGAAAAAGTCAGTTGCGTCACCTTGTAACAAACCGGGAGACCAGAGAGACAGTCTTTCATAAGGTCAGCAATCACAACAAAATAAACATTTTTATTAATGAATGTTGAAAAAAAGTTGCAGGGACAAAATAGACATAGAATTGACAGTATCAAGAACAGCCTAGAACAGGAATTAAATTATATTAAAGAATATTCAATTTGAAAACAAATACATCTCTCATTTTGAAACTGAAATTTTGCTGCCGGTAGGAAAGCTGTCACGTGGCATCCACAGCGCTCAGAACCTCCCTAGTCTAATGACTGTGTTTCAGGGTTAAAAGCCAGAGAAGACCATCGAAGTCATCTCTTGCTTCTCTGAATTGTTAGTCAATGTTTCCAGAACCAATATAGATGGAGAACTGATGTATTTAAACAGATTTTTTAAATACCACATTTTACTTTAAAATTCAGACCTTCCAGCGACACAATAACCTTTCTCAGAAGTAACACTGGGGATCTATTTTTGAGAAATGGTCTTGATGTTTTAGTGTGAGTTCAGCTTTCAGTTACTTCAAGTTTTTTTAAAAATTATATTATGCCGTGACTTTACTGCTATTAATGCCAGGATCAGTTTGAGTCTGTCTTTGTGGCCAAAGACGACAAAGTTGTCTGACCTGTGTTCTATTTAGACAAAGGTTAGTCTACACATGCTGGAGAATCGGGGATAACTTGGGGACTGATAGTTCTTTAGATGAATATGGAGGGATCTGAAGTCTCTTCTACCTGAAATGAGGACTGACGGAGAGCAGGGATTGGTCAGACCAAGAACAGTCAAAGGCTCTGTGTCCTCTAACAGCATTCACAATTAGTATCAGTAAGGAAGGGTTAGGGGATGTCTGTCAGTCAACATCCAGTCAGGAACAGATGGCTCAAAAAGCAATTTAATATGAGGAATTAGTTACAAAGGCAAAAAAAAAAAGAGCTAAAAGGCCGAGTAAGGTGAGGTAACCCAGTTCTTACAAACTGCAGGAAGTCACTTTCTCTGGGCTGGAGGGCCAAGGGAGAAAATGGAGTTGCCTGGGGTGGGGGTGGGGGTGGGGGGCTGTGCCAAGGAGTGGAAGATGAAGGCAGCAGAAATGTGAGAGGCTCATGTTTAGAAAGGCTCACTTATAATGGAGGGGACGGTTTCAAGGCCAGCGCGGGAAAAGCAACAGCACGTATCGCGGGCAGTCTGCAGAAAAGAAGCATGGCAGGATTCTTGGACCTGTTTACATAAAAATAGTAGTTAGAACCAGCCTTTGGGAAGTAGAGGATAGTCACTGAGACCTGCGGAAATGAGGGCTCCATTATTAGAACACATGTCTATGGTTATAATAACAGAAGTAACAAATAATTGCGAGTGACTACTAGGCAATTGTGCACTGGGCACAGTGCTAGGTACAGTATCTTAGTTAATCCTGCCAACCATCTGTGAAGTAGATGCCCTTCTTATTGTCACTTTTCAGACCAGGGGAGGAAGGCCTACCACCGGGTCACATAGCTTGGGCCTTCTGACTGCAGAGGGCTTCTTATTCAACCACCATGTTATGCTCTCCCACTATGCAATTTCATCAATCTTAATATTGTCTGTGCTTTTAGTTTTTGAAAGGGATACATTCAGAAGAATTTCTAGGTCATGCACATTATGGAAAGGTTTAGTTTCTTAAGAAGTATTCATTACCCCCAAAGGAAAAGATAGGCCTTTATCCACTGACACCCCCAGAGAGGGTATTTTGGCCCTAATTCAATCTGGCCAGGTGCCATCCATCTGGTTATGCATCCGGCTTGACTTATTCAGTAATTTGACTCATTGAAGCAGCATACATACACAGCCTACTACTTGGAGCCCTCCTAAGAACAGAAATAAAAACTCTCTGCAGATGTGACTGAGTTGATGAAAAGCAAGGAAGTTTCCAGTTAAAAAGTACTGCCAATCCTTTCTCCCACCATCTGAACTTATAATGCTGGGAAAGAAAACTTTCATGTCAGTTAATAGGATGAGCATTTCTTCCTGAGGAGTCCAGTCATCTGTAAAATGACTGAGAGATCCCAGAGATAAGCCCACATGGCTCAAACTTCATCCCTTCCTTATCTTAATGAAGTGGCGATTTAGAATTTCAGTTTCTGAAGCAAGTCATAACATGAGCAGCCAAATTTCCTCTGGTAGTAGAATGCTCTAGAACTGCTCTCCTTTTGGGGGGAAAAGTACATAAAGGATTTTACTATTCTTTATGCTAAAAACCTATGTGAAAAATTATATGACACCTTAGTTCCTTATGAGAGTAGTAGAGCCCCTCATTTGTCTAAACCTTGATCTTTAAAACTAAGAATAAAGATTATCAGATAGGATATAAAAATATAAATAGAAAATAGTAAACTAGACTGCATCACAGTATCTTTTGCTTTCTGAAAAAAATCTTTAATAAAAAGCAAGCCACACACTGAAAGAAAATACTCGTTAAATACCTACTAAAGGACTGATATCCAGAATATGTAAGGATTAAAAAAAACTCTAAAATACAACAAACAAAAAACATGAAAGGATTGATATCATTAATCATTAGGGAAATGGAAACCATAATCACAGTGAGGGATCATAGTGCACTTATTAGAATGGCTAAAATTAAAAATCTGATAATAACATGGAACAAGTGGAACTCGTGTGTGTTGCTTATAGGAATGCACGGTTTTGCTGCCACTTTGGAAAATAGTCTGGAAAGTTTTTTTCAAAGTTATACATATGCTTACTGTATGCTTACTGAGAGGCCTATTTGGAGTACAATAGGGCCCTTGAGCCCGATGAAACTTAGGGTAGGAGGTGGTGTGGCAGATGCATGGAGTGTGTGAATGCTTTGCCACCACAGAAAGAACTCAAAGCTTGTATTTTATAAACAGAGAATCAGTGCCATCCCTATGAATCAGTAGCATTCTGTTTCTATCTTTTATATCACACTATGGATTAGGGATGAGAAGAATGTAGAGTTTTTGTTTCAAAGTCTTAAGCTAGACAGAGAAGTTATCAGATCACCTTATTGCCATCACAGTCCTGTATTATAATTTGTATTGGAGTTTGACATATGAGTGGGTCCTGACTGAGCACATTTAGTGTGTGATCCTTGTATTGTGTACTTTAGGGAAGGAAATGAAAAAATAAATGACAACTTTAAACTTATCTGAACTTCATATAATAACTCTATTGCATGCTGACTCTGTGCTAAGAAAAAGTACTGAGTGCTATGCATGGAACATCTCATTTATTCTTAACAACATCCCTATTGTCTCCATTTGGTAAATAAGGAAACCAAGGCACAGAACAGATGAATAGCTTTCCCAAAATCACAGTCAACAGGGGCAGAGAAGAAGAAGCCAAAATCTGTCCAACTCCAATTTTAAAATCCAATCTATTGGTCACCATGTTGTCGACCTTGCTGGCTGCAATCTTGACCTTACTGCTCATTGCCTCTCTATGTAGCCTTTTGGTTTTCTGTTTGCTTAACAATTTGTCTTAGTAGTAAAATCTAAAAAGAGGAGGAAAAGAGAACACTAAAACATCCACAAAAATATAGGAGCCCAAAAGAATAATCATCTTATTAAAAATGGAAAATAAAACCACATTTAAAAGATGATGAGAAGATAAAATTATTTGCTTAGGCTGATTCTCAGACAGCCCTGTCTCCTAAAATGTCAACATTAGAACAAAGGCTAACATTTGTTTGGTGATGGTGCAAAATGATACAGCCTGAGCTAGTATATCTGGTATAGCTAGTATATCTACCACCAATAGTAATCTCACCCCCACCCCCATTCCTTCTGATCTAAATCTGAATAGACCTAAGAAAAAAGCTAACTGAGCAAAGTTCTTGTTATTTTGACTCATTTTGGCAAGACAGTTAAAGCTAAAAAGTTTTTAATTTAAAATCAAAATAATTGAGATCAGCTTATTAAAACCTTTCTCACCTTCCACCCACGTATTTTTATCAGTGAAAAAAATCTTGGTCTTAATGAAGTTGGGGCAAGGGCCATATCTAATTCCTAGACACAACATGAGTCTGGAACACAGATATCATAAGAGGTTTCTAAAGGCATTGTAACTATTAAGTAACATAGGAAGGAAGGTTGTAGGGTTAGTTGTCGTCAGGCAGGCTAAGACTTGAAACCTCTTGTCTTTTCCTCATTATGAAACACTGCTTCTAGTTTAATCATTTGACTCTATTTAGATGAATTTACTCTTAAGCACCAATATTCAGACAGCACTTGTCTTTTTCCCTCTCTTGTTTTTTTTTTTTTAATTTGTTGAGCACTTACTTTGTATTGTAGTATGGGCTATGCATTTTATATAAAATACCTCATCACAATGACCTTTTTGTAGATGAAGAAACTGATGTTCTGAGGGGTATTAAGGCTTGGCACATAATTAGAGTTAATAAGAACTGGTTGGAAATTAAACTCAGGTCTGCTTTCTGTTCCTAAAAATCATGCTCATAACCCCTTTTACCATGGGTTTCTGAGATTTTTTTTCCTAGATTCCAGCATCCAACCATCTTATACTTCTGTTAATACTTTCTCTCTTCAGGCAAATCCATTTACATTTTAGAAGATTAAGTTGTACTTCCTGTTAGGTGTGGCTACGTTAGCATGGCATATTAATTTTGAGTATGGCTTCTAGAGACCACCTGGATTCAGGTTCAGACTCCACCATACACTAGCTTGTATAGGCTTGTGAGAATTTACCCAGTTTGCCTGACCTTGTCAAGGGTTTAATTTCCTCAGTTATAATATAAGGATGATTGTGACACTGGGCAGTTGTGAGGTGAAGGAGGTGAAACATGGAGAACATTTAGCATTTGCCTGACTCATAGTAAGTGTTCAATAATATTGTAGAGGGGGAACTCTTGAAGTAATTGGGGCACAAGACTTGAGGTATCCTGACAGTCTGAGCACAAACACTCTTGAATTCATGTATTTGTAAAGTTCAAAAAACTACTGCAACAATCTTTAGTCTTCATACCTTCTCTCATCTATGTATTGTTGCTAAATTAATCTGATCAAGAGTCTCCCTTGCTAAAAACCTTCCCTGTCCTTGCAGAAGACCAAGGCAAAAGAGGTCCAAGACAAACCACCATAGTGTGACAACCAAAACTTTTCTAATTGAATCTCAATCTATTTTTCTCACTTTACTACTTCACTTCATATAACCAATGTTTAAGCCAAAGTGAACACCTTGATATTCTCAATATAAATTGTTTCTTTACTCTTTGTTCCTTCCTGCATATCTGCATGTCCGAATCACACCTACTTCTGGCCTTGGGACAAATGCCATCCCCTCTACCTCCTTCCTGATCTCCTCAGCTGGAAGTGTTTTCTCTTGTAGCGCTACTTCTCAGTCTTTAAAAGAAATCTTTTTTAATTGGGTATATTTGACAATGTTATATTAGTTTTAAGCATACAACATAATAATTCAACATCTCTATTCATTATACTATGCTCACCACAACTGTAGCATAGTATAATGCCCACCATATAATGCTATTACAGTATCATTGATTATACTCCCTATGCTGTGCCTTTTATTCCCATGACTTATAAATTCCATAAGTAGAAGCCTGTATCTCTCACTTCCCTTCACCAGTTTTGCCCATCCCTCCACCCCCTTTCCCTCGGGTAACCCTCAGTTCCCTGTATTAATAAGTCTGATTCTGCTTTTTCTTTGTTTATTCATTTGTTTTTTATATTCCATATATGAGTGAAATCATACAGTATTTGTCTTTTTCAATATGACTTATTTCACTTTAGCATAATATCCTCTAAGTCCATCTGTGTTGTCACAAATGGCAAGATCCTATTCTTTTTTATGGCTACGTAATATTCCTATGCATCAGCATTACCTGGAGGGCTTATACAACACACATTACTGCACCCACCTCCAGAGTTTCTGATTTTGTAGAAATAGGGTAAGGCTTGAGGATTTGCATCTCTGAGAACTTCCCAGGTAGGGCTGATGCGGTGAGTTCAGGAGCCCCACTTTCATACCACTGTCCTAGAACATGTTAGCTCACAGCATTTACTACCATTTACTTTACATTTCAGTGGTTTATGCCTGTGTCATACCTCTTATTAGAGAGCAAACTGCTTGAAAACAAGATCTGAGGCCATCAGTTTTTGTGCGTTTCTCCCATGACATTAGCAAATAGGGGGCCTTAATGTTACTGTTTGGCTAAGTGAACGTTAGTGGTACGGGAAGACTTTTCTAGTGTTGGAGTCCAAAGAAAGTGAAACACCCTAAATTCACAGATGTGACCTATTCTAGTGCTAAAGGAAAATGAATAATACCATAAGAGGATGTGTATTTACTGAGGACTTGCTATTTGCTAGATGTTGACTGAAGTACTTTATACACATTATCTCATTTAATTCTTATCACAACTCTTTTGAGGGTAGACTCTAGTATTATTTCCATTTTATGGGTGAGCAGTGATCCTTTGATGATAAGTAATTCCCCCAAGGCCAGCTAACTAGCAAGCAGTAGAATTGGGATCTAAACCAGTCACTGTTTCCAAATAGCTCTTAAAGGCCATGCCCTATGGCCGCTTGCTGAATGATAAAGACCTGACAAAGTAATAGATTTTCATTCTTGTAATCAGTGGGTAATAGTGGTCTCTTTTTAAAAGTGGATAGTAAGTAGAGTGATTCCTGCCTGTTATGGTCTAAATTTAAAAATATATGGGGCTTAATTTGGAATCTTAGGCAGAAAATCAAATTATCAGACTATATATAGGGAATGGTTAACCTCAATATCTTAGTCTCATTAGTCAGCATTAGGGATTGTCATACACATTTTCATCAGTTCAAAAATGATGATGAAATTAAATTGCATGTAAGACACTGAAAAACCAGATTTGTCCAGCATAAATATATTGAGTGACAGAAAGAAAATCAAAGCAAAACAAACAAAAAGCAAATTGAGTGATTTGGGTTAGAAGAGGCATTCCACAAATAAACCTATTTGCTTCAAAATTATTTTAAGATTCTTGTTTGCTTTTCAGTTTTTATGACTTAGATTTAAAAATATAAATGGCCAGGTTCAAAGTGATGCATAAGAAACATCTATAATAAAATGCAAGAATATCCAAATAAAGCTATTTTGAAGTATTGATTGTAGTTTTCTAGGCATTTTGATGTGGTTTTAAAACACCAGGTTTTCTGGCTGCTTGAGTTTTGGGCCATGTAATTAAGGTGTTTTAAAGGAAGAAAGGGATAGACAGTCTACTGTGGGATTGTTGGATGGGGGGTGGGGGAGGGGCTGTGGACATTGTCCTCTGTGGTGATAAGAACCCAAGAAAGCAGAAGTAGCAGAAGGAAAGGTCTAGAAGAGTCCTGCAATCTGCAATCTGGTCTAAATATTCCTTAGTTAACTCCCTGAGCTGAAGGTCATTACTTGATTGTTATTAGGGAAATACCCTGCTGTTAAGTTATTTCAAACAACTGTGAGTTTGTACTCTTAAGAAGCAGATGAAAATTAGTATAGTACTTGGACCTATATTTGATTATCCCTTCGAGTTCTCACACCCAAGATTCCAGAAGATTGTATGGGATTCCGGGAGCCATGCTATTAAATTCCAGATTAATAAACCACTACTATTCCTGGTAGCTTGATTTTATCTAACCAATTTTATGAATACAGTAAGAAAATTATTGTGGTAAAAGAAAAGTAATTAACTTTTTTTCTTTCTGGCTTATGCTTTCTTTTTTTTAAGTGGATAATCGATAATTAGCCATAAGGAGTAAGTTCAAATAAAACATGTTCAGTGAAATGTCAACTTGTGTAAGAGAAATAATCTTGGTTTAGAGTTATAAAAGTAGAATAATCAACATTAAAATAGTATCCATTTTATGACAACAAGATAGGTTATATTGAGACACACTGCAAATGTTACTACTTACTCAATAGTGGCTATATTGACTTGAAGAGGCCCAGGGCATCAGAGATGTAATCCTCAAAAGGAAATACTCTGTGTCATTTCTTGTTTCCCTACTCATAACTGGCAACACAAAATTTTCAGAAGTCTCCATTAGAAATTATGTATTTTGTGCTAACCAATGAATATGAGGGGGAAAAAAGTGTCTTTTTAATTGATGTTTACAAGAATCTGAACTTTTTTTTTCAAAACTCATAAAGTGGAAAATGTCTTCTATGAAAATATATGAATTCATAGATGTATTTTAATAGACAGGAGGATAGACCTCAGAATCTTTTAGACATGAGAATCTTTTCCTTGACAACCATGGATGAATGATAGTCAACTCCATACTGTTGGTTGATTTAAAGGAAAAAGCACTTGGTAAAGGGGAAGTAAAAAGCAAGATTAAGGAGGATGTCCCCATGGAAGGTGGGAAGAAGAAGAGGTCTCAGGAAAAAAGGAGGATGCAGATCTTTCCAGATGTCCAGAGCTTTGAGAATATTTTTTTCAGTCCAAAGGCTGGACTCGCCACATTTTGTGTTTTTTTGGAAACCCCAAAGGTTAAGTTCTCTTTCCTTTATCTTCACAGTCTTACTCTGACCTCAATTTCCCATCAGTATCAGGGCTTCTGGAGAACATAAATGTGTTGCTTCCCATGAAAGATAAATGCGAAGTAAATCCTAAATGCATCTGGGCATTATTGAAGTTCCAGATCTGCTGAACATTTATTTGCCAGTTAAAAAAACAAAAAACCAACCCCCCTCCCCCCCAAAAAAAACCTGTTTGAAGTTCAGGCTGGGATAGGTGATATGTTAAACCTAGATCTATGTATCTGTAGTCCACAAACACTGTGACATTTATTCCTCCGTGGTCGTCTGGGTGTTTTAAGATACTATTCGACTCACTCCGGGTTAAAAAGAATCTAACTAAATCATTTAACGCTCAAATACCTATATTGGTCTGGAAAATTAGGAGTGATTTTAAAGGAATACTTATGCATGGAAAAAGAAATAACATGGTTGCCTTTCTAAAACAGTAACTCCTGTCCACCAAAAGGTGAGATAATTAGTCAATTCAACCCATGTCAAGGTGCTCAGAGGACATCCTAAATTTCTCGGCATTGGAAATCCAACCTGTGAGCTCTATGGTTTTGAGGTTTTTCAAAGTGCCAAGTACTTCATGTAATGTCTGTTAATTCTGAAAACAAATTACTATTCCTACTTTATATAAGCTGAATCTCAGTGTAGTGAGCTGAGAAGAGTAAGCTGAGTCTCAAGAGACTAGACGGGTGAGACAGGATGGCTCTGGGCACGGACCCAAGTCTGTCTGGTTCTAAAGCCCCACTTTCTTCATACCCTGAGCATCACCTGCAAACTTTAAGTGGAAAAGGCTCACAGCCAGCTGTGTCTTTCAACCTCGTCAGGTGAAACAGATTTTTAGGCCAATGGTTGCACTTTCCATTTTAGCATCTCTGTGTGTAGTGGACTGATAAATCTACACACTCAACATGCAGATGGGCCAAGAAAATGTTGCTTCTTTATTTCCCACAGATCACTGAACCTCCTAATAAACTATACTCCACTAGATAGCAGGGGGGTGACAGACATGGAGGGACACATTAAATTAATCCAACTTGCTAAACTCAGCTGTCTAAATAAAGTAAACATTCCATTTAGGTGACCCAGTCATTTGTTTTAAAACTCAGTTTTCAGATTTGCTCCTGTTCTCTGTCTCTCCCTAGGATGGCTTTGGTCAAAAACTCAATGTGTGACCTCACAGCTTTGGAAAAGAGAGGATGGGAGACAGGGCATGCTCAGAGACACATTTGTACCCCTTATGCTTTTCTCTGTCTCATCTGGTTTCCTCACTGGGTCCCTTGTCTGCCTGTTCTCAGGCACCTCGGGCATCTGATGCTGGTTACAGGCCTGGTGACCATCCAGTTATGTCCCCTGGCTCTATCAGGAACCCCCGGCACACTGTTTACTTTGTCCCATGCCTTCCCAGCAGAATGGCTCAACTCTGCTGTGGCTTCTATCTGGGCCCTGGCTAGAGGTGGACCACTTGGCTATGTGCTCACTTCATACTCACCACGGCAATCCCCCTGTCAAGCTCTCCACTTAGACCCCAGTGATTTCTGTGTGTTTCTGAGGCCTCTAGGGAAATCCAGGAATCCTTCTAACCTACAAAGGAGGACAGGGTGGCCTGAGAGAGCTGCTGGCAGTGCTCCCTCTGCCTAAACCCCTTGTGTTGTCATCATCCGCTGCTTGCACCCACCCCAGGGGCTCACCCAGGTCCTCCAGAGCTTTTCTCTCCAGGCTGGAGCAGTGGGGCCATCAGTCTAAAACTTAACCTCCCTCTCTTTTCCTTCTGTAAGAATCAGGCTAACCTTGATTCTTGAGTGGTAGTAGTGAATTTCTACCTCTTGCTTCGCCTTTATGGATCTTCCCAGACATCCTTTGATCTTCATCCAACTTCTCCGTTTTATTGGGCTCTAATGGTAGAACAGCTCAGGAGAATCCAATATATGGGGGGAAAGCCCCCACACTGGTTTAGTAGTTTGAAAATACTGGCCAAGTTTCATGTGTGCACAAAGTTTTATATAAGAAATGATAGCTACCCTGCTGAAACAGAGCTAAACCTTAATAAAAATAAATTCGAGAAAAAATAAATGAAGGTTCTTGCTCCCAGAAGAATTTCTGTACAGTATTATCAAGTTTGCTTGCTGCCTTAGAGAAAGATATCCAATATTTAAAAATATTGTCAAGATTCTGGGCAGATTGATTCTGAAATTTCCCATCAATTTTGCCTTTCAGTCAGCAGGTTTCCAGCAGATACTGTGTCCTGGCATATTGCTTTACCAATCTAATAGCCTCTATGCATATTTCACTATTCTTTGTATGCTAAATGATGCTGGCAAACATTATTAAAATGTATTTTTGAGAATTTGTTGGTTTTTCTATTAGTTGTTTTACATTTGCACACCAATTAACATATATCTCCCTGGCTTCTTTAGAGCCTTTAATTTGCTAATATGCACCAAAAGTTTCCAAGAAAGGGCTATAGTGTCAAAGTATTTTGAAAACTTGGTTAACTGTATAATCCTTTTCTCTTCTTTTCTTCTTTAAAGATTTATTTATTTATTTGAGAGAGAGAGCATGGGGGGGCGGTGGGAGGGGCAGAGGGAGAGAGAGAGAGAATCCTCAAGCAGAACCCCCACTGAGTATGGAGCCCGATACAGGGCTCCATCCCAGGACCCTGAGATCATGACCTGAGCCAAAACCAAGAGTTGGCTGCTTAACTAATTGAGCCACCCAAGTGCCCCAATAATCCTTTTCTTTCTTTTTTTTTTTTTTTACAAGAATTAGAGGGATGGAAACGAGGTCTCATAAAGAAAGATCAAATAAATATTTTTTCATGTATTCATTTTGTTTTATTCTGTTTTGTTTTTCAAAGGGAAGAAATGGGTTAGAGGTTACTTTCTAAAATATGAAGACTTCTAATTTAAAAACAACCATAAAAATGTTATCTTGTCAGTGGCAAATAAAATAATGATATTTAGACTTCAAGAAGCAGGTGACTTTTCCTTAGAAATAAACTAGTTCTTTCTGACCACCAGACAGGGGAAAATATGATAATGGATCTCTAAGGAAGACCCATGGAATTTCAGTCCTTAGAGATCTTCCAGGTCTTTAGTAGGTTTGGACATTCACCTGGCTAAAAGTAGAGCACTATGCCAGATTGGATCAGAACTAGCTCATCCCTGCTCGGATTTCTGCAGTTGACCCTGATCCTTCAGGGAGTGCTACTGGAGGAGACCCAACACCCATTTGAATCAGTGAGGCCTGCAGCAATCTCACCAGGACCTGACTGGGCTTTGGAGTGGAAATTCCCCATTCCTGTTTAAGGCCTTGATTCTTCCAAGAAGTCACCTGGTTAAGCTAAACCAAAACATCTGAGCATTTGCTCAGTGACCGAGGGTTCACCCAGCCAAGTACTCTGGCTGGTTTTCAGGTGTGGGTGACTACAGCAGTAGCGTCCTCACCCTGGGGCTTCCTCACTCCTTGAGACTTTGTCCCAGTCGCATTATGGAAATCATCCAGTGCTACACATTGTGCCCAAGTCACATGTTTTCCCAACAAGCTCATCCTTTTGATCATTTTCTGCTTCTCTGACTTTGGGAAGTTCACCTTGCTGCCCTGCCAAGATCTTTGCACTTGAGGAAGGCTTTTAGGCTGGAGGGAATTTTACCTTGGTGCCTGCAGGGAGATAACTTTGGCCTACTTTAGGGTAGAGTGGCTTGGCAACAAGGGCACACAATGTCTGGATTATTGGCTCGTGAGCATGCTTCCAGAACTGAGTCAGGATAACTTTTTCAAGGACGCAGAATG
This sequence comes from Eumetopias jubatus, assembly GCF_037043125.1. Classification (NCBI taxonomy): domain Eukaryota; kingdom Metazoa; phylum Chordata; class Mammalia; order Carnivora; family Otariidae; genus Eumetopias; species Eumetopias jubatus. The sequence goes on along the minus strand of NW_028274810.1, from coordinate 152,754,892 downwards.
ATTTTCATGGTCTATTAAAGGCAAGTAGTTTCTGAGATGGCTGAAAGTTTATTCATTGCTATCTTCCAGGTTTGCTTTTGAGTTTTCAACCTTGCCTGGGTTAAATGGGCTGAAGGAAATGGAGTTTTCTTTACCTTGCGATGATTAGAGATGGCAGCTCTCACCTGGGTGCTTCTTGCCTGTGACCTAGAGATATAAATTAACTTTTCTGGTAAATGAAATATATTTGGAATCAAATGTGGAACATCTTTAAACATGAATAAAATAAAATATGAAGACTAGGTTAAAATCATATTTGTTTAAATGAATGCTTGAAAGATTCATATACAAGAGAAGTTTTAAAAACACACACTTTTATCTAATTTTGTATCATTTCTTAAACAGATATGTGGTGTAATTCAATTCTTAGATTTTGAGATTTTTTTCTTTGTATACTTATTTCAGAGGCAGGAAAATGATTTACATAGTACTAAACAATACTATCTTGTACATAGTACTTTTTAGCTTATAAAACATTTTTGTGTAACTTGTTTATTTGATTATTCAACTCACACATTTAAATATTGTTCTGAAGCTTCTCTAATACACAAAATTAAATAAAAAGTGTTATCTCATTGACCAAAGGCCATTAATGCCCCTTGAAATAGGAGAGCTGCTTGGTGCTTTACACAAGATAAACAATAACTGCTAAATGATCGTAATCTTTTTAGTAACTGTAACTCAATTTACAACAATTAACTCTATTCATTCCTTGAATTCATGTAGCATACTTCCTCTCTTTTAAGATTTTATTTATTTATTTGAGAGAGAGAGAGAGACAGACAACATAGATAGGGAGAAGCAGACTTCCTGCTGAGCAAGGAGACCGATGAGGGTCTCGATCCCAAGACCCTGGTATCATGACATGAGCTGAAGGCAGATGCTTAACCAACTGAGCCATCCAGGCATCCCCATGTAGCATACTTCCTGAAAAAGCCTCCAATTTTACAAGTTTATATTAATACGTTTATTCCCACAATGTTCTTCAGAACATAGGTTAGGCAGATTTTACCACTTCCATTTTATGGATGGCAAAACAGTCCACAAGATCAGATAAGATGCCCAGAGTTGATTGGTCAATCAGGGTTGCCCCTCCTACAGGCATCTTGTGCTGCTACATCTCCCCAGTGGCCAGGACCATTCTCTGGGGCTCTTCACCCAGGTGTGCCCTCTGTGGAACCATCTCTTCTCCCCAATTGTTACTTCATTCTAGAATCCTACATTAAAAGTCTACCCATTGTCTGGGCTTTCAGGGGCTTTCTAAGCCCCAGGTTCAATCTGTGGAGCCAAGAGTTGTTAATAGCTTTGTGTTTGACTCTACCTTATGACAGGCTCACATTTGCCTGTAATAACCTCATGCCAGTGAGGAAAGGTGGTATCTAAGGCAAAAGAGGGATCTTTAAGAACTCTTGCCTCATGGGGCCTTTGTGTAAGTCCAGATCTGACTGATACCTTAGCTGGTCTTCCAATCCTTGCAAGTTCTGTGTTACATATTCATTTTATTGACAGGTGTAAAAACAAAAACAAAAACAAAACAGAACACTCTAAATATGTGTGACATTCACTCTCAGGGAATTGCTGAAAGCCCCCTTTAAGCATTTTATGACAGGTTTTCAAAGTGACTTTGGCAATGGCACCTTTTCCCCCCCCATCATAGAAGGGTTATTATTAGCTCAAGCCTCTGGCTCATGGAGAAATATAAGTAAATGAACACTTTAGATACACTTCCATGCCCAGCAGTCTCAGGAGAGCCTCACAATTAAAATGTTCAATTTCCTTTATTCATTAAATGTCAATAAATACTGGAGAGACAGGTGTGTGTAATATTCATGCAAAACATCTTCCATTAATGGTCTCAGATGTGAAAAATAGGTCATTTTAGTAATTCTGATTTTTGATGCACAGGTGGCCCAGAATTCCACTTTCTGCTGTTAAAATCTGTTCCATACCATGAAAGTTGTACTATTAAATGTCATAGAATAAAATACATCTGTATGTTTGGATGGATGGATGGATGGATAGATAGATAGATAGATAGATAGAGGTTTAAAAATGTGACAAGCTGCATCTTAATCTGAAGAAAATACATAATTCATAGTAGTATTGAGAGATCTAAGTATAAATTTCTTATCAGACTACTAAAGCCTATCTTTCCAAAGCATCCTATTTCGGGGAAGTAAACTGTCCAGGGGAGGAGCATTTAGAGAATATTTCTTATTAGCTACATTTTGGATCCTCAAAAAGAGGTGTGTTTAGGTGTGCAAGACACAGATTAATTTATGTCTTCCCTGTGAATTCTAGAACTTTGCTCACCCTGCTCTAAAAGTTGACTTCGTAAATTTTCTCTGTTTCTTCTGAGCCTACCCCTTCCATCTTCTTCAATCATGCCATTCTTGAAAATTCCTGCTCACTCTCCAAGACTCACTCAAATGGTATCTCATTCACTGGAACCTTTCCACCTTACCTAGGGGAAGCCGTGGTCTTATTCTACATTCCCTTGAATCTTGTCCGTGTCCTGGATGTAATCATATTATCTAATATTTATTAAGAGCTCACTCTGTGCCATATAATATCATAAGTGATTTACATGGATTTCCTTATTCAATTCTTACAACCTCCTCCAATAAGACAGGTATTATCTAATTGTATCAGAATACAGTTAAAAATTTGCCCAAGGTTTTACAGGTAGGAAGGGACGTAGTCTGGATTTGAACTTGGGTGCTCTGACTCTAAGGCACTCTAAGCACCATATTATGTAGTAATGGCAGATATTAAATTCATTTTATGGCAGTAGGTTTATGTGACCTCATCCAATGTCATAGCTTCAAATACTATCTGTAGGTTGATTACTCCCGAATTTATAACTTCTCCTGGAAACCCAGGCTTATATCATCCCTGACATTTCTAATAGTTATCTTGGACACATCTTTCCCACATCTGGCCCTTCCATAGTTTTCCCCACATCTTGGATGATGACAACCATATCCACTCACTCTCAAAATCGTAACTGAGGTCTTATCATTGCCAATAACTACAATTCCTCCACAATCTCCATTTCATGCACCCCACTCTCTGACCAGTCCTCCAGCCTCTAGAGTTCACTTCATATATGGTGCCCCAATTATAACAGTCCTTAAGTCCACAATTTATTAACCACTTTTTACTGTTCTTCCTCCCTTTGGTATATTCTTCCACTCTTTCTCTGGCTTAAGTCCCATGTTCAGTCATTACAAATAATTGCTCTCATGTATCCTTCTTTGCCCCTCTCCTTCTCTCTACTCACTTGTTAAAACTTTGACCTTGATGAAATCTAAATATCCACCACACAACCATGCTGACTCACCATAAATTCAAAAATGAACCCTAAGTGGACATAAATGCTGAGTTAATCATATGATCTCACATGACTTAGGTGGCTGTTTTCAACCTCATTCCTCTCTTCTCAAATTCCCAACATTTCCTGCCCTAGCCTCACTCTCAGCTGGTGACCTTCCTTCACTAAGAAAATTGAAACAACTTAAAAAGAACTTTCATAGACTCCCACCACCATCCTGACCACCTATCAACATTTGTACCAACATCCTTTGTTTTATTGCCAGTTACATGAAATGGACTCTCCATACGTCTGTCTAAAGCAAACCCTCCCACTTGTGTCAGATCCTATCCCCTCTTGCCTAATTAAGGGCATTGCTTCAGGAATCCTATCTTTTCTTTCTTATATTAGCAGTGTTTCACTGTCTAGTGGACCAACCATTCATATCAGCATACAAACATGATGCCATTTTCCCATCTAAAAAAGAGCTTCTTTTCATTCCATTTCATTCACTCATCGCTACAGTCCCTTTTCATTGCCCTACTTTACCCCAAAACTCCTCAAATTCACACTGTCTCTGACTCCTGTCCTCTCATTACCTCTTAAACTCTTTCCAACCAGCTTTTTACCTTCACCACTCTACAGAAATTTCTACTGTTAAGGTCACCAATGACTTTGATAAACCTACTAGTCAATTGTCAGTTTCCATCTTACTACTTTATTTGACATTGTTGACTCTTCCTTTCTTATACTCTCTTTTTATTTAGCCTCTAAGATACCACACTCAGCTGGTTTTCACCTTACCTCCCCAGTTGGGACTTCTCAGTCTCTCTAGAGGGTAAATCCTTTCCTCTTCAACCTTTGTAATGTTGAAATATCCCACAACTCAGTCCAAGATCCTCTTTTCTATATACAGTATTCTCCCTTGGTGATCTCATCTAGTCTCATGGCCTTAAATTATTACTTCTGTAAAAAGATAACTCAAATTTATAATGTCATCTTAAATCTCTCTCTCTACCTCCAGACTCATGTAGCCAGCTGCCCACTCAGCATCTTCACATGGACATTTAACAAACATCTCAAATTAGTGTCACACTGTGCAGCCTTCTCTAGCTCAAGTAATGACAACTCCATTCTTCCAAATGTTTAGACCAAAAAACAAAAAACTAGGAATCATCTTTAATGACTTTTTCTCATATCACAGATGCAATTCATCAGGAAATCCTAATGCATTTACTTTCAAAATACATCCAGAATCTGAACATTTTGCACTAACTCATTACCCACATTCTTGGCTGAGCCACTACTACCAAACAACTGTTTTTAAATTGTCTCCCTACAGTCTACAACCTGGTTTTAATACAGCAACAAGAGTGATCCAAATGAATCTTAGGTCAGATCATCTCAAGCCCATCTTCAAAACTTAGCATGGCCCCTCTTTCAATCAGAGTAAAAACTAAAGTTCTTACAATGGCCTGTGTGGCTCACATGGTCTAGACCTGCATTATCTTTGATACTCATATCTGCTCTCCCCCATCATTCCCCCTACTCGAGTCACACTGGTTTCCTAACTGTTGCTTGAACACATCAAACATGCTCCTGCCTTCAGGCCTTTGCACCTGATCTTCCCTCTGTTTGGAATATTCTTTCTCTTGATATCATATGGGTAATATCTCCTTGTTTCAATTTTTTGTTCAACTTTGAACTACCGAATGAAAACTGTCCTTACAACTCTATTTAAATTACACCTCCCCACCACCCAGCACTCCTCATTCCCATTACTCTATTCTTCTATTTTTTAAAATTTATTTTGAACTACTTAAAAAAATTGACTATAGTTGACACACAGTGTTACATTGGTTAGATGTACAAGATAGTGACTCAACTTCTCTATATGCTCTGTTCTGCTCACCACAAGTGTAGCTACTGTCTGTCACCACGTAACACTATTACAATATTGTTGAATGTATTTCCTGTGCTGTGCCTTTTTATTCATGACTTCCATTCTTCTTTTATTTTTTCCCATACAAAATATCACCTTCTAGGGGTGCCTGGGTGCTTAATCAGTCGATTAAGCATCTGCCTTTAGCTCAGGTCATGATCCCAGGGTCCTGGGATCCAGCCCCACGTCAGGCTCCCTGCTCAGTGGGGAGCCTGCTTCTCCCCCTCACCCCTGCTCATGCTTTCTCTCTTGCTATCACTCTATCTCAAATAAATAAAATCTTTAAAAAAATATATCACCTTCTAACATACCAGGTAATTTATATATTTAGTATGACTATAGTTTGTTTTCTATTTTCCCTGTTTTTAATGTAATTTCCTTGAGAGTAGGAATCTGGTTTATGCATTAATGTACTTCAAATGCCCAGACAGTGTTTAGCAGATAGCAAGAGCTCACTAAATATTTGCCGAGTGAATGAAAGAATGACTCCTTCCAGTTGCTTAGTACCAACCCTGGAGTCATTCTTCACTCCTGTCCTTTTCTCATACTGTACAAATAAGTCAACATCAACTCTTGTCAGCTCAATCTTCAAACTATATCCATAAATAGACCACTTTGTACCACCTTCATGCTATCACTCTGGTTAAACCACCATTAGATTTTGTTTGATTTCTCTTCTTCCACCTTTCCCTCTCTTTAATCTGTTCTTAACACAGAAGCCAAAGTGGGTCCCATGAAATGCAATTTAAATCACATCACGCTTCCGATCAAATCCTTGCAGTAAATGTTAGTGACCACTTCAGCCTACAGAGCCTTACCTCCCGGCCCCCTGATACCTCTCTGACATCATGCTTCACTGCTTTCCTCCTTACTCATGCAGTCCAGCCACTTAGTCTCCCTACTGGTCCTTGAAAATACAGCCAGGGAGGGTCCTGTCTCAGAGACTTCGCACTAGCTGTTCCCTTGTCTAGTAATGCTTTTTCCTTAGTAATCCTCATGGTTCACATCTTCATCCTTCTGATCTTTTCTCAAATATCTTTTTACTGAGACCTTCCTAACTGTCCTAGCATGTTTTCAACCCCATCTCCAGAACTCTCAACAGCCTTTTCCTGCTTTATTTTTCTTCATCCATTACTACCTAATATACTATCTGTTTTAGTTATTTTATTATCTATCTCGTCTGACTGGAATATGTATTCCAGGAGGGTCGGGATTTTTGTTAACAGCTATATCCTGAGTATCTTGGACAGTGTCTGGCACAAAATAGATATGGCCATTTGTTAAGCAAATAAATGAAGGGTGGCCTGCCCTTGGCCATACCTGGTACATCAGAAATGCTCAAAGGTACTTTTTGAATAAGTGAATGAGTGAAAAGGATCAAATAATAAGGGTATGAAAAATCATACTAGAAGAGTTCTCTGTCTCACGTTAAGCTCCCCCAAAGAGGGAAAGACAAGCAGTGTGGTTAGCACTTTTTAAAACCATACCAGAATAAACATAAGGCAATGAAAACTGACCAGCTTCTTCCCTGTTCTATAGTTTACATGCAGACAGATTTTCATGACTGGACCATGCTTCCAGTTATCTTGCCCTCAGTGTGACTGTATGAAGAGCCACTGTGCCAGATGACAGCTCAGACTGCCTTCTGAGTGGGGGGAACAGGACAAGGGCAGCTATGCTCTGGACAGTATGAGTAGCTAGCAACAGTTGGGACTACATGACCTCATTTTCTGTTCCTTCTTGTAAGAAAGATATTTTGAAGCAGAAAAATATTCTTTACGTGCATATAGAGTTGGAAATTTTCAATGACTAATGTTGGAAACCAATACCAGTGCTATATTAGTATGTGGACAGTTGATATTGCTGTGTCTTTGGCATTGTCAGAAGCTGCAGTGAAACGACCCAAACACGTTGACAGTACTGTGCTACCTGATGGTGCCACCTAGGGGTCATGCTGTGTTTTGGCCCCAGATGAACCTCTGACTGAGTTGTTAGGCATTTATTTGAAGTTCCCTTACTTTTATTCACTAGGTGCTCAATGATGTGCTTAACCATGAACCCATAGTAATTTCCTCCAGAAGAACAGCCTGAATCTTAATAAGTAAACATGAAATCTAGCAAAAGGTTTTTCTAATATGTGAAGAATTAGAAAACTCCTCCCACTCCCCAAAGCACTTAGCTGTAGTTGGGCAGGTTCTTATTTTAGCACATCTAGATTTTTTTCTAACCCTTTATGAAGTAAGTAAATCCATCATTACATTTACAGAATGGAAGCACAGCCAAGGAGCATGACTTACCCTGTACCACCCAGCAGCTCCATGATAGTATCTGTGCAGGACCTCAGATGACCCAATTACATTTTAACTGAGATGAGCCAAATCTCTCCAAATCAGTTTATAAGCTGAGAATTAGAATGTCTGCCTTAACACAAGCTATAAACATCATAAACATATACATAAACATTATAATCTTGAAATGTTACCCCAAGGTCATGTCTCCATAAAGAATAAGCATGCACACAATACAAATACTGAAACAGAAGAAGGAAACTTTATAGACTCTGAAATGGAGAGAAGTTTACAATCACACTTTACTTCATCATTTTTCCTTGTGGAAAACAGTCTTTTCCCACTCTGAAGACCAGAAACCAGTGTTCACATCTTACTGAGGACATAGGAAGCTATTGGGCTCAGTGAGAAAGGAGCCGTGCTTAGTCTTACTCTCTAAGGCACATTTCCACAGGCTCCCTCACTCATGTCTGTTATTCCCATCATGGGCTCTTCTGTACTTACCTCTAGCATATCTAAGTTCTTTGATGACAAACCCACTGGGTTCATTTTTTTTTTAATTTTTTATTGTTATGTTAATCACCATACATTACATCATTAGTTTTTGATGTAGTGTTCCATGATTCATTGTTTGTGCATAATACCCCCCACTGGGTTCATTTTTAATTTCTTTGGAAATTAATAGAGTAAGCATCTTTCCTTTATTAATGTGTCCCAGGTCTTTCCCTAACTTCATGAAAATATTTTCATCTCTAAATTTGTTTCATTTTCAAAGAGTTGAGTACATATACAAATTGGAATATATATAGTGTGTGTGTGCTCACGCACGCGTGCACATGTATGTGTGTGTGTGTGTATAGTCTCATACATGAATGTCTTTAGAGGGTATCTATGTATCTGTAAGGTGAAATTATTTAAGAGGAAATGTATTAAGTATATCTCAACTAGAGGATTGTAATGCATTAGTGGCTTTTGAGAAATAGTAACAAAATCATCAATAAAAGAATAAATGGCTGCTTCCATGGAGGGTCCTAATTGCCCTCAATTATCTTCTTCTAAATCCCAAAGCCTTCTAAGGCACTGACTTTCACTTTGTTCTGGCATGACATTCCCACCATAGTAGTTTCTCCTGTGGGATAAGAATATTGGTGTTATTATTTTTAAGAACAGTGATAACCATGACATCTGTACAGTTTGTTATAGTACTGTGACATTGCCCTACTATTCCACCCCTGAAGTGGATATATGTGTCCTGAAAAATGAGGAGGAAGTCTCACGAGCCCACCTTTCTTAGTCCACAGCCGTATCTCATTTAATAAATGAGGGAGGCGTTGGGCTTAATGCCAATGAGCAGAAATAACAGTCTGACTCTGAAAGGGTGAATAGGGAAAGACAGAGAAGTTTGATAGGTGGTTACAGCTAACCTGGAATGCCACATTAAGGAGTAAATCTACAGGCACTGAGCTCCAGGGCAAGAACAGGGATGGAAAGTGTTATGACAAGAAGGGAGAAGATGTCAATAAATATAAACTTCCTTTATGTCTCTCTTTTCTCCACTCCTCCCCCTTCTCCCCTTTCTCCTCCTTTTTGCAAGGATGCTCTAGTATGTTTTAGGAAACTAGGACTTTTCCAGTTACCAATTTCTTTATTTATGGATCCTTTCCCTAACTTTTCCAGTAATAAAGTCCTCCGTCCTTCTACATCAGAAGCTAACATGAAGGTAAACTTCAATTATTGAACTGAGCAGCCATTAGTAGAGGCTACTGTCATAGTTACTCACCTTTCTTATTAACTTTATTTTTAAAGGATTTATTTATTTGAGAGAGACAGAGAGAGAGATAAAGAGAGGAGGGGCAGAGGGAGAGAAGCAGACACCCCACTGAGCGTGGATCCTGACACGGGGCTGGATCGCAAGACCCTGAGATTTTGATCTGAGTTGAAAATCTTAACTGACTGAGTCACCCAGGTGCCCCAACTCTGTTTTCTGTTTTAGCATTTCTTTTCTTTCCACATTCCCCTCTTCCTCTAATTAAGCCAAAATGTAACTGTTCCATGGAAAATGTAATAAAAGTTGGAAAGATTAGAAGCATAACACTAAAAAATCAAAGTAGAGAAAATTCAGCTTATTGGGTTAATTGCATATTGATTTATTTGGGACAAAAGAAAAATGCATGTACAGTGATCAAAGTGTACAGTGGAGTTTTTATCAGAATTTTACTGAACCTGAAATTGATGATGATAACATTTAAGATGGCAGTAAGTTTAAAATGAGATCCTATCTAGTCAGTCATTTATGACTAAATTCTGAATTTTCATAACTAAAATGAAGAAAGTCTTAAAGCATCAGTGGAAAAACTCAACCTTCCTCTTTTTTTCTTGTATTTGTATACACCAGCCTTTCATTTCTCTCTTCAAATAGGAGCTCTAAGAATATTGAGATGCATGGCTAGGAATAAAAACTGGGCCCATGTATTGACTACCCTTACATGGTACTAGGTACTACTTGGGTGGCTTGTTTCCTATTTTACTTTCAACTGATGGTGGAGTTGCTGGGAAACAGAAAAAAAAAGTATAAAGCATAATTAAGGATTGAGCTTTTACTTTTAATGTTTCAATGAGAAAATAAAAACTTTTGAAATGAAAAATTGACCTATTTCTTTTTTTTAATTTTATTTATTTATTTGAGAGAAAGAGAGAGAGAGAGAGAGAGAGCGAGCATGAGAGGGGGTTGGGTCAGAGGGAGAAGCAGACTCCCGATGCGGGACTTGATCCCGGGACTCCAGGATCATGACCTGAGCCGAAGGCAGTCACTTAACCAACTGAGCCACCCAGGCGCCCAAAGTTCACCTATTTCTAATTGCACAAAAAGGACTTTCTTCCACTCATTGTGTGCAATGTATAAGAGGGTCAACTTTCAGCTACTAAAATAAATCTTTTATCTACTGTTATATTTGCTATAATTAACCACTAACATGAATGTAAAAGAAAAATTTTAAAGATTTTCATGATTTCTTTGAAAAAATGGGCTCTGTAGAGACATTGAAAAGAGAATCATAGACTATCTACAGTTTGCTTCAGTTGAATGCACTCTCTAGAGCTTGCATTTAAAAATAGTGCCCACATGATCAGGAATGATGAAATCCATACAGAGCTATGTTCATCGATTTTTTAAAAAAGTTTAATTGCTAAGAGGTTTCTGAAAATTCTGTTTCATCAAAATTGAACTCACAGTTAAATTAAACTCACAACTAAAAAGGAAACAGCACCAAAGAACATGCCAATAAAGAAATACTGTATTAACAGTGCTGAAAGAAAAGTCTTTTCAGATAGTCTAGTTAAAGTAGAAATGCCAGAGGTTATCATAGCTGTCAGGTTGTAAGTCAATCATGAGCTCCTGGGAGAAAGAAATTTCCCCTGATGCAAGATCAAGGTTGTTATTGCTGGCTCGCATTTCCTGTCTTAGCAATACGTTCAGCACCGGCGAAGAGGGAATAGAGATTCTGTCTGGTGAACTCATATTTGAAATGTAACAGACTGGGGCCTTAAGGAGAGTGAACTGAGGAAAGAGAGAAAGATGGGTAGTCTCTGGTTGGTCTCTATCTGCATTCACTGCCTCTCTGGCTAGGTTAGACAATAGTTTAAAGTTGTCTGTTTTGCTTCACAGTTATTGGACTCTTGGAGGGCGTTCTGAAATATTGCTTTTCTTTATGAACTTTCATCCTCCCTGTAAATAGGTATTTCTAAGAGGAGATGGTTTATTTGTTTACTGTAGGTTTCAGGACCTAGAGGCTGGTTCTCCCTTCCTTCCAGGGAGGGTACTAGTCTGGATAGAAAAAAAAAAAAATCAAGTCTGGGAGCCATACGACATCAAGATTGAATTTTCTTCTGGTTGGCAGTTAGGTTTGGATAAGTTTTTAACTTCTAGAATTAAGTTCTTCATCTAAAGATTTAGTTAGTATTACCTTCCTCATAGGATATTATAAGAATGAAAGAAATAAAGTATATAAAATGACTGGCAATTGTCAATGTGTGATTCATGTTGTTTCCTCCCAGAGGGTAAAGCTGTCACAAATCTAAATCTATGAAGGGTTCATGAAAACTTTCCAAATTTCAAGAGAAGGGCTTTGTATTTGGGCACTCACATTTGAAGATCTTTCAAAAATGTTACCATATTGAAAATGTTTCATTAGTCCTAAAATGTGTATGTTTCAGATTAGTTTTTATATTAAAATATTGTAAATATGGGGTGCCTGGGTGGCTCAGTCAGCTGAGCTTCTGCCTTCGGCTCAGGTCATGATCCTCAGGTCCTGGGATCAAGTCCTGTATTGGGCTTCTTGCTCAGCAAGGAGCCTGCTTCTCCCTCTTCCTCTGCCCCTCCCCCATACTTGTACATGCATGTGCTCTCTCTCTCTCTCTCACTCACTCTCTATTTCAAATAAATAAAATCTTTAAAAAAACTCCTCTCATTTAAAAGTAAATAAATAAATAATAAAATACTGTAAAAACAATAGGTAACTGCTAAGAGTGCAAAATGTAAAGTGGAAGGGAAGTCTGTTGAGTTCCTGAAACAGTTAAAAAAACAACTTCAAGTTGCCTTAGAGAAAGAAAGGGTTATGAGATGCGATCCAGGACCAGTCATGTTGGGAGTGTCCTTTTGCAGCAGAGAGAGAGAGAGAGAGAATCAATCCTCATCTGTTCATACATATACACAATATTTACTGAGCATCTGCTCTGAAGCAACTTCAGGAAGAACCCAGTAAACACTCTTCCAACCCATATGAGGCTTACAGTCAGTGGAGAAACCAAAACTAATGGAATGATCAAGGCAGCACAAAATTCCAAGTTCAGGGTACCCTAAGTGGTGGCCAGGCAGTTTTGCGCTGAAGATGTTAGAAAGGAGCTACACTGTGCAGCAGTACATTTGTATTAGCAACGGTTAGAGCTATAGAAAAATGGTTGAAGTGACTCGATTTATGCTTGGCCTTGAAGCAACTGCATTTGAGAGACTAAAAAATATCTATAATATATGGGCTGGTGCAGCCCCTGTGAGGTCTGGAGGAGCATGGAGGAGGGAAGCACAGGGGAAGAAAATGGAAGGAGTAGGGAAAGAATGAAGGGAGGCGGAGGTGGAGTCAGAGGAGGAGGAAGGATCAGAACAAAGTCAGAACTATGATTGCTTTCCCTGGCTTTGTGAGGATGTTTAGAGGAAATACCAAAACCCACACTATTTGCTATCTATGGACAGGGATAGCCAGTGTTCCTCCAGGGCTGGGGAAATTGGGTAGTATTCTATCTTCATTTCTTACCTCTGCTGCAAAAGAATTGGTGGGCCTATGGTGACATCCTGCCATAAAAGTTTTCGGTCTCTCTTAGGATACAAGAAGATTTCCCTTAAATATTTTAAAAGTATAATCATTAAGAACCAAGTTTTCACGGTTCTCATTAAGGGATCGTAAGCCAAGGATATGCAAATGTTCCATGATTTCTTTCTATGCTCAGTTACATTGCCTGACTCCAGGAGGGGATTCACACCATCTCTGATTTAAGAACACTGGACAGTAGTCACTGTGGATTCATTCTACCTGCTCTTCTGAGAAAGGGAAATCTTAACCTGGTGGCATATGAAGAACTGAGGCCCAAGAGGGAGTTTTTCCGAGTGTCTCTCACCATAGGTACAATCTCAGCTAAATTTCTACAGTTATCATCAGCTTTGGTGTTCATCAGTATCTACCAGCACCTAGCACAGTAGCTACATGAATAGATGAATTAAAATAACCCCTCTGGTGATGTATGGAAGTGTTGAATCACTATATTGTACACCTGAAACTAATATTATACCATTACCTAATTGGAATTTAAATAAAAATTAAAAAAAATAGGTACCTGCTTAAATGGCTCTGAGCGGCTTTTTTTTAATATAATGATTTGAGGATGCTGATATTCCAGAAGGCCCTCTTTTACCAATTATGATATAAATATTTTTTCCTACTCTTAGGAAAAAGGATGGGTGTAAATTGCATTTATTAAATATTGTTTAAAGTAAATCTCCCCTAGACAGAGGTACACTTTCCTCAAAGGATAAAATCTCCATCATTGCCACAAATGTTTCCAAAATTTGTAGGAGAAATCTTTATCTACAAACTGACCTGCTGGCTGCTTGTTATTTCATCTAAGGAAGGGAAAGGGCTTGCCTGTTAAGCACACTTCAAATGAGGTGATGGAGCTACAACTGGATGTGATTGCCAATAGCCATTTCAGTTCTGAAAGAGGTGATAGAAAGGGTCAGAACTACTTCCCTCACTTCTAGGGAGAATTTGTGGAGTCTTGCCCTGAGGAAGATGGACATCAGATGATCTCACACATGAGAGAAAAGAAATATTAAACCACACAATAGGGCTGAAATCAATGTGTTAACCCACGAACGTGGATTAGTCTTGTTTTGAAAAGGAGTTTTTTTAAATGTCAGAATAAAGTCATTGAACTCTAGATCTCTTAGTGTTCTAGAAACGTCCACCTTATTTATATTTCAAGAGATCCCAAAAGAAGCCTAGTCTAGAGGAGGGACTTTTTCTGAATTGGCTGATGAAAGAAGAGTTCTGGATGGTGAGTCTGCTCCTTTCTGGATATTCCATGCATGGAGGAAGGATTGCCAGTTACAAAATGAGTCTCCTTAATTCCATATAAGGATTAAACTTGATTAGCTGTCTTGTCACTCTGCAGAGTATCAATCAGCCTCTACCTTTGTTAGGATGGATGAGCTTATTAGATACTCTTCTGAGGACTGTTTTTTGGCATGAAAGGAGAGAAAATCATAAAAAGCTACATAGTGAAGCGGTTCTGTATCTTCAAACAAGAGAAATGACTTTGAGTCTCCTAATGTATTTTTGTGTCACATGATTCAGCCAAAACACAAAGCAAGTGTCTCTGGTTCTCAGTAGTTCCCTGCAGACATGTTCACAAAACATCTCCACTAGAATCCCTCAGGGCAGGCAGCAGCAGCACCAGGGCCCAACAGATGGTCCAAGACAGAAACTAGGGTGTTTCTTTGGCTTCTCCCTTTTTCTTAGCTTCCCCACACCAACAACTGAGCTCAATCCATCCCTCAGGCCTGTTAACTCTGCCTCCTCGTAGTTCCTGAACACACTGCCTTATCTGCCTTTACCCTCTTTACAATTTTTTCAATCAGGTTACTGGATTTGTAGTTTGTGCCCCTCCAATTTATTCTTTACCTTGTACTCAAAGAGCTCCTTCAAATTGGAGGTCTCATTTTGCCACATTCTTATTTAAAACATTTCCATATCTTCCCATTGAGTAGAGGATAATACCCTAACTTTCTGGCACAACATGCAAGACCTTTCAGGACCTGCCCCTGAAGACCTCTTCAGTCCCTCTGGAACTATATGCAGACCACAGAGGCTTACCTTTCTGTCACCTTGGGTCTGCACAAGCCACATCCTCCATCTAGAATGCACTTCTCCCTTCCGATTTGCTCCCACCTACTCTTCAGGTATAGTGTAGATGTTGATCTTTCTGCAAAATCTTTTTTTTTTTTAAAGATTTTATTTATTAGGGAGAGAGAGCGCGCACAAGCTGGAGGAGGGGCAGAGGGAGAGGGGGAAGCAGGCTCCCTGCTGAGCAGAAAGCTGGATGTGGGGCTCTATCGATCCCAGCACCCTGGGATCATGACCTGAGCTGAAGGCAGATGCTTAATCGACTGAGCCGCCCAGGCACCCTGATCTTTCTGCAAAGTCTTAACTGACTCCAGGGAATGGATCAGATGCCCCACAATGTGCACCTTGAAACTGGGTGCTATTACAATTTTCACCCCACATTTTAACTGCTTATTTACTTGCAGTTTCTATCAGAAATGTAAATTTATTGAGATCAAAGATTGACTCGTATATTCTATTGTATACAGAGCACTTAGGGACATTGTAGGACCTCAGTCAATATTCGTTGAACATAAAAATTTGCACTCCCACTGGATCAAGGCTGAGGTTATTGATTCCCTCTGTAGTCTCCAGAAAGGCAGAAGCAACAGATGGTCCCATAAATACTTTTCCAGCTCTGAGATTTCAGGAGTATATGAGGACACTGGGTGCCTTAATCAGAGGACAGCTACCATTGAATTCAGAAAAAGAGAGGAAAGGGGAATTGACAAAAAAAAATTCTTCCACTTGACAATTTTGCTTATACCAAAGTTTTACGTAGTTTAATTTCAATTTCTTTTATGCTATTGATAACTTTATGCTGACCTAACGTGTTGAAATACTGGCATAAGAAATCCCTGGTTTGGATCTTTAACAAAATCCTTTAAAAAATACATTTTAGCTATCCTTACCTGCCCACCATCTCAGTCTAAAATCCCCTAACTTTTTCTGAGTTTGCCAAAGATAAGACTCAATTGATCTCTCCCAAGATAATTTTGATTCTTGATGTTGGTATAATACTTCTGTCCATTAAATGATCAAGATTTTTTTTTTAATATTCAACTTAGAAAAGGTGGTCCCATAAACATAAATGAATATTAGATTTCCAAGTGGTATCTTTATGGTAATTTGCTTATTGTTTTAAAAATTATATATATCTACAAGGTGGTTACTTGTCAATTTCCCATAATTATGATATTTTTTAAAGGAATGTTAAGTAGAAGTAGCAATAGTTCCCTTAATTTTGATGATGTTTTAAGCACATGATTTTTTTATGTGGAAGCACAGGGAGAAGATCTGAATATGTGTCAACAATTAGAATTCAATGGAGCACTTAGAACCTCTCTGTATATATTTGAGCTCTCCCCATAGAAACAATCTTACATTAGCTGACAGCAGGAGTGTGAAACTCCCAGAAAGGGTATCTCTAGTTTATACATAAAAAATTCAAGAGAATTCAACAGCTAAGGTTGGATGCTGATGAGCCTAGAAGGACAGGCACCAGTAACAAAGGCAAGAAGTCTGAGAAACTGGACTTTGAGCCTCCTGACTGTACTCACAACTCAGCACTGCTATTTGTAAGTTCTGTGACTGTGGTCTCACCCATTCACTTCTTGAGCCTTAGACTCCCTGATGGTAAAATGGGTGCCCATATGCCAGCCTTAAAGAGTTGTAGTTAAACAGCAAGAAAAAGTGCTGTTAAAGGTACTAGATATATAAAAAATTTTCCCTTTCTTTCTTGGTTTCTCTTTCTTCTGATCATTGTGGATTTTACTTGCTATGTGAGTTCTACTCTCTTGCATGGGGATTCACCCCTCCCAGGAAACTCCTTTCCTGTGGCCTCCTGCTTAACTCAAAGTGGAGTGGATACCCCAAGGGATTGCAGCCTATGGGCCAAGACATTCTCAGAAGCTGGGTCACGGGTGGGAAAGGCTCAGGAGTCACCCATAGAAATGCACCATGGCACCGACAGCCTGGGGCAGGTAAGGCTGCTGCTATGTTCTGCCTGGAGACTCCACAGGATGCATGTCCGATCTTGTCCCTCTTTGCATGTGTTTGAAACATGTTGGCCTCTAGTTGCCTGAGAAGAGTCTAATCAGCCAGCATGAACTAGGGGGGTGGAGGGTTGCAGAAATGGCTGGAGATGGGCAGGGAGGGATGCTGGGCAGGGACCCAGTGCCTGCAGGAGGTGAGTGCATGGCTGAGAACCCATCCCAGAGAGGAAAAAGAGGTAGCTGGAGATGGAACCACACATGAGCTGAGGCTTCAAAGCCCCCACATTTGCTCCATTGACCCACAGACTTCACCTACAAAACACAAATTCACAACTAAAATTATTAAGCTTTTCACAAAGACAATTGCAGAATATTTAAGCCCAGGGCTCTTCTTAGTACAGGTATCTGTGTGACTACACTGGTTGCACATCCATAAACTTGACTCTGGGGTTGAATGAAACAATGCTCTAAAGCCCCTGACACACAAAAGACATTATAGAGCCATCCACGGTGGCTGCAGAACAATGCAGGTCAAGATGACACATGATATAATTAAATATTTTGTAGAGTTAAAAATAAATTTAAAAATTAAAATACCTTAAGCCTTGTTTTCATCAAGACTCTTGTACTGATGATGCAGATTTCTTAGTGAAGGTTTAATGGCTGGACTACCTGAAATGAAAACACTCATTGGCCAGAGTACACAACAGGAAAAACATCTCCCAGCAATGTCTTAGGACTTTTCTAGGTACACAGATGGCTCCTGTAATGTTAGAACTATGTTCAAATAACAATTTTTACATGTGAGTCAACATAAAAGCAGAGTAAAAGAGCTTAATTTGGTCTTGCGATGTGAATGAGACATAATTGGAAATTTCATTGAGGGGAGTGGGAGGCAGTGTGGGGATGAATTATAAAGTCCATTTGGGATTCTATCGAGACTGTAAAGGAGCAATTGGCACAAGTGTTTAAACAACCTGTCAAAATATCTCTGGGGATGGGGACACTCATCTAGTTAAGATGACAGTCATAGAAATCTGGGGAAGTGAAAACTGCTAGATGGTTAACAGCCAACTCTGCAATGATGTGTATATGCTCAGAACCAGAGGAGGAGTGGCGACCAGGTCCTAGGTGATGAAGCTCTTGGGGAACATTTGGATTACCACACAACCTCCTAATGGTGTCCTGCAAGCAGGCTGATCTTCTTAAAACATAAAT
The DNA here is from genome assembly GCF_037043125.1 of Eumetopias jubatus. NCBI lineage: Eukaryota > Metazoa > Chordata > Mammalia > Carnivora > Otariidae > Eumetopias > Eumetopias jubatus. The sequence goes on along the minus strand of NW_028274810.1, from coordinate 152,736,668 downwards.
ATCATGTCACTACCTTGTTTGGAACATACGGGCTTCCAGTTGCCTGAGAATAGTCTAAACTCCTTAAATTGCATACAAGGCCCTTCACAATCTGACTTAGCTTACCTCCTCACTCCTCTCCACCCTCTATAATCCTCCAATGAACTTCCCTCTCTCCTCTTGGCTCCTACTTCTTTTCTCAGGAATATTCTCTTCCCCATCATCCTCCCTGTTCTCCGTGACTTCTCACAGGTGCTTTAGTTTTTAACTTAAACACCACTTCCTCAGGGAGGGAGGCCTTCCATTATCCTGGGTAGATCGAGTGCTTCCTCTCTGTTGTTCCAACAGCACCCTGGAAGTCTCTGAGCACCTATCTACATGTCTAGCACTGTGCTAGGTAGGGTGACATACTAGAGAACTGTGTGACATGGGTGTGGGTACAGTCCTTTTCTGGAGCTGGGCTGTCACCTGGGCCATTCTAGTTGTCAGATGTTGGGTCTTAGAATCACAGGTGTATTTTAAAAGACCTGCGTGAATTGAGCTCCAAATAAACAGTGCATACACAGAGCACAAGTCAAAAACCAGATTAAAGGAATAGCTCTAGATATGCTCATTATGTTTGTTGAATGAATCTCCTTTTTCATGTCTCTCCAAGCTAGTGATAATTTCTGAGAGTTCTGCCCAAGCTTTCTGAGAAAGCATTTTGTGAGAAGACTGTAGAGTTTAAAGAACCGTTTCAGAGATGTGGCTTTCATATTGACATGCCTAATTGGAATGGCATGCCCTTGTGGGAGAGCAGTGACAACACAGTGAAGAGTTTAGGTTGGCTCTGATTAGGCCACAAGTTCCAGTTGAGGTGAATGGTTTTCAGAAGGGCCAGAAAAATAACAAGCATAGAGCAGAAAAATAACAAGATGAAAGTCTTTGCCCAGTGTCACACAGTTTTAACTGCAGCATCTGTATGAAGAATTAAGAGTAGGGGTGATTTGGAAAACTACTATGGGAGATTTGAGTATTTCTCAGCATCCAGCCTTGTGTAGGTGCCACTTCAGAATTCATGGCACAAGTTTAAAGAAACACACCTACATTATATCATGCCTCTTTGGGGAAATTCTGGAGACTTCCATCAGAAGCCCCATTATGGGGGTGCCTGGGTGGCTCAGTCAGTTAAGCATCTGCCATGGGCTCAGGTCATGATCCCAGGGTCCTGGAATTGAGCCCTGCATTGGGCTCCCTACTCAGCAGGGAACCAGATTCTCTCTCTCCCTCCATCCCTCCCCCCACTTGTGCTCTCTCTGTCTCTCTGTTTCTCTGAAATAAATAAATAAAAATTTTTTAAAGGCCCATTACTGAGAAATGCTATTGCATTCTGTGTGAAAGCTGATAATAGATAGCTCATATAATCATCTGGCATTGTGATCATCCATAATGTGCCAGACCCTGTGCTGAGTATTAGATATTGAGCTGTGAATAAGAGAGAGATTGATGTGATGTCTGGAACTACCAGTAGAACTTTCTCCAATGAGAGAAGTGTTCTATAGTCTGTCCAAGACTTTTTTGTATTGTATTGTATTGTATTGTACCTAATACAATAGCCAATAGCCATATGTGGTTATTGCATACTTGAAATGTGTCTAGTGTAAGGAAGTGAATTCAAAATCTCAATTCCATTCAAAATCCCAAACTCTGCAGGATGGCCATTTGGCCTCCTCTCACATCTCATCCCTGGTATTGTGAATGCAGAGACTTAGATTGTATTTGTGGTTTCCCAACAAAAATGTCCTTAATTTTCCCTTGTGTCCCTTTGCCTACAATGAACCAATACCCATCAATACCTGCTCCCCCCAGAGCTCCTTGCCTATTTCCAGTGGGAGCCATAGCCTTCCCCACATCCCTCAGTCAGTTCTCATGGAACGCCATGCATATCTCCACCAAAGACTTAACACCACATATTATATCTAATCATTTTTAGATGTGAGAGACAGTGAAGCACAATGAGTATGGCCACAAGTTCTGGAGCCAGATGTCCTGGGTTCATGCACACAAAGATTTAGTGATAATTTATTTTCTTATTTTATAAATATTATTTGCCAAATTGGTGTATATAATTGCCAATCACAGCATTTACCTGATTCCAGCCAAAAAGTACAGAAATTTAATACTTCTAGTAGTCTTTATTGCCTCCTCAGGCATGAGTGAGTGTTTTCAATGACAACTTTTGAATTAGTGATTATAGGTCAGGACCCCATCACTGCTCTTGGAAGCCTTAGCTAATGTAAAAGAAAAAAAGACCATCACCTAAATTTGCTTTTATTCTAAACTTGAATGGTAATGGTTTCTAGTCCTTATTAAGAAGAAACTTTCCGAAAGTAAATAGCACAAATGAAAGCATTCATGAGTAAATCAACCAGCCAGGAAAATTATTCCAAGGAGGGGTACATGAGTAGCTTTTTCCTTGTTCATTGTACCAAATGGAACTCTAAATGTTGTCAGAAGTTTGTCAAGATGCACATTCAGATGGCTCTTGAAAAGATGGAAAATCAATGTCATTCCCTATTATTTTTACCATAAAAGTATAGCATTTGAATTGTAGGGTCTAAAGATAGGGAGGATGAGGAGAGTTCATTATAATCCAGCTCCTTCTCTGCTGCTGTCATGACGCCATCTCCATTACTACACACAGATAAGAAGAGCTCTTATTTCAAAAGATTTCCAGGGCAGGAAATTCAATCTTCTGATACCTTCTCCACTGAAAAATTCTCCTTACTGTCCAGTCTAAACTGACCCTTTCTGCTGTAGATTATTAAGTCCATTAACTTTCATTCTGTCCACTGGGAGGCAGGGGACAGCTTTCATCTTCTTAATAAAAACTCTTCACATTGCTGAGCATGTTATAAACTGGTTCATATGAAAAAGACAGGTTTGGGTGATGAACAAGTGTTTTCCCATGTGCCTGTTGATACACTGATTGACTCTGGGCATCATCTTTCCAATCCGTAAACTGTGGAAACAGACTTTTTGCCTATTTTTCTCACTGGAGTTTTGTGAGAAAATCATTCTATTGGGGGACCTCCTGCTGTATTTAGTAACCTACATTTTCCACCAATAAGTGCTTTGAATGTTAGCAAAAACTTCTGGGTTTCAAAATGCCTTTTAGGTTGATGAAAACCATCTTGAATTTTTTAAATTGAGATACAGTTGATATATAACGTTATGCAAGTTTAAGGTGTACAACATGTTGATTTGATAAATTTATATATGGCAGCATGACTTTCACTGTTGTGTTAGTTAACACCTCTATCACCCCACATAATTGTCATTTCTTTTTTCTGATGAGAACATTTAAGATGTAGTCTCTTAGCAACTTTGAAGTCTATAATACAGTATTGTTGACTATAATAATTATGCTGTGCATTTGATCTCCAGAATTTTATCATCTCACTGCAAGTTTGTACCCTCTGACCAATATCTCTCCAATTCCCCCACCCCTCCAGGCCCTAGTAACCACCATTCTATTCTCCATTCTATGAGTTCAGCTTTTAAAATTCTATGTATAGAGGCACCTGGGTGGCTCAGTCGGTTAAGCGTCTGCCTTGGCTCAGGTCATGATCCCAGGGTCCTGGGATCAAGTCCCACATCGGGCAGCCTACTTCTCCCTCTGCCTGCCGCTCCCTCTCTGTCTCTGACAAATAAATAAATAAAATCTTTAAAAAAATAAAATTCTATGTATAAGTGAGATCATACAGTATTTGTCTTTCTCTTTCTGACTTATCTTACTTAGCATAATGCCCTCAAAGTCCACCCATGTCACAAATGGCAGGATTTCCTTATTTCTCATGACTTTCTCATAATATTCCATTGTGTGTGTATGTGTGTATGTATATACATCTTCCTTATCCATTCATCTGCTGATGGACATCTTTCAAATCTTAAGCTTAAGAGTTAATTTGGGTTTCTATTGGTAGAGGCCTAAAAAAGCTTTCTCATATGTACTAAGAAGTCGTAACTTGACAGAGAAGAAAGGAGGAAAACTACAGAATGGGAATTACTTTCAGAGCTCTGAGAGGAAAGGAAATAGTTTTTCCTACTAAGCTGATACATCATTCTATTGTTAGAGGATGAGAGTTAACTTGGTAGTTCCCATTTTGATCCTAGCTGCTCTGAAGCTGAGAGCTGAGGTATAGATTTCCTGAGTTAGAATATTTTAATGTAGTGGCTCCATTTCTGACCCCTTTTATTTGCTACCTTTGGTCTTTTATCTTGTGTTTTGGAGTTAATTGTACTGGTGCTGTTATTGAAATGTTCCCACAATGTACTTTGTATATAGTTGGAGTATAGGTAAACACATACTTAAATATTAACTCCTGTTCAAAGTTATTTCACTTCACCTTAGCTGAACTTTGTTTATTTTTAAAGAAACATGAAGCACACTTACTCTACTCTTTGTGCTACTACAGACTGGATGACTCCTTTATTCGTCAACCTAAGTATTTCAGGTTGCGTCTTCAAATCACACCTCCATATTGCCACTACTGTCTCAGCTTTGCTGTTGCAATTTTCTGGTTTAGAAATTGGATTTTTGTTAATTTATCTTAACCTTTTTGAAAATGTTGTGAAGGAGCCAAAGAATCTTGTGACAAATAGGAATCCTTAAAAACAAATAAATAACCCTTGATTTTACAGGAGTACACAAAAAAGAAATATAAGAGTCTTGCTCTTTTTACTAGATGAGAATATGTGGGCTGACATCTAAAATATTGATCATATTTTGGCGTGGTGGTCTTTTTAATTTTATTTTAATTCTAGTAAACATACAGTTATATTAATTTCAGTTGTACAGTATAGTAATTCAACACTTCCATACATCACCCAGTGCTCATCACAAGGGCCCTCCTTAATCCCCATCTCCTATTTCACCCATCCTTCCACCCATTTCCCCTCTGGTAACCATCAGTTTGTTCTCTATGGTTAAGAGTGTTTCTTGGTTTGTCTCTCCCCTTCTCCTTTTCTACTGTGCTCATGTGTTTTGTTTCTTAAATTCCACATATGAGAGAAATCATACGGTCTTTGCCTTTCTCTGACTTATTTCACTTAGCATTATACTCTCTAGATGCATCCATGTCTTGCAAATGGTAAGGTTTCATTCTTTTTTATGGCCGAATAATATTCCATTGTATATATCCATTCTTCTATTGATGGACACTTGGGCTGTTTCCATAATTTAGGTATTATAAATAATTCTGCAATAAACATAAGGGGGCATATCTCCTGCTGAACTAGTGTTCTTTTATTTTCTGGGTAAATACCCAGTGGTGATCCAGTAATTACTGGATCACAGAGTAGTTCTATTTTCATTTTTTTGAGGAAACTCCATATTATTTTCTACAGTGGCTGTACTAGTTTGCATTCCCACCAACAGTGCAAGTGTGTTCCTTTTTCTCCATGTCCTTGTCAACACTGTTTATTTTTAAAGAAAAATTTTTGATTTTAGCCATTCTGACAAATGTGAGATGATATCCCATTGTAGTTTTGATTTGCATTTCCCTGATGATGAATGATGTTGAGCATCTTTTTATGTGTCTTTTGGTCATCTGTATATCTTCTTTGGCGAAATGTCTATTCATGTCTTCTTCACATTTTTAATGAATTATTTGTTTGGGGGTGTTGAGTTATATCAGCTTTTTATATATTTTAGATACTAACCCTTTATCAGATATGTCGTTTGCATATATCTTCTCCCATCCAGTAGGTTGTCTTTTAGTTTTATTGATTATTTCCTTCTCTGTGTAGAAGTTTTTCATTTTGATGTAATTCTAATAGTTTGTTGTTTTTTTGTTTTTTGTCTTTTGTTTTTGTTTTGTTTTTGTTTTTGTTTTTTTTTGCTTTTATTTCCCTTGCCTCGGGAGACATACCTAGAAAAATGTTGCTATGGCCAATGTTAGAGAAATTACTGCCCATGCTATCTTCTAGGATTTTTATGGTTTCAGGTGTCATATTTAGGCCTTTAAACCATTTTGAATTTATTTGTGTGTGTGGTATAAGAAATTGGTCCAGTTTCATTCTTTAGCATGTAGCTATCCAGTTTTCCCAACATCATTTGTTGAAAAGACTTTTTCCCATTGTATGTTCTTTCCTGCCTTGTTGAAGATTAATTGACCATATAATTGTGGGTTCATTTCTGGGTTTTCTGTTCTGTTCCATTGATCTATGTGTCTATTTTTATGCCATTACCATACTATTTTGATTACTGCAGCTTTGTAGGATATCTCAAAATCTGGGATTATGATACCTCCAGTTTTGCTCTTCTTTTTCAAGATTGCTTTGGCTTTGGGATCTTTCATGATTCCATACAAATTTTAGAATTATTTGTTCTATTTCTGTGAAAAATACTGTTGGTATTTTGATAGAGATTTCATTAAATCTGTAGATTGCTTTGGGTAATATGGACATTTTAACAATATTTGTTCTCCCAATCCATGAGCATGGAATGTCTTTCCATTTGTTTATGTCAGGTTCAATTTCTTTCATCAATGTTTTATAGTTTTCAGAATTCAGGTCTTCCACCTCCTTGGTTAAGTTTATTCCTAAATAATTTATTATTTGTGATGCAATTGTAAATGGGATTGTATTCTTAATCTCTCCTTTTGCTACTTCATTATTAGTGTATAGAAATGCAATGGATTTCTTTTTTATATATAATGATTTTATTTATTTGAGAGAGAGCAGAGTGAGAACACAGGAGTGGGGTGGGGGGAAGGGGCAAAGGGAGAGGGAGAAGTAGGCTCCCCAATGAACAGGGAGCCCAGTGCAGGCTCCATCCCAAGACCCTGGGATCATGACCTGAGCCAAAGGTAGATGCTTAACCGACTGAGACACCCAGGTGTCCCTAAGAAACACAATGGATTTCTATATAATTTATTTGGTATCTTGTGACCTTACTGAATTCATTGATCAGTTTTAGGAGTGTTTTGGTGGAGTCTTTAGGGTTTTCTATACATACTATCATGTCATCTATAAATAGTGAAAGTCTTACTTCTTCCTTACCAATTTCTGTTTCTTTTTCTTGTCTGGTTGCTGTGGCTAGGACTTCCAGTACTATGTTGAATAAAAGTGGTGAGAGAGTAGACATTTTGTCTTGTTCCTGTTTTGGGGGAAAAGCTTTCAGTTTTTCCCCATTGAGTATGATGTTAGCTGTGGATTTTTCATATATAGCTTTTATTATGTTGAGGTATGTTCCCTCTAAATCTACTTTGTTGAGGATGGATGTTATACTTTGTTAAGTGCTTTTTCTGTATCTGTTGAAATATTTATATAGATTTTGTCTTTTCTGTTATTGATGTGATGTATCACATTGATTTGCAAATATTGAGCCACATTTGCATCCTAGGAATAAATCCCACTTGATCATGGTGAATGATATTTTTAATGTTTTGTTGGATTTGGTTTGCTGGTATTTTGTTGAAGGTTTTTACATCATAGTCATCAGAGAAATTGGCCATAGTTCTCTTTTGTTGTGGTGTCTTTATCTAGTTTTGGTATCAGGATGATACTGACCTCAGAGAATGAATGGCAATCTTGACAGAGTTAATGGAAAGTAAATCTGACTATATTTAGAACTTATGGTAGGGAAACTATGGCTCAAAGTCATACTGTTTTGATGGCAGCATCGGAATTAGAATTGAAGTCCTCTGACTTCCAGTCCAGAATGTAAGATTGGTAAGATTATACTGCCTCGATAAAGCTTGGTACACAATCAACAGTAAAACCAGAACAAAATCTTGTCATTGTAACATGATGATACACAATTAAATAGATTCTGCAGGAAAGATTCGCAGACAAGCTTTAGAGAGATCTTGGTGGTATTTCCAGAAAAAGTGATTTTCTACCAGTAAATAATAGGCTTGAAAAGAGTTTACTCCTACCAGAATAATTAAATAATATAGGTGGATGATGAAGCAATTGGGTTCTTCTACTTTTACCATTTCTTCTATTACTTGCTTTCTCTTTCATTTCCACTCTCATTTCCCCATCACTTTTCCTCTTCCTTGGTGTAGAAAGTGGATTTTGCCTTCCTAAAACTGCCTTTTAGGGCTTTTTCTTCCCTCCTGTTTCACCTCAGCCTCCAAGCTGAGATTGTGCATCCTCTTGGAAGCCTTCCTGTTGATTCTAAACCATGATGGTCTCTTCTACCTACGAAATGTCAAACCCTACTGTTTGCCCCAATTTTTATGTGTAAAATTTCACTGGCTGCTATTTTTCAACTTTTCACATTTTTATATGCCTTTCTGTTGTTTGTAAGTTGCTTAAGGATAAAATTCATGTATTTTTTAGGAGATAAATTGTGCTGTGCACAAAGAAGGCAATTAATATATATTGACTAACTGTAAAATGTGACCATTTTTTTAAAGAATATTTTTATTTTAATTGTGGAAAAATATACTTAACATAAAATTTGCCCTTTTAACCATTTTTAAGCGTACAGTTCTCTGACATTAAGTACATTCACATTGGCTCTTTTCCTAGTTTCTTTTTTTTTGTTATGTTATGTTAATCACCATACACCATTAGTTTTTGATGTAGTGTTCCATGATTCATTGTTTGTGTATAACACCCAGTGCTCCATTCAGTAAATGCCCTCTTTAACACCCATCACCAGGCTAATCCATCTCCCCACCCCCTCCCCTCTAAAAATGTGACCATTTTTATATGCAATAATCCCTAAATACTTATAGTATAATAAACTATATTATAGCCTTTTCAGATTTCGCTGAATTTACTTATCCATTCTGTTTGAATACTAGTTCCCAGAAACCATGATCATTTATTTATTCATGATCAACAGTAATTTATGAAGTTCCTACTGTCTAGGAGGGTTTGGTTCTTTCAATGACTCTACCACACATACCAGCTCATAGCAATCACATTAACAAGGGGTATTAATCTGGGACACCTGGGTGGCTCAGTCAGTTACGTGTCCAGCTCTTGATTTCAGCTCAGGCCATGATTTCAGGGTTGTAGAATTGAGCCCAGAGTTGAGCCTGAAGTGGAGCCTGTAGTGGAGCCCTATGTTGTATATTGTAAGCTCAATATACAACATAATAAGTTGAGGAATACTAGAGGAACCAACTGCTCCATGTTGCACCCCCACAGCAGTCTCCATGCTGAGTGAGGAGTCTGCTTGAGATTCTCTTTTTCCCCTCTCCCTCTATCACTCCCCTCCAATCACTCTCTTTCCACCCCCAAAATAAATAAATCATTAAAAAAACCCAAGAAATATTAATTACCTGAACTCTGGCATATTAGTTTTCTATGCTGCATAAAAAATTGCCACAAGGGGCGCCTGGGTGGCTCAGTCATTAAATGTCTGCCTTCGGCTCAGGTCATGATCCTAGGGTCTTGGGATCGAACTCCGCATCAGGCTCCCTGCTCGGAGGAAGCCTGCTTCTCCCTCTCCCACTCCCTCTGCTTGTGTTCCTGCTCTTGCTGTCTCTCTCTCAAATAAATAAAATCTTTAAAAAAATTGCCACAAATTTAGTGGCTTAAAACAATATGCATTTATTATCTCTAAGTTTCCATGGGTCACAATTCTGTGTATGACTTAACTGAGTTCTCTGTTCAGGGACCTATGAGGGTGTGATCAAATCATCAGTCAGGCTTCATTCTCATCTGGAAATCAGGGTTTTCTCCTAAGGTCAATTAAATTGTTGGCAGAATTCAGTTTTGTGATTTTAGGACTGAGGCTTTTAGCAACTATAGGCTGCCCCTTTCCAAGGCTGTTCAGAACATGGCTCTTTGTTTCTTTAAGACTAGCAGGAGAGAGCCTCTGATCTCTAGACCCTCTTAGTAGACTCACCTAGCTAGGTCAGCCCTCCCCTCCATAATCTTCCTTCTGATTATGTTAAAGCCACTGATTAGGGACTTCAACTATATCTGCAAAATTCCTTCATGTTTGGCATATAATTTACTCAAGGGAGTGGCTACCCCATTACTTTTATTATGTTCTATTGGTTATAAGCAAGTTATAGGTTTTGCTTATATTCAAGGGAAGGGGACTATACAAGAGAGTATTCCTTAGAGGTCTCCCTAGGATGTGTCTGCCATATTTAGCTTTAGAAATACTTTAGATGTCACTCTCCTACCAACATCTTGGACGTGCTCATGTATTCAGACAGCAATACTCTTCTTATTTTGTATAATTTGGACTGGATACCATAGCTCTATACTCTCTAAATTTTTACTGACCAGAAACCCTATAGGTTTCTTTTTCTGGTAAGTCATCCCTGGGATTCACATTCTAAAAGTAGAGGCAACACCTAAACCTCTAGGATACTGTCAAACCGACCTCCCTGAATCTCCAAATCTCTCTGGCAATCCCATAAGGCATCTGCTATTGTGCAAGTACCATGTCAGGTACCTTAGTGAACATTAAGGAAAATAAGACGTGCTCTTATAGTGATCTTTCAATCTAACAAGGGAGGCAGATATGAAAACAGATAAATTCAATATACAACATAATAAGTGGTGGAATACTAGCGGAACCAACTGAGAACAAGAGAGAGCATGGGTGAAAAGTCTCTCTCAATATCTACATATAAAGAGACTAAGTTTCAGAGGTTAAGTAACTTGCCCAAGGTCACATTACTACTAAGTAGCAGACTTGAATTTGAACCTAGATAGTCTGTATCCAAAGCCTGTGAACTGAAATATGCTAAGCAGGAGTTGTGGTATTCCAACAGGAGGTGAGAAAATTGGAGGATAGCTTGGGACCAGGTGGTAAAGGGCATCATATGCTAATGTAAAGAATTTAGACTTTGCCCTTGACAATGAGGATATATCAACCCTAACTAAGAGTCAGCAGACATATCAGTTCCTCATTAGCACTGGTCATTGGAGAAGGGCAGCAAGTAGGGACTAGACGACCTGGAATTTGAGAAACTAACTAGCTGTAAGGTTGGATCTTAATTGGGAACCAACAGTTCCATACACTGTATTCAAAGAAATGACATGATACTTCCTGTTGTGGTGTACACAGGGCTGAGCCTACAGGTTATAAAAATGACTGTCTATAGTTGAAAGGGGCTATGCTAGACTGGGACAGAAAATTGGTTGTTCTGAAATAAAAATAAGGCTTAATCATAGCTATGTTTTAAAAAGTAGTTATAGAATGGTGAATTGAATTGAAACAAGGATGCTAAGACAGCTCAGTGGGAGAAAGAATAATCTCTTTTTTTCCTGGGAAACTAGATTAGCCACATGCAAAAGAATGAAATTGCATGCCTACTTCACATTATAGATAAAAATTAACTGAAAATAGATTAAAGACCTAACTGTAAAAGCTAAAACTATGCAACTCTTAGATGAAAACATAGGCACAAATCTTTGTGACCTTATATTAGGTAATGGATTCTTAGATATGATACTAAAGCTTAAGCCACAAAAGAAAAATATGGGTAATTTGAACTTCCTCAAAATTAAAAACTTTTGTCCTTCAAATGACACCATCAAAGTGAAAAATAGAAAATTTTTATAACTCATATCTAGTAAGAGCCTTGTATTTAGAATATTTAATAGTTAGAATAGCTATAACTTAATAATAAAAAGACAACCCAATTAAAAAGTAAGTAAAGAATGTGAAGACATATTTCCCCCAAAGAAGATATATAAATATTTAAGCATATAAAAAGGTATTCAACATCATTGCATTAGGGAAATGCAAATCAAAACCACAATGAGATATTATTTTACATCTGTTAAGATGGCAATAAACAAAAAGATAAATAAGTGTTCACTAGGAGGTGGAGAATTTCTCATAGAGTCCTGGTGGGAATTTAAAATGGTGCAGCCATTTTGGTGAATAATTTGGCAGGTCTTCCAGCAATTGAACAGAGTTACCATAAGGCCCAGAAATTCCACTCCTAGGTATGCACCCAAGAGAAATAAAAATACATGTCCACACAAAAACTTGTAAATGGATGTTCAGAGCAGCATTATTCATAATAGCTGAGAAGTGGGAACAATCCAGATGTTCATCAACTGATGAATGGATAAATAATATATGGTATATCTATACAAGGGAATATTATTCAATAATAAAAAGAAGGAATAAGTATGGACACATTCTATAACACGAATAAACTTTGAAAACATTAGACTAAGTGAAAGAAGCCAGTCACAAAGGACCATATATGATATGATTCAATTTATATGAAATGTCTCAAATAGACAAATACACAGAAACAGAAAGTAGATTACTGGTTGCTTAGGGCTAAGGAGAATAAGGAGAAATGGAAGGGGGATGGGTGCTAAAGGACACAGTATTTTTTTGGATGAAAATATTCTAAAATTGACAATAGTTCTGGTTGCACAACTCTGAATATACTAAAGATTATTTACATTTTAATGGCTGAATTGTATAGTTTGTGAATTATATCTCAATAAAGATGTTACCCCAAAAGGTAGCAACAGAGCCCAGAGAAGGTTGAAGGAAGAAGATGGGATATTTGGAGGTGGGTAAGTGATAATGAAGATGATAGAAATGGTGATGAAGAGTGAGATTAAGGAGAGATTTAGAGACTAGAATGAATGGGAAGTGATTGGAAATGAAAGGTAAGGGAGAAGGAAAAGTTAAGGATGAGTCTGATCTTCTAGATTCAGTTACTGATAGCATCGCTATGCTCCAGCCTGAGTCACTGAAAAATGCTTACTTTTGATCAACACTTTTCCTTTCCCAGGTCTTTCCCATTTAACATATATACTGTTCTGCTGCATTTACCCTAAAAATAATAAAGTGGGAAATTTTCTCCTGGCATAAACAAGCCTTAGAAGAGGTTGATATTCAGAAATGACAGGTGAGGTGTTCCAGAGGAATATCAAAACAATGAACTCGTTGAGCAATCTCTCTTTCCCACATCACTACCAAAAAGAAACTATGGTGTTTCGGTTTGTGATTTTAAATTTCATTCACATATTTTCCCTTTGCCTTTTTGTACAGTAGAGGACTATGGGGAAATGTTTCTGATCATGGAATTTGGGGGTTTCTTGAGAATCCAAAGGAATGGACAATTTTGAATTACCTGATGTTTGAAATGCAAACTAATCTTCTGAACACCACACCTCCAGTGGGTTTATGAAGCAACCTGTTGACATAAATGGTCATTTTTTTAAAGATTTTATTTATTTATTCATGAGAGACAGAGGGAGAGAGAGAGAGAGAAGCAGAGGGAGAAGCAGGCTCCCAAGGAGCAGGGAGCCCGACGTGGGACTCGATTCCAGGACCCTGGGATCATGACCTGAGCCGAAGGCAGACGCCCAACCATCTGAGCCACCCAGGCACCCATAAATGGTCATTGACAGATTTATGTGACTGCTCATATTTGGGTTCTAGGCCATTTAGCAGAACTCTCTTTGTGATAACATTATTTGAAGTCCTGTTAAACTTTTTCCTTTATATACGCAAGAAACAAGAAATCCCATTGGAATTTGCCATCCCTAATCACTATTCCAAAGTAATGAAAGCTTTTATTGTGCCTTTTAATATGCACTTACTGATAGGAAATCTCTCATCAAATGGATTACAAGATTTTTTTTAAAAAATCAACTAGAATAACAGTTACTCTGCCATGATATTATCAGCCTTTCAATTTACAGATGATATCTTACAGTCAAACCAGGGTAGAGAAAAAGGTTAATACACAAGGGGCATTGCATTCTCTGTGACTGCCAGGGCTACCCAAATGCACCAAGGGCCAAGACCTCAGATTTCAAGTTGTTTTCATTAACAAGAAAAGTCCTTGTCATGTTCATGTTCCCTAATTTTTTCTTGTGAGTCTCTTTTTAACAATCTTAAAAGTGCTTGGAACAGGGAACTCAAAAAGTGATCAAGAATATCCTTTAAACAAAAAACAAACTATAATTGATTTTTAGGAAAACAAATGACACTGCAAGTTAAGTAGGAGTGTAAATTCGTTTTAAGTTATTTGCTTATATTCTTGTAATAGTGATTATCCACAACTCTCTCACCAGCTCCATATGCCACAGCTGAGCCCAAGAATATAGGCATGAAGTTCCTAGCATCTTTTTACCTCCTCTCTCTGTTGCATGTCAGCGAGGTCCATTATTTGTGGGATCTAATGGTGTTTATGGAATTGTCTTTCCTAAAAGACAACAACTTACGGGTAGGAATCCAATAGATTAGTACTAATTAATGTGGGTCAGAATCCACTGATTGATGATAAACTCCTAGGAAAAGCGTCTTCCCTTAGGATACCACAACCTCCACTCTTCCACCTTAGACACAAAAGGTTGATTCGATCCTCTTTTCTGGACAATAAAAGTTGATTGTCTTCAGTGGGAACCAATAACTTCTAAATGCTGAAGACCTATTTATATATTGTCTTCAGGGAACCCATACACTCCACACATAAGAGATGTGTCCCTTGCATTAAAAAAGGAGACAAACCTTCCATGTCATATCAGCATAATCCCCATCCAAGAGTGAGGAAAAAAATGCTTAATCTCCAACAGGATATACCTTCACCCTTGAGAAAACTTTTTGTAGAATTAAAATTATAGGCAATTGGTTTGGTTTCATCTAGGCTAATCAAGTACATTAAATCTATGTTGTAGTTGAAGTAGAACATAACACACAGCCTTACAGAATTTAGCCACTAAGCAAGAAATATCCCATGATATTTCTACGGGAAAGTATGGTTAGAATTCCAATTTGGGACTCCAAATATCTCCTTCAAAATGGTGTTAAGACTCCCCCCCTGGTACCATAGCCTCTTCCCACTACTGGCTGGAACTTCCTCAGATCCAGGGCACAGGATATGACATCCATGACTAAGAGCAGGTTCCAGAGAGGCAAAACTTGGGAAGAGTTGCAATAAAAATTGAACATATTGGCTCTTGAAATCTAGAAGACAAAAGCAACACATAAGGACAATTTTGTTGCCAGTGTTACCCATTTCTTAAATACTGGCCCTTCGATTTCTGCACTTGGGCTCCCTTCCCACACCACTCAGACTCCTTTAGGGAGCACATCTGCTCATGGCTCAAGGGCACTTTATATCAGTGTCTTTTGAAGTGGCTCATCTGACTCAGAGTCACCTGGACATGGCCACATCTACTGAACTGGAATTTAATAGTGTTTATGTGGGTTTAGCATTTTAACTTTCTTATGTTTTAACAAGCTTCCAGGGTGATTTTTATGAATTTTAGAATCTGAGAACCATTGTCTCAGAAGTAGAAAAAGGAGAGGGCCCCTGGGTGGCTCAGTTGGTTAAGCGACTGCCTTCGGCTCAGGTCATAATCCTGGAGTCCCAGGATCGAGTCCCACATCGGGCTCCCTGCTCAGCGGGGGGTCTGCTTCTCCCTCTGACCCTCTTCCCTCTCATGCTCTCTGTCTCTCATTCTCTCTCTCTCAAATAAATAAATAAAATCTTTAAAAAAAAAAGAAAAAAAAAGAAAAAGGAGAGTGGGTGACTTTATTGTCTTTGTAACAATGATCAGAAACAGTACTAATGGGGGACGCCTGGGTGGCTCAGTCTGTTAAGCGATGGCCTTCGGCTCAGGTCATGATCCCAGGGTCCTGGGATGGAGTCCAGCATCGCGCTTCTTGCTCAGCAGGGGGCCTGCTTCTTCCTCTGTCTCCTGCTCCTCCTGGTTGTGCTTTCTCTCTCTCTCTCTGACAAATAAATTAATAAAATCTTAAAAAAAAAGAAATAGTACTAATGGGTGTGGATTGCTCTTTTTTAAATTTTATTTTATTATGTTAATCACCATACATTACATCATTAGTTTTTGATGTAGTGTTCCATGATTCATTGTTTGCGTATAACACCTAGTGCTCCATTCAGTACGTGCCCTCTTTAATACCCATCACCAGGCTAACCCATCCCCCCACCCCCCTCCCCTCTAGAACCTTCAGTTTGTTTCTCAGAGTCCATAGTCTCTCATGGTTCATCTCCCCCTCTGATTTCCGCCCCTTCATTTTTCCCTTCCTACTATCTTCTTCTTCCTCTTTTTTTTTTTTTTAACATATAATGTATTATTTGTTTCAGAGGTACAGGCCTGTGATTCAACAGTCTTATACAATTCACAGCATTCACCATAGCCCGTACCCTCCCCAATGTCTATCACCCAGCCACCCCATCCCTCCCACCCCCCACCACTCCAGCAACCCTCAGTTGGTGTGGATTACTCTTATCATACCACATTGCAATTATGAGTTTATTATTCTTTCTATTCCTCACTTGACTGTAAGCCCCTTGAAGGCAGAAACTGAGTTATATTTATCTTCATATTTCATATGCCCAGTGTAATACTTGATATAAAGAGATATTCAACATTTTCTTTGAGATATTAATATTTATTGAGTAAGTGAGTAAATAATGAGATAATCAAATATATCTAGAGATAAGGTAATTCTGGTATTTGCATTTTAGGGAGGAGTGAGTTTCAGATGGAAATGTTACTTTAATGATATTCATTGTGATTTGGGATATTTTTGTATATTGCCATATTTATCTAATTTTATTTATTTGCATTCTTTTTTTTTCATTTACTTATATTCTTAAAGCTGCTTATTGGTATGCCATGGGCTTTTAATTTCTTCTCCAATACATATTAATGTTTGTGTGCCAGATATTTAAAAAGTGAAAACTAGATTATGTTTTCTACCTGCACATAAGTAACAAGTAAAGAGGATGTGTTTGTAGAGTTCATATGAAGAAGGATGAATGAAATAGCCAACAGTTTGTAATCAGTGATTTTCAGACTCTTTTCCTAAATATCATATAACCTTTGTCCTGGCATATATGTTCTCCATATTTTGTTTTGTTTACTGGGAACATGAAAATGATCACAATGACTTAGCTTATGGATTTTTTATTTTTATTTTTTTTTTGAGCTTAAACAGGCAGTTTACAGTCCCCTGAGATTTAGAATTGCAAGGTGCTAAGGTCTTGGTACTATTGTAACTCCATTTTCAAAAATCTTGTTTTAATATTATTTTATCCAGTTTAAGTTTCAATCCATTCAGATATCCACATCTTTTATATCTCCTCATTTAAAGAAATCCTACCTTTGAAGTATACGGCTTTATCTGAGTTTCTCTGAGCATAGCTGGCTTTTCTTGCCTTCCCCCTCCTCTTCATCTAATTAAGGCAAACCTTTTCCCTGCCTTTTTGGAAAGCCTTCCATCACACGCAAATCAGTAGTCACATCGGGATGATCATTTTTGTTTTGTTTTCCTTCCTTTCTTTTTTTTATTATGTTCTGTTAGCCAGCATACACCGGGCTGATCGTTTTAAGTGTGATGTTGTCATCTCTCTTCTTTTTCTCTTTCTTCTCCTTTGTTTTTTTCTTCTTCAAACAGGATTTGTTTAAAGAGTTGTTCTAGTCTAGTTCTTTCTTCAAAAACCAGAAAACCCCAACAACCATGCCCAAGATGTTATCATAAAACTAAAGTGGATTTTTGGTTGGACAAAGAAGCATAATGACATTCTCTGAGATCTTTGTTATTTTTATATTCTTGCAAGTCAGTGTTTTACTCATTTATTTTTCCTCCTTCCAATATATGTTTTGGTTTCTTTGTGTGTACTCCATCACAAGTCTTGCCAAAATATGTTGAGGAAACTGGGTGACGGCCAATCTGCAACAAAATAATTCCCCTGCTTTAACTTACAGATGGTTTTCTAACACTGAAATAAACAATGGGTACCTCCCCCAAATAAAGGAGCTTGGATTCAGTAACATAATAGAAAACTATACCTTCTCAATTATCTATTTTTATAGATGTCTCACCAAAAGTATTTTTGGATTTGCTTTGAGTCCCATAAGATCATGAGCAGTAAATTTGTATTGTGAAAATAAGGCTTAAAACTTGTGAATTTCCAAATAGTTCATTTTGCTCCATCCACACACACTCCTTTTCTTCTCCCCTCTAACATGTCAACTGTAAGATATAATTTCTTCCATAATTCCTCAAGTGATCACTGTGAAAATCCTGTCAAGTCTGTTCCTACCACAAGTGAATATTTATAGATGATTTATAAAGTGCTGAAAATTAGAACTTATAAGGGAGAATCTGACAAGGCCTGAAATATTTCTGCATGGGAAGGCATCAATAGAGCAGAAAAGCAGACATTACCAGAGCAAGCTACTCCTTTGCAGTGCTCCCATGGAAAGGAAGATAGCATATAGGCTCTTCAGAAAGGACCAGAAACACTGAAATAATGGAC
This sequence comes from Eumetopias jubatus, assembly GCF_037043125.1. Lineage (NCBI taxonomy): Eukaryota > Metazoa > Chordata > Mammalia > Carnivora > Otariidae > Eumetopias > Eumetopias jubatus. Next base: position 152,718,447 of record NW_028274810.1, on the reverse strand, counting down.
TTCTCAGGAACCTACAGTGTGCTTGTCTGTAGAGCCCTTACACTTAATGGATCTGAGAAAGCATTATAACTCAAGAGGATGACTTCTACTTAAAGTTTCCAGAGCCCGAAGTTTTATTCTGTTGTATGGATAGACATAGTGAAGTGGTTTCTCTCAGACTCATGCAATTAGAAGTTTCAGAATGCCTCAAAAACATGTCTATGTTGTGGGTGTCTTTGACTTATTCCTTTGAGTGGGAGGAAAGATAAAATCTCAAATTTCAGTTCTCTTTTATAATTTGAGAACAACAAAAACACAGAAATATTAAATCTATAGATAACTGCAAAACTTTCTGATGGCCAGTAGATTTAAACTTCTAACTATGTGGTTCCACAGAAACAGAAATAAGCTGATTTGGGTTTTTCCTCCTCTCTCCTCCCCCTTCAGCTCACTCTTGATTACAGCTGATAATTGCAAAGCACTGCCTCAAAAGTTAGATGATAGTAGTAAGAAGGAATATAAAAGGGGCCAGATAATTCACAAAGAGAAATTACAAATCTCTGGCTAATTATGAGCTGGAAAAAAATGTCAAATATTCTTCTAATCAAAAGACAAAATCCTCATGGCTTTTTCTTTAAAGGGCTATTATTGGAACACTATAAAAAATAAATGTGAGATGAAGTCTTAGAAATTCACAGGACTGGTATTATGGGCCCAGAGAAGCTATTCAGCTTATAGGTAACTTTTACTGAGTACCTACTATATGCCAGACACTCTTACCAAGACTGTAGGAGTTTTACTTGTATTTCTTATATCCTCATAAAAGCCCAGAAGTTACTGACCGTTACTATCCATATTTTATAGTTAAGGAAATGGAGGCATAGAGAGATTAAGCAAATAGACTGTGAATGCATAGCTACCAAGAGTAATATCTGAGACTTGAACCTAGGAGGTCTGGTACCAAAGACTCCCTTCCTAGCCAGGCTTTACTTATTGTACTGGTCCTCTTGCCTGTGATGTCTGAAACACATACATGAGTTCATAGACCTTTCGTCTCTTGAAACCTCTGCTCTCATTCATTAATCTACACTTAATAACTGGCAGTCCTTAGTTATCTACAGAGTAAACTTTGTGTGCTAGAAGAATTTGATTACTAACGGGAGAGAAGAAGCAAATGTATAATATAGGTTTAGTGCAATAATAAAGTAACCTGTGAACAAAAATATGATAATATGGATCAACTCATTTGCATAAATATTTATAAGGAAAAATCTCAGTGGAGTTGGGATTACTGGGGAAAGCTTAGATGGGTATTGATTTAATAAGAATAATACCTAGTGTGGTAAACTGAATAATGCTTCCCCACACACCCACGAGGGATGATATCCATGTCCTAATCCCCAGGACCTGTGAATACATTATTTTACGTGGAAAATGAGACTTTGTAGAAATGATTACGGTTGAGGAATTTGAGATGGAGAGATTATCCTGGATTACTGGGGCGGGGTCCAAACTAATCATATGAGTGCTTAAAAGCAGAGAATTTTTCCCAGCTACAGTCAGAGAGATGTGATGACTGAAGAAGGATCAGGGGAAAGTTCAATGTAATTGAAGATGGAGGAAGCCATCTTTGGGAGCCAAGGAATGCTAGCCGCCTCTAGAAGCTAGAAAAGGCAAGGAGGTAGATTCTTCACCATAGTCTCCAGAAAGGAACGTAGTCTTTGTGTTGATTTTAGACTGGTGAGACTTGTGTCAGACTTCTGACCTACAGAATTGTAAAATAATAAAGTTTGTATTGTCTAAGCCACTAAATTTCCGGTAATTTGTGATAGCAGCAATAGAAAACTAATACACCTAGCTTATATTTGTTTAACAGTTCAGAGTTTCCAAAAACTCTCACAGACATGATCTCATTTGGTCCCAGAGCAATCTGGTGTGTTAGGTTGGGCAAATGAAACAGAAGCTCAGAGAAGTTGAGTGACTTTTCCAAGGTTTTCTTCTTATTTCCCAAGATTTCACAGCTAGCAGATGGCAGAACAAGCCTTCCTATCCAGGGTGTGCTCTGCTCTGCACTCTGTGCTATTCATGTATAGAATAGCCTAACATGTCAGTAAATCCCTACATTGGACATTTACACTAATTAATTAACTGATGGTTGGTAAAGCTGATCCAGTGCTATACCATAGAGGCTGAAGAAAAAAGAACTTGAGATAGTTAATAGGTATTCCAACCTTCTTGATTGTATAGCTATAAATTAAAAAAAACAGTTTCATACTTAGTGTCAGCTAAGAGGATCTGTATTATCCTCAAAGATTCTTGGTTTTTATAAACTATAAAATCATTTACAGTATAAAATGAAAAATTGTTTTCTTCAAGAGTCATGTCAAAATTCACAGTGGTTATGATTATGTAATAAGCCAGATTGATAAAATCTCCCTGTGATCTGAATAAGGCAAATAATTAGAGTAACTTGTTTTGCAATCTTTTTTACATTGTGAACCTTCTGGTTAAATCATCACACATTTAGAATTATAGACATTAATGTAAAAGGAGGGAATGCCTGTTCAGTTTAATCTATGCCACAGAGAGCAAAGTGCCCATGTTACATAGCCACCAAACACAAATAATAACTTTCAATAATTTGTTATTTGTAATATACAAATCATCTGATGGAAAATGAGAACTTGAATATTGAAAATTATAATTTGCCTGAAGAAATGGAGGCTTAGAAGAAAGGATGACTCATGTGTTCAATAAACTTTTGTAATTATCAAGACATCTAATAAAAATGGATGAGAATAGAAAGTCAATGTGAACTAAATTTCATTGAGTCAGAATGTATTCTTTACAAAAATAAGCTTCAACAAAATCATATTAATATATTCTGTTCTAACTAGGTACATTCACACACTGGGTTTGTTTTAGGTGTGATTCCTGGGTTACTGCTAGGCTCCAACCTGTACAACAGTGTAGGTTACTGTAAACATTCCCATACTATACATCTAATTGGTTTTAACTTATTTAGCCATTTGGTGATAGGGAATAATCTTCTTTAATCCCATTAGTGATCAATTACCTTATAATTTATTACCCATTCTCTGTTTTTTCTTCTTACTCTTTCAGTGAATCCACAAAATATCTAAAGTATCTCAATCTCATCTAAATAACATAAATGTATCTAAATCACATATGTTACTTAGATGAGATTTAGATGTGTATCTAAAATAACCAAAATACTGAGTTTCTAACATACAAGTCATTTTGGTAGTATTGGTTTAAGTATAATACTAAGAAACTAATGTTGGTGGGATTCAAGAAAGTCATGCTCTTTCAGTATTTCTTGCCTTATCAGGGATGCAAAACATAAACACATGTGAAAATACATGTTCTTTCAGACAGTCTCATGGTATTATCAATAGCTTTTACTTATACTGTGTAACTTTTAGTTATACACACATTCTATGTGTAGAGTGTTTACATAGTATAGCATCCTTCACTGTTGTCATGCTTTTCTTCTGATGCTTATTTCTGTAGGGCCATTGTACCTGCCTGTAGCACGTTAAAAAAAAGAAAGATAGAAAAAACCATCTCTGATATGAGCCTATTGGTAAACACTATTTGGTCAAGGTTTCCTTTGGGATAGTAGTCAGGTATGAGGGATGAAGCACAGCATGGCAGGATAGAAGACTGTGGCTAAGCCAGGGAAAGAAAATAGGAAGATAAAGAACAAGCAATGCAGAAACTCAGTCAAGCTGAAGGAGACTGAGCAACACAAGATCACTGTCTAGGCCACACATGTTTCTGCTTTCAACTTAGTGATTTCAGAGGCAGGATGCATTTTCCAATTTAGTTAAAGCTGGGTTGGTAAAAGAGAAGATCTATTTTGATGCAAGAGAATTGACAGTTTTAAAAGGTGTGGTAAAGTTAAGAGGATGTGAACAATGGCGACCTCAGAGATTTTTAAGCAAATGTCCCATGGACAGAACTCTAATTTAGGAAAACTAGATGGCCCATTAATTGAGACAGAATTGGGATGGGGTGCTAAACTTATCTGTTGTGGCAGGTCACAGAAAAGATGTGACCACTAGTTGACCAGTGAGCTGGACCTGGCTACTCAGAGACTCCTCACCTCCTCTCCCGTCCTTGGAATGTGTGTCCTGCTTGGCTTTCCTGCTCCCAGGGGCTGCTCCAAGGACATAACCATAGTGTACTTGACTGTACCAAGTTAAGGAATCCCTCTACATTTTAAAGTTTAAAGATCTGGCAGGTGGGTGTGAGGATCCATTTGCCTTGTGACTGCCCAAGACAACCTTTTATGTAAGTTCCCTTTGCTTATTAAAACTGCCACCTACCGGGGCACCTGGGATCGAGCCCCACATCGGGCTCCCCACTCAGCAGGAAGCCTGCTTCTCCCTCTCCCACTCCCCCTGCTTGTGCTCCCTCTCTCGCTGTATCTGTCTCTGTCAAATAAACAAATAAAATCTTAAAAAAAAAAAGAATGGTTATCATTATTAAAAAAAAAAATACAAAAAACCTGCCACCTACCAACTGGGAGTGGCCTGCCTCTTTCTTCCTCTCCCTGCCCTCTGTGTATGGGGCCACTTTCAGGTTACACCAGGGAAGCTCCTGAGAAGATTGTGAACTGACATTGTCTCAAGCTTGTATAAGCATTACCTATGTCTGCATGAAGGATGTTGCTTGAAAAATAGTAAAGATTTTTGAGAATAGACTGTTTTTTCTATGCTTCCAAACATAAATAGCATAATTATTGTGTTATAGAGTTATAGAAAGCTATACTTCAATTATTTATTATTTATAATGAAACTAGTATATTGATCTATTTTACAATAGTTCTGTATAAAGGTGTATGTGTAAATGAACTCTAATACACATCTTGGGTATCGTTATTAGCATTTGAAGGCCATTTCATCAGGAATCAACATTTTCAAAATGGTTATTTAACACTTAAAATATATTTATTGAAATATACCCCAGAGTGTTTATTCATTAGCACTGGAGAAATGAGGGTTGTCTAGTATAGATGCATGGTTAAAATACTGTAGAACCCTCACTACCTTGAATAAATTTCCAATAAGCCCAGCACTTTAATGCCATTTATAGAATAGTAAAAATCTATAGTCCCATTAGTCCTGTGTTTCTCTTCTTCCTGGAGAAATCAGAAACTGGATTTTAATCCAAGGTTGACTTCACAAGCAGTCAGAACACTATTATATTCACCTTGGAGTGACCCTCTCATGCAATGTGGTAATCAGTGTATTTAGGCAGAGTTTGGATTTTTCCCCAAGCTATGTAACAGGTTGCATGATCATTTAGCTAATACATGATTGTAAATTTGGTAGAATTTTTGTTCTGAGACCTTTTCTTTTCATTGTAAGACAGCATCTATTATTAAGGTTGTGAGAAAAGGTATGTAGAGTTCCCACAGAACTACTCACAGAATCTACTAACATTACCTGAAAGAACCTAATATTTCTTAAATGATCTAATTGGTTTGGATCATTTTATAACCTATCTAAACATATCTAAGTAAATCCAAACCTAAATATAATTAATCTTCATATATATCTACATACATGCACATATTTATGTTCATACCCATATCTCTATTTTTCTTTAAGAAGAAGCAATCAGAAAGGCAGTAAGGGAAAGAGGAGGAAGTGATACCCTAGAAATCCAGGTGGGAGGTTGATTTAGGAGGCAAGAGGACACTAGTTTGGTGGTTTTGCACAGTAAGTCGGAACTACATTTCCCAGAATTTCCTTTCCTGTATGGGTAGTTGTATCCCAAAAAGAAATGTGCACAGGATTTGGAAGATAGCAGTATGAATGAAACCCTTGCACTCTCTCTCTCTTTTTTCATTTTCTTTTCAATTTAAATTTTGTTAACATACAGTGCAATATTGGTTTCTGGAGTAGAATTCAGTGATTCGTCACTTACATACAACACCCAGTGTTTGTCACAACAAGTGCCCTCTTTGATACCCATCACCCATCTAGCCCATCCTCCGCCCACCTCCCTCCATCAACCCTCAGTAGTCACTTACGGCTTGTTTCCCTCTCTCTCTTTTTTTTTCTTTTCTGCCTTCCCATGTGTTCATCTGTTTTCTTTCTTAAATTCCATATATGAGTGAGATCATATGGTATTTGTCTTTCTCTGACTGACTTATCTCACTTAGCATAATAATACACTCTAGTTCCATCCACATCTCTGCAGATGACCATTGCTCTCTTTAAAAGTTATAGTGGTTAAATATGTTGAGAGACAGGTACAGAGGTTCTCGCATGTTTCAGCTTGTCCTTGTTCTCCTGCTCTGTACCCAACACTTCTTTCTGACTTCCCGTTTTGTAGTGACTCCAACAGCAACCCTGATACTGATCCCAGAGCCACTACCAGACATAGGACAACAGCCTTCTATGGATCCATTAAGCAACTCTTCCTTTCTCAATTGCCACTCCAGCAGCTAGGTGTGCCTGCAGTCCCAGATTCTCTGGCAAGCTCCAAACTGTCTACCTCTGCCAGTGTTGGTTAGAGAGTTTTCTCTGATTACTTCCACACCTTACTTCTGGAGCTCCTTCCACAGTTTTGTAAGATCTAATTCCTATAACAAATACTGCCTTCCATATTCTCAAAATCATTCTGTTTTCCTGACCAAACACTGATGGAAATGGCAAATGTTGCAAAAAGAGCAAGTAAAATAAAGATGGGAAAGTTTTCCTTGAATAAAGTCACCAAGAGATTGTTGAAATTTTTATAGCATTTTATCTGTAGCAGCTGGACAGAAGAAATATCAAAGTTAGTTGAGAAATGAAGGAAAATGAGAAAGTAGAGACAGCAAAAAAATGCAATATCACACACTTCCATTCCCCTATTTACTACACTATTTTGCTACTATTAGTTTAAAATGGTTGTCCTTTTACTAGGCTGAAAACTCATTGAGTAAAGAAATGGTTCTTTGACATTTGTAGAGACTAATACAATACTTGGCACCAACTAGACAATTTAAAACTTGTTTAATAAAAGAGTGATTAATAAGCATAATTTTAATTAACATTGAAACTTCAGACTGAACTTGGAAGAACTAGCTCTTTCACCTTAAATTAGCAATAGTTTGTATTGCTACAATAGTTATATTGGAGTGCGTAGAAAATTATTTGGGCAAAGAGCAGGAAAAGGAGAAAAGGAAAAAATAAATAAAAGCATGCCTAGTTGAGCCTGATAATTTCAGGAGGGTTATACCCTATTGAAAACAAGGAGATAAAATTACCCAGCCATTTCATTGCTAACTATTGATCCGATGAGGAATTGTTGGGTTTTTTTTGACTCTTTGTCATGGACTCCACTGACAATGTGACAAATGTATGGATCTTCTCTCCGGATAAAGTCCCATGTATATGTAGATCATTGTGTTTTCATTTTAAGATGTTCACAAAATTTCTCTGGGATAAGAATCCCTACAATAACGAAGATAACAGATAACAGATACTGTTTGTTAAACTCCCATCTCAGTCTCTCTCTGTCTTACTCTCTCTCTCTCTCTCCCTACCTCTGCAGGTCAAATATCTCTTTCAATTTTTTTTTTTTTTTTTGCTTTGTAACAGTAGCTTTGCACGATCTGCAGTTACTCAGTTCAGATAATGACCACACACCTATGGCATTTTTAGTGATCTCCATGTAAGAATATATGGAAGCTCTTTACAAGAAACTGATTTAAGTTTGCCCATATCAAAATCTAAGCAGGGAGCCCGATGCAGGGCTGGATGTGGGCTCGATCCTGGACTCCAGGATCATGACCCAAGCCAAAGGCAGAATCTTAACTGACTGACCCACCCAGGTGCCTAAGGTAAATGTACTCTTGATCCCCTTTAACTATTTCATCCTTCCCCCAATTCCCACCTCTGGCAAACACCAATTTGTTTTCTGTATTTAAGAGTCTTTTTTTGGGGGGGGGGGTTTCCTCTTTTTTTCTTTGTTTTGTTTTTTAAATTCTACGTATGAGTGAAATCATGGTATTTTTTTTCTCTGACTTATTTCACTTAGCAGTGTACCCTCTAGGTCCATCCATGTCATTGCAAATGGCAAGATCTCATTCTTTTTATGACTGAGTAATATTTCAGAGTGTGTGTGTGTGTGTGTGTGTGTGTGTGTGTCTGTACATACACACACCACATCTTCTTTACCCAAGTGTCCATCAATAAATGAATTGATAAAGAAGATGTGGTATACATATACACACACAATGGGATTTTTTACCTACATATATTTTAAAAGTATAATAAAATGGGTATACAGATTTTAAGTTTCAATTAGATAAAATTAGAGGTTATGCATATTATCCATCTCTCGTCTACTCTCTATATATCCTCTTGCCTAAAGAAACTCTTACTTACCTTCATAGTATATTATGAAAAATTGCTTCTGTCTTAAGAACTCCTTTTTACAGCAAAAGAAATGAATCAGTGTTCTGGCAAACACATAATTCACTGGTATTACTATATACTAATTCACTCAAAGCAGCTGACATAATAGAACAGTGAAATGACCTGGTAAAGACCCAGACACCACTGGCTTGGTGACAATAATTTGAGGTTGGAATATTGTCCTTCAAAAAATGCTGTAATCTCTGAGCAAGCATCCAAAATGTGATGGTGTTTCTCCAATAGCTCTGTGAACCACAGAGATCTCTACATTGGTTTGGGAAACAAAGTGTAGAAGTATGGGTGATTTGTTAGACTGATGATTAACTGACAAAAATTCTGCTTTTATTCCTATAATTTACATCTATGCTAATTGGAGATCTTGGTTCTTAATGGAGGAATGTTTTAGCATGGGTCACAAGAAGAATCTTATGAATCTCAGTGAACTAGATGTTGAGAGTGCCCACCTAGCCATATTGGTCTCTTTATAACACTAAATCAACAGGTAAAAAGAGAGTTCCTAGCTTGTGATTGATTTTGATGATTAGGGGGAAATAGGCTATACCAATGGGAGCAGAGGGCATTATATCTAGAACCCAGGAGATCATCTGGGTATTTCTTACTACTCCTAGGTCCAGTGATAAAAGTTACTGGAAGACTGCAGCAGACAAATGCAGGCAGGACCAGTAAGGGTTCAGACGCTTCAAATATTAAGGTAAACAGGCATGATATCTGGATGCTGACTGATGACAATGAAAGTGTGGATGGATGGGTAGTTTAAGCGGGGCATCAAAAATATAAATTGTGGTCTTATAAACAATAACAGATCAAAACTATTATAGGTATGTCAGTTTTTTTCTTTAAACTGTCCCTTTTCCAACTGTTTTATATAAAGTATGTTGATGGTGGTTATCTTTTTAATTTTGTCTTCAGATGCCAGGATATGAAAGTGTTGTGATTACACTAAGAGTAATGATCATTAACTCCAGATGAGTAAAGGTGACTGGTGGGACTCTGGTCTTCATTCTTTGGAGAGAGGTTGAGTCAATCTTTGTTAAATTGAAGGAGAGTTGAGTCATGGTACATGTAAGCATACTCTTGTTGTTTATAAATTTCAATATCTATTTATTTTGTATGGATGGATGATAAGTAGCCAAAGGAGTAGCTTGTGCTGGATAGACTTCTCCTTTTAATCAAACAGCATTTATTCATTTACCCTCCTATGTTCTTTCTTATACCTCAGGGCCTAGAAGCTTTCAAACTACCTTTAAAAAAATCTCTTGTAAACTTGGCTTTAGATTCCACCAATGAGAGACACATCTATGAAATTATTGCACCTTCAGCAAAAGTAAACAGACATAGAAGTTTAGCAAATGGTAGGCATGAAATTTTTGTAACTCCTCAGAGTGTTTGCCCATGAACCACCTGACTCATGCTTCAGGCAGCTGTGATTATCAGCAGTGGTTTCTTGTGATTCTTGCAGCTTCCTGAAACCTGGCATCAAACCAGAGAACAAACAGTAGGGTTTTTTTTTGTTGTTGTTGTTGTTATTGTTTACTTCACCAGCTATTCAAATGATTTGGTGGGAATCAAATTCCCAATATTATATCCCTTTCTGCTTTAAAAATGCCTAGAGTGGATCCTGCTTTCCTGCTGGATTCAGTTTTCCTGCTGGAATTGTGACTGATACATCAAGTTCACAAATGACATTCCTTCCCCTTCCTATTTCCTAATGTTAATCTCTTATCACTAGGAAAAGAAAAACATATTCTTGCAAAAAGCATATCAGATTAAGGATTTTTTTTCACATAATGCGAAGCTATGACTTTGACTAGGCTTTTGATTTAGTTCTATGTAGTGATTTAGGAAGGGTCTTAGGATTCTCTTGAAAATATAGATATCTAAAGGAAATAGAAGAAAAGAAGTAGAACTGATGGATAATACAGAACAAGAGATTAAAGACTCCAAACTGATTTTCCACTCTCTTGGTTCTGATTTTTCAGGCATGCAGATCATTGCATATTTCTAGAGTTACAGTGAACATGCACATGCTGGATGGGGCAGTTAATTCTGGAGAGTCAATGATAATCAACATTCTCATCATCACAATTAACATGAAACAAGTCCTTACTGTGTATTCTTTAAGTGCCTTATGTGAATTTTCCATTTAATCTTTCCAACAATATTCTGAGGTAGCCATTAATTATCCTCTTTTCATGTATAAGAAACTGAAGCATCAAGAGTTTAAGTTACCTGTTCAAGGATACACATCTAGCCCGTAGCGGAAATAAGATACTCAGAAACACATGCATAAATGGCATGGTCAACACTGTCTCATAATAGTCTGAAATTTATAAACTATCAAATGCAAAATAGCTCTCCTAATCTCACCTAGGGACTGTTATACCTGTCACAAGTGCTAAATCGGGAAAGCCATGGAGATTTCAGAGAGTTTGTAGGTTTAGGAGGAGGAAGGAAAAAACTGAAAAGGTTGGATGACTTTGATGTTATGACTCGAGTGTGGGACCCCATAGAATAAAATGTGTCAAAGGAGGATAATGGTGGCCCAATCTCCAGGTTCCCAAATGTTAAGTCTTTTGCTCTTTCCAAGATTTATGGACCTACGGTATCAGGTACAAAAGGCAGCCTGGTAGAGAAAGTTATGGGTAAGGAGTTAAAAAGAGCATATTACCAGCTCTTCCTCAGTGTGTTTATATATTTAAGCTTCCAATATTTGAAATTCTGCCAAAATGTATGGATATGGGAAGAGACTTCTATAATATAGTGTGTGGGGGAAAGAATACATTTCAAGATGCTCATGTAAAAGATACTGCCTCAATGCAAGAAATTATTTTCTTATCAACATAACAGTTAGTATTTTGTTCAGCTAGTAAATTTCCAGTTTATAAACATATATTTAGATTTATGTATGTATGTACCGATATGTTGTGTTTTGCCCCATAAATGAAATAACTTTAGAAGAATAAAAGTAAAAAATATTAGGGTTTCAGAATTTTCAGTTGCTTAGCTCATTTGATAATGTTCAAACTTCATAATGATGTTACAGGGAATTAATTCTGTGTAGGTTCTGCACTAACTAGGAAAGTGATCATTCTCTATCTCACTCAAAGTTTAGGAATATATTATTGGATGCTATGGAGAATACCATGGCGCAAAATATATAGTCTATGCCCCCAAAGACCTAAATCAGATTGGGTAAGGAAGACACATATGTATTTAAAGTTAAAATACAATGCAAAGCAACATATGAATAAAAACATTAGATATTAAAATATCAGACTAATACTGGTGGTTTATATAGTCCATAGATAATTCTGGACCTGGTAATATGTAGCTAAGCAGAGAAGAGAAGGGAAGGAATTTCAGGTGGGTGAATAACTTGAGCAAATGTAAAGTGAAGTTTAATAAACATTGAACAAACAATTTAGCCAAGGCATTCACAGAAAGGGAAGATGAAAGCATTCATCTTGGGTGTAGAAGAAAAAATTATCGAGTGATTTGTAAGCTGTCTGAGGAACATGGTAAACATATGGTTCTGCCCATGTTCACAGAAACAAATCCTGGTTTTTCTGAAGGAGTTTATAAAATATTTGATCCTCAACAAATGTTTCTCCTCTGTTCACTTGGTGGTAGATATCCAAAGATCATAAACCTCTTCACAAGTGTTAGGCTGTTTCAGTTTGCTTCCAAACGCTATGTTTTTGAGTGTTTCAATATTTCCCTTCTGGAAGGCAGTTGTGAAGGATGATTACAAAATGTCCTTTGAAACATGACTAGCAGCACATTGAAAGAGGCTGTTTCAGTGGACTGAGTTCATGGCTGCCTCCCACATTTGGCATGTTCCTACCAATAGAACAGGAAATAGAAAGCATATTTGTTTAGTCAGGAAACTTGCATTCATTGTTTGTGCTGGCTGCACAGGAGGGTGAGTGGGTATTTATATTACTGTTCTGATTGCAGGGCACTTTTGATTCCTCATTAATGGTGTTTGGAGAGTTGTGAAAAGAAATATAACAGCACACAGTTATTTTCATAGACTTCCTTCAAAGTAGTGTAATTACTACAAATATTGCCTTAGTCTCCTGCTGAGACAATCAGAACCCAATTTCAGATAGAATAAAATGCAAGTAAAAGAAAATGAAAGGCTTAAGCCAGCTAACGCTTTTAACCTATGATAGAATTTTTAAATATGTATTTAGTAGGACCCTAGTTATTTTCAAGTGATAATTTCCATTTATTTTGGAATTTAGGAATGTATCAGAAATATGTTTTTTCTTCTATTTCATACTTTTCTATTGGTTTCTGGCCTACATCCTTTTTGCTCATACTTGGGATAATACACAGAAACTATTTAAACTCCCCAGCTTTCCTTCCTGAGCACAAAAACTCCTAGAGGACCAGATTTTTCTTCCACAACCTCTGCATTCCTTCATGAATATATCTGCAGAGCCAGGAATCCTTAAAACAAATCTGTTAAGACCAAGACATCAAATGCTGCCTTGCAGTGGGAAAATTTAATATTAATCAAATATATACTTAATTATGTTAAAAACATTATGTGTGTTTGTTTTTATTTTGTTTCGAAAGTCCCTTCTGACTAGCAGAATTTCCCCCCCACACACACACAATTAGGCATCTGCTGTGTGGAAGTTTTCCTTGAACTCTTTGACAGTGTTATTGTTGTTGTTTGCTTGTTTGTTTGTTTGTCCATTGTTCAAAAGTTCCTTTACCCTGAGAGGCTAAGAGGTAAAGTAATTGTGTGAGAAAAGCCATGAGGAACATTCTAAGGCATTATAGTAACTTTGGCAAACTAAAGAATATAGCTAATCCCAAATTGATTGTTTCCCTTATAAAAATGTGGCCTACTATTGCCAAATATCCAATTTTATAAAAAGAAGTTAAATACTGAAATTTGATATAAAATTTCCAATTAAAAAAGAGTCATATACTTCAAAGCATGACTGTAAACTAGGCTTCAGGGCTTCCATTAACAGCTTGTAAACTTTTATATAGTAATAAATGTGGCAGATGTTTGACCTCCTGAAGAATGAAAACCAGTGAACTATGTCCAAGATCCATGTTGACAACAGCTATTTTATTTAATACTAAAAGCGTTAGTTACAAATTATTCATATAATTTTACATTATTTATAGTACTTAAACATTTTATATCTGTATCTCCAATTATATATCCACCCAGCCACCTACCCAACCATCCCTCCCTCCCTCCATTTATCTATCAACACACATACATGTAATGAGGTGTAGTCGTTCAAGTCTGAGCTCTGGAATCAACTGCTGAGGTCCAAATACTGAGTCTACCGACTATTAGTGAAGTACCCTTGGGGATTCACTTAGCCTCCAGTGCCTTAGTTTTCTCATCTGTAACATGTGGATAATGACAGTCGCTCAAGTACAGAGTTGTTCTGAGGACTGAGATTGGTTTTTGCCTGCATCTTCAGTAATGTTGAACTTTCTGGGCATTTTCATGCCTGCTGCTGGGGAACAAAAAAGTGATCTCATTGATTCCCTTTCCACCCACCAGTGTGAGATGCTCAGATAAAAGCTGAAATGAGAACAAGAGGCCTCTGGACATGCACTGTAGTGTAAAAACTTTATTTGAAGAAGACAATTTTGTCACAAAGCCCTTAGCCATTAGAGCTTCTGGGACCCTAATGCTAGGCTGCTTTAAAAATAAGTCTTATGTCTATTTTTTTTCAGATGGCAGCTTACAGACTGGTTATGTATGCATGTCTTTCTTTAAATCTCTCTTTCTCTCTCTCAGTTATCTATTTCACAAAATGAATTCTTCATGTTACAAGAGAATTTAGAGTAGTGCTGCTTTAAATAGTAAGCTTTCGATGCATTCAAAGTATGAATCAATTTATGAAAAATTGATTTACACACAACTTTACAGGAACAAATCTATTGCATAAAAGCTGTTACAGGACTCAATCCAATGAGCTTTAACAAATGTGGAACCAATTGTTTGTCTAAAAACTAACTTTTCATGACCCCCCACCCCAATTTTATCAGCATCCACATGTTTTTTAACCTTTTTAACTGGTGTCTGAACTGAATAAGCATTGTAAGAAAATTCCATAATAGTAAATATACAGCCCAGATACAGAATTAAATGTTTTGCAACAGAGACTATTATTCTACTTATTGATCGCCTGTCAGCAAAAATTGATGATTTTCCAAAGCAAAAAGCAAACATAAAATCCACATTACTAAGGGTAATTGCTCTACTCCATATGAACTGCATTGTTTTTGTTGTTGTTTTGCTAGTTATTTGTTAGTCCTAAAAGAAAACAAAACTCAACCCTAAAAGCATTCATCAGCAGGAAATTCTAACAGACCTCCTGGACAGGCCATTAAAGTGCCCTTTACAAGCATGTAAATAATACCCTTATAGCCAGGTAAATACAAAAAAACAAAAACACGAACACACTGAACTCTCCTCCCTGAGATGGACCTTCATTTCTATTTGCCTGTTCATTCAGGACCTATTGTACCAATAATTACTTCTTGTGCTTCTGGTAGCAAATGTAAAATTATTTGGCTTATTTGGCATTGGCATACAATTAATACATGTAATTGATGATAAATGGTACCTTTCCTTTTCTCTCAGTGTTTAGCTGAGGGTCCCAAAGTTAAGGAGAATAGGTGTTAAATGCCAACAAGTTTTTAAAGAGAGATGCTAGATCCATCAGCATTTAGATTTAGATGTAAACTGCTTCTGTTATACTTCCTTCATTCTATATAAGCAAAGAAAGTTTAAAAATAATTGATAGGATCAATGAAAGGGAACTGGTGATCCCTTAGAGTTCTTGAGAAAAACATCCCTATGTTCACCTGGGAGTGTGGTGGTGTGTCCCAAAGACTGTGATGTTGGCCTCTGACCTGGAAAGGCCTGAAAGCAAGGGGCAGGGTAAAACAACTATAAGGGAAAGTGAGGGTCAAAAGGGAGAGCAGGAAGGAGTCAGAGTTGGAAAGGGCAAGGATATGGTTTGCTTTCCAATGGCCAGAGTGGTCAAGTACCTAAGTGGGTGGGCTTGAGCTATTTGGGAGTTTGCTGTATGAGAGAATTATCTGCTACGTAACCACAGAAGCAAGAGCCTAAGTGGGTGTGGTTTTGGAGGATTTGCCAAGGGGTTGCCATAAAGCCAAAGGGTGAGGCAATGGCTTGGGGATTAGGAAGCAATGAATCACCTCCTTGCCACCTCCACTTCAGGGCATTTATATTGGATCAGTGTTGATGTTCTGATTTAGATCTGAGTTGATATATTAATGCCTGAAAATGAGATTGTTCTATTGTTTAAAATTGGGATCTTCCAGAGCTATTGTTCAAAGCAGGGAAGAGAAATTAGAAAGCAGATTAGCTAGGGTATGTTTAAAGGAGTTTCATGAAGAGAAAAATAAAGATTTTTCTGATTGGTGTGATTGAGTTGACCCATTCAATAAACCGTTACTTATACAGTGGAATGAACTAAAAATAGCCTTTTAAAATTAGGAAATGGCAAGGCAGTGGGATTTGCACAGTTCTCCAAAATAAAATGCCATGATAAATAGAAACTCTGAGAGTATTATTTAATATTTTATTGTAAAAGAATTCTCTGCCAAAGCTCAGGATGATAGGCTCATTACCATTCCTCAAAATGTCACTTACACCTTATCTGGGAATCACCTAGACTTCTGGCTCTCCCTCATATTCTGTTCAATTGATCACTCTTAAAAGTAGCTTTAAAACCAGTACTTTTTTTCTCCTGATCTAGTCCTACAGTTCAAGTCTTACCTGGGCACTCCTCTGGACCAGCACTACTTGTGATGAGTGCCCACACACATTTCACCATCTGGAGCCAATGTTGTACCTGGACCAGCCCTTGTGGTTCTCTTATTATGATTGTAAGACCACATCAGAAACAACCATTGGGAAATTTTGTAAACAACAACAACAACAACAACAAAATTTATTACAAGTTATAGAGGGTACAAGGCAAACCAGGGCCACACAGTGAGGTTGTGGGAAAGAGAGGGAGAGAATGAAAGACTGAGAGAGACTGAACATGGACCTGGGTTCTGCTTTTATTGGGGTCATGGGTAGAGTACCTAGGGTTGCACAGGTTCACTCTTTACTGGTGAATTTAAAACACAAGAGTGGGAACAAAAGCATGGTTAGGGGAAAATAGGGTTATTCAAATGGTCACTTGTTTAGGTCAACTATTACCTTCTAAAAGGGAAATTTCATGGGTGGGACAGGCTGGCTCTTCATCTAGTTATATAGTTGGCAGTGTGTTTGAAGTGGATGTCTTCAGCAATAAAAAGCTTAATGTCAGGCACTTACATTACAATCAAAAAAGCTGATTATCGGGGCACCTGGGTGGTTCAGTCGTTAAGCGTCTGACTTTGGCTCAGGTCATGATCCCAAGGTCCTGGGATCGACTCCCACATCCGGCTCCCTGCTCGGCGGGAAGCCTGCTTCTCCCTCTCCCACTCCCCTTGCTTGTGTTCCTGCTCTCGCTATCTCTCTCTGTCAAATGGATAGGTGGAATCTTTTTAAAAAAAGCTGATTATCTGGCACTTTGCCCTATATCCTAGAATACCCTTTCCTTGCCCTCTCTGATTTGGCCACCAAAGGAGGTCTTCTAAGGTTCTACTACGCATGCAGACTCCCAAGGCTAGCCCAGGCCACAGTTGGCACCAATTTACTTAGAAGATACTGCACAGGAACCACAGCTTGGCAAAAGAACAACATTGAAAGAGTCCATACAACAGCTGATGCAGCAATCATACAGCCCTCCAGGAGCTATTATCTCCCCAGGGGATGTCTCAGGGCTAAGGAAAGGAGACCCACATGGGGCAAGTACAGGTGCTGCTCTGCCATAGAAGAAGCTACATGCTTCACAGTGTCAATTTTTCTTGTAAAAATTCCATAGGCATTGCTTCTACAGGTCACTTGTAGTCAGGAAAGCTCAAAGCTATGGTTCCCCTATTTGGTATTTATAGCTCATTTATTGTTTTCCCAGTTTGAATGCAATTTACCAATCAGGGTTATTTTTACCATAAGGTAAATGTTGCCTAGTGATATAGCTATTATGTACCATCTTATCTGGCTTTCAAGTAACAGACTTAGGGGGTAACCCACGGTTGGATTCTTGTGCAGCAGGGGAAGGGTTTCATAACCCTTTTATCTACTTCTTCCTTTCCTGTGAGCCTTCCCTATCTTCACTTTGCCACCCCAAATCATTGACTCCATTTTCTTTACTATTTCTATATCTTGTACATATTTCTGTTGTTGGCACATCCTAGCAAATGGTAATTATCTGTTATATTAAAGTACCTATTAGGTCTAGTGTTAGGGTGTGGCTGTTTGTGGGATGGGGAGTGAGGATTGTGATAACACAGCCCCTAACACTGAGGATTTTTAAACATATTTAGTTGTAACAAAATAATAGTTGACAGTTGATATCCTCAAACATATTTTGTTGGATTTGTCTTTTCTCATCCACTGGATATAAATGGCAAACTATTAGACTAGGTAATACAGGTATTTTTTAAAAATCAGATGTTTGAAAGACTACTAGCTAAGATGAAAATATGACCTAAGTGAAATTAATGCTTAAGAATTTTAATTGAGAAAATGACTTTTTAATTAGACCAGCTCATGAATTAAAGATCGTCATTAAACTATGGACTGTGGAGTACTTGTAATAGCTCTACATCCAACTTCAAGTGATGTTCCCAATCTAGAGCAAATGATGACCTCTGGATTTAATGCATATGTTATTAGCAGTTTGATCCCTTAGATTCAGTCCATGAATTTTAATCCTCTCCAAAAGATGTTCAGAATGATTGGAAAAATGTAGCTGGACATAAATAAACAGGAACAGCTATTTACCAGAAAACTCTTTCTATCTGACCTCCTGCTAAGTTAACACAATGGTTTCTGAGAGAACATTATGACTCACTCCCCTTCTGGTATTTACCACAAACTCATATATCTTATTCTCTCTTCTACACTACTTTAATCCTTCCCTGATCAGGAAACATCATTATCCACACTTGGAAACTGACTCAGACATTCAGTCAGAGGCCTCAGGTTGCAGGCTTACTGATCCATATTCAGCCTTGTTTGCCTCGTTCCATTATCCATGACTCTGGGGAAGGTTGAATGTCCTAAGAAAGTCAGCTACAGTTTGAAGCCTGGACTCTATTGATATCAGAGTTTGATAAGGTAAAAAGAAAGGAAATGGAATAGTTTTACCTAAAACACTAGTTGCTGACGTAGGGGGAGTTGAAGAAGAGACCGAGGAAGTAATAGCAGACATTGTCAAAGGGCTAGAACAGTAAGTTCCCATTGCAGAGAATATGAGGAAATAAACTACCAACAGAAAACCGAATTCTTGCATTCCACAATAACACCATGGGCTGAAATGCTGAGGAAGGAAGAATGACAGCCAAGGCCAAACTTGGCCCCACTCTTACCCTCTGTACTCGTGTCAATTATTTCCAACTCTCAGTGCTCTTGTCTCATATACGAAGAAGGGGAGAACACACATAAGCTCTTTGTTTTCTCTGAAATGTTTGTGGAGAAATGCTAAAAAATAAAGTAGAAAACCAAACCTTTCATAAACTGTGAAGGAGGTTGTAGTTAATGTAGAAGTGTGGGTGTATCACAGAGGTGCTGCCTTGAATTCACTGTTTGTGGATTTTGATTCTTAACCTGCTTATTGTATATGAGAGGAAAGTCCATGCAAAAATAAATATTCTATGCCTGGTATTCTGTGGGCACAATTACTTGGTGAATGTTGAGAACATCTCATGATAATGTAGAACCAAATTTGCTTAACATAAGTATTCCTTCAGAAATGAAGCCATTCAAGTTGTCTAAACAGATACCTGGAAGAGTCCCTTTGCTCCTAATTATTAGACTGTATGCAAGTAGGGATTTTTGTATTTGAATATCTTGCCTCAAATTTTTAATTTTGTTATTTTCTTACCCTGGCTTAATTGAGTGGAAGCAATGTGATAGATAATGCTGAGTAAAACTGCTGGGGCAGATTTCTTTCCAGAAAAGACAAAACTGGAAGGAAAAAGATGCATTTATTCCTTTATATACTAATTCATTGGACTCTCTCTGGGGTATCATTGTAAGGCATATTTTACATTGAAACCATCTTATAATATGGTAGCTTTGGTCCATATTAATAACAACCAACACTTACTGAGTGTTAAACATTGTACATATAGCCTCTTATATCCTATGAATGTCTCCATGTCACAGGTACTACTGTTACTTTCATTTTGTAAGTGAGGCTGAAGCAAGAAGAGGTTATGTAATCAGTCCAAGGTCACATACCTAGTAAGTGGTGGAGCTGAATATTGAACTTCAGTAGCCTGACTCCAGAGCCTACAGGGTTCACCACTACCATAACTGCATCAAGAGGCTGAAGGAAAACAGGACTTGTACATACCTTGGTGTAGAGAATGAAGGACAATGAAGTGCAACCAAGTATATGGAGAATTCTTCTACTGACTACTGTGAACTGTTTTGTCTCCTGCCTCCCTTTTTCTTGCTCCCACCTCCCTTCTTTCGTATGTTTGTCTTGCTCACTGCCTTTATTTCGTTCTAGATAACAATACCCATAACTGTCTTTTCCTCTCACTGTATCTCTTCTTCCTGGTTGGTGTCATTAATTCCAAGATTAGTAATCACTAGGTAATGGATTTCCAAATATATATCTCAATCTTGAGTTCCAAACACATGTCCAAGCTGACCTCTGTCAGCACCTGGTTGTCTCAAATCTCCTGAAACTCAACATGTCTAAAAATGACTCTATGGCCTTTTGGATAGGGCTGTCCTGAGATTTACTTCTCTTCCTGTATTCTCTGTCCTGGTTAATGACACCATTTCCTAATTTGCAATCTATGATTGGCAGTTGCTACTTGTCACTCACTCAAATCCTCCCCGTTTGAGGTCAGAGATCATCTCTCTCTTTTTTTGAAAATTGAGATATAATTGACATATTATATTAGTTTCAGGTGTATAACATAATGATTGGATATTTATATATATTGTGAAATAGATCTAACACTATAAATGATTACATTTTTTTTCTTGCCATGAAAACTATTTTTAATTGAAGTATAGTTGACATAATGTTAGCTTCATGTGTACAAGTCTGTACTGAGAACTTTTAAGATCTACTCTCATAGCAACTTTCAGATATATAATACAATATTATTAATTATTAAAGAGATCATCTCTTGAATCCAGCTGTTCCTCCTTCCTCCATGGCCTTTATTTATTGAAGGTGTGAATCATGCCATGTTCAGCCTCTCTGACATGAGTTTTTCTCTGCTCTGGTTAGAACCTCCTCCATTTTTTTCTAGGATTACAATTCTTAACAATAAATTTAACCAAATTATTTTTTACCTAGAGACATCTGTCAGTATTCTATCATTCACAAGATAAAATATAAACTCAAGATGGTTGGCAAGTTCTTTCAAACACGGTTCTTGTCCTCTATAGTTAAGAGTTTGTTTCTTGGTGTATGTCTCTCTCTTTTTTCCCTATGCTCATTTATTTTGTTTCTTAAATTCCACACAGGAGTGAAATCATGTGGTATTTGTCTTTCTCTGACTTAATTTGCTTAGCATGATACTCTCTAGATCCATCCACATTATTGTAAATGCAAGATTTCATTCTTTTTATGGCTGAGTAATATTCCATATGTGTGTATGTGTATACACACACACACACACACACACACACACACACACACACATATTTTCTTTATCCATACATCAGTTGAGGAACACTTGGGCTGTTTCTGTTGTTTGGCCATTGTAGATTATTGTAGATAATGCTGGGGTACATGGATCCCTTTGAATTAATATTTGTGTATTCTTTGGGTAAATACCTAGTAGTGCAATTGCTGGATTATAGGGTAGGTCTATTTTTAACTTGAACCTCCCTACTGTTTATGAACTGATGGTTACCAGAGGGGAGGTGGGTTGGGGAATAGGTGAAATAAATGATGGGGATTAAGGAGTGAACTTGTGATGAGCACCAGGTGTTGAATCTCTAAATTGTACACCTGAAACCAATAAAAAAGTAGGGATAAACAGTGTTCCTATCTATAGCAATACAAATACAAAACAAAAATAACTAAAAGATAAAATTATTGTGGCTACCTGCTACCTATTTCTTATGCCCCAGCAATCCAAGAGCCCATTTTAGAGTCAAGATGAAGAAACTTTGGAAGGGCAAATTGAGCTGGAAAAGAGACTGCTTCCATTTGGGATCTCTCTCATACCCTCTCCAAGGTACCTTGGCTTATCCACTTCCTAAACTGTTCTCTACCTTCCCACTTCCCATCTACTCTTTTTGTATTCAGACTTGAGGACATGTAAGCCACTGATAAGAGAGGAGAGGTTGGTTGGAAGAGAGTCCTCAAGACCTGAATTTAGGGTGGATTATTAAAAAGAAAACAAAACAAGTCAAACCAGAACCAAAAACAAACAAACAAAAATTAAACCTTTCATACTGCCAAGATACACACTCTGCTAGTATCTCTGCTTGTTATGGTCTAAATTGCGTTTCCTCAAAAATTCTTATGTTGATGTCCTAACCTGCAGTCCTCCAGAAAGTGATGTGTTTGGAGATAGTCTTTAAAGGGGTAATTAACATAAAATGGGGTCGTTAGGGTAGCTCTAACCTGATATAAGAGGAGATTAAGACAAGGACATTTACAGAGGGAACACCATATAAAGACAAAGAAAATGGCCATCTACAAATCAAGGAGAGAGGCCTCAGAAGAAACCAATCCTGTCAACACCTTGATCTCAGACTTTTGGCCTCTGAACTGTGAGGAAATAAATTTCTGTTGTTTAAACCACTCTGCTTTGCTATGGAACCCCTAGCAAACTAACACAATACTTTTATAAAAACAATAGCCAGTACGGTGTTTGAATGCTTACTATATGCCATGTTGTGCTCTATATGACTTATATATTTTTTAACTTATTTGGTCCTCACAACAACTATGAGGTAATATGACTTTATCTCATTTATGTGAAGGACGAAGCTGCAGGATTAAACAATTCCAGGTAGAGGAATTGGGATTTTAACCTAGAGAGGTTTTAATATACCCTGTGCTACCACCCCTGCCCCTCATACATTCTCGGCTCTAGACATGCCTGGCTTCCCGCATTCATGTTTTGGCCATGATTCTGGAGGGTTTTTGTTTTTTAAGACTTTGCAGATGATACTTTCCCTTCTAGTAAATAGTATTAATCTTCCTCTGCTCTTGACCTAAATAAAATTTCACCTTCACTATGACACAGATTAAGTCTCTCCTTCTCTGGGTGCCTATTGCACTGTGTATATCCCTTATCATAGCCCCTATATTGATTTTAACTGAGGCATCTCTCCCCCTCATTGAACTGTTAGCAATTTGGGGTCCAGTGGAGACTTAACATTATATTCTCCTGAAGCATTGACTACTATGCCTGAAACATAGTAGGTAGTATGGTTGAAGGCACCCTACCTTCTGATTGTACTCTTTTATTTGTATACTTTTTAATGTTTATGATGGACTGCACCTATGATTTCAATTAATAGATTAAATGAAAACCTTGATGTTTTATAAATATAAATTCCTTAATAGATTTATTTACCATTGTCTATTGACAGTGCTTACAGTTCAACTTCCAGGAGTTTTATTCTCCACTTGCTATGAACTGACCTAAGCCACTTTGACTTTTATTATTGTCAAGTTATCTTTACATCAAAAACTTATGATGAATGTATGGTGATTAACATAACATAATAAAAAAAAGTTATCTTTAGTAGATTTCAACAGCCTCAGAGGACTAGAGGTAGGAGGGGACAATAGTTCTTGTCTCCCACAACCTTGCCATATGGGAGGTGGTATACTACAGTGAAGGCCGGTCTCCAATGGAACTCTGCCACACATACAAACACTTGCAGGCAAGTGAAACAGTTATCTAACCTGTAATGCTGCCTCCTGACGTCCCTCTTCTCTGTCCTGTTGGAGACTCCACAAGAATCTTGGGTGAAAAATGCATGCTGAAGCAAATGACAATATTCTGATGGCAGGAAGAATTAACCTTCCAGTTGAACAAGGTATATTTGCAACGGTGCAAATCCTGTGCAGCATATCAAGTCAATCACGTCTCAAACACCACTCGTTTTACTAATGAAAAATTATTTCTGATAGCCTTTTTGTTAGTTTGAAGCCCACTAGAAAGGATTTCATTTTCTGAAGTACTTGTTACCCTTTGGAGAGGAGACTTCTGGTTAGGGTCTCTCAAATGCTATTTAAATACTTAAGTGTGAGTTCCTAGTTAAAATCCTTCAAATGTTGGTTAACTGCATATAGGATGTAATTTGCTACACACACACACAGGTATTTGTAGTGAAGTACTTAAAATTAAAGCTATACAGGATAGTGTCAAAGAGTTTTCCAAAGTGATCGTCTAAATTTATACTCTCAGAAGGAAATGAGAGTTCTAGTTGCTCCACATCTTCACCATCACCTGACATTGTCAGTCAAATTTTTTAAATCTAGCCATTCTGTTGGATATATAGCCCTATTGCACTGTGCTTTTAATTTGCATTTTCATCATGGCTAATGAGGTTTGGCAGCTTTTCACATATTTATGAGAGTCATATAGATGTGCTATTTGTGAAATGTCTTTTCTTTTGCTTATTTTTCTAACTGAGTTGTCTGTCTTTTCCATATTGATTTATAGGAACTGTATATTTTTAATATTTTCAGAACCTGGGGCAAGAGTACAAATATCTTCTCTCTGATTTCTTGGCTTCTCTTTTTTTATGCTGCTTAATTTTAGTGTAGTTTAATTTATCAATGAGAATTTTATCTGGAGTTGGACTATTCACCAGTCATATTATGTGATCTTCATACAAAGTCTGGGGAGAGGAGGAAAAATATTTTATTCTTTAAAATGAGTTTATACTAAGTCAGAAATTTTTATTAATACCAACCTAAAACATTGAACAATAAAAGTCCCACAAAGGGAAAAGTAGAAGGAAAACACATCTAAAGACAAAAGCACTTGCTTGTTACTAATCCTTAGATGTTATGACCAAGAGTAATCTAACCAAATTTTGTAAGCCCATAATTAGGATGCTTCTTTCTGGCACATCTGTATTCTTAATTTGCTTTCACATCCTTGTTTTATGGATTTGGGCCATCAAAAGTCACTGTGAGTTCCCATAGCTCTTCCTCTGAGTATTTCTCCTCAAGGAATCATTTTCTGACAACTTTCGACTTGAAACTGCTTTTTAAGCTCCTTCTCCAAAGGTTCCAACATCACTAGAGGCTTATTTCTTTTATGAATCAGAGAAAGTAAGTATAAGAAACATTAATGTTGCATCATTATGCTGATGAGAGTGTGACTAATTTTTTGCAATCAGAAAAAGGGAAACTGCTCATTTCCTATTAAAGCATAGAACAAGCTTTTCCCTGACAGATTTTTTTGAGTAGTAACTGCTGCCTAGGCATTCCCTGAATTTTTTTGACAAGGTGGAGACTTAATGTCATTTCTAGCAATGGCTTGAGTGTACCAAAGTTTAAAAGATTGCTGGTGAACAAAGGATTTTATGAAAAGAATTTCTCAGTGGTTCTATACAGTGACAGACTACTAAAAGATCATTAACCCATATTAGGGAATATTTTATAATCAAATTTGAGTAATGATAAGCTGTCAACCTGCTTAATGGCAAATGGAATCCAAGACTGACCCTTATACTAAGTTCCATCCTATAATCAAGATTATTTCATTATTCATCCTTAAATTATTGACTTTATTTTCACATGTTGGATTGTGAATAGATATGAGGTCTGTTTAGAAGTCATATACTCAAAACAGTAAATATTATCTGTTTTTCTCCGGTGAGGAAAGTTTCCTAAAGGAAATAGACCTTTAGATGAGTTTGAAAGAGTAAATGAATTGACAAGGGGAAGCTAGAGTTAGGTGAGGAGTAGAAGATAGCCCAATGAAAGGCTTGCAAAAGGAAGTGAAGGGCAGTTTTCAAAGGACAGACATGGAACGAACGGTATTCAAACTACTCTGGAGAAGCTATAAATCAAACCTGTAGATGAGAGGTAGTAGAAGGCATATCATTGAAAGGTGTTAAAATAACGGTGTTTTGAGTACCATATAAGAGCTGAGCTATGTTTTAATGAGCTCTACATTTAAGCTATCCCTCTTCCTTATATATGCCATAGTTACATTTTCTTCATCTCAGTAACACTGTAAATTACCTTAACTATATCTTACTTCCTTTTCTCAACTGCAATATTATTTCTAACTATAGCATATTTGATGAATCTCAATTTTCTTATATTTACATTTCTTTAATTACTCTTAGACATTTTTTTTTGCCACATGCTTTTTTTTTAGCCTTACTCTTTTCCACAAACTATCTTTATGTTATCTGAAGGAAATGTGTAACTTTTATAATCTGTTATTATATTATAACATCCTTTTGAAAGTCCTTTATATCTAGCCATAATCTTTCATGTTGTCCTATAATTGTCTTTCCTTTTCTCGAATATTAGTTAGACCATAAGGTTATGATCTTCAAAGTAGTCATGGTCATTGTGTCATGTGTCTTCCATGTCCTTTTCTATGAGTCCACATCTTGTACTTGTTCCACAGAGACTGTTCTTTCTAGCCCCTTAGTACCTGTGGTCTATTTCTTGAACTGTTTGCCTGCACACTCCATTCCTCTTACTGTTACTGGTCATAACACAGAAAAATAAAAATCTATCTTCTTTCAACACTTCCTTCTGCTAGGAGCTTTACATAAATTATTTCCAGTGATCTGTAGTAAGAAAAGTGATACCCAGAAAAGTTAAATGGTTTGTCTAAGTTTACACGGAAATAAGTAGCAGAGCCAGACTGAAATTTCATCTGACAAATTTCTAAGCTTACACTTTTAATTATTACACAAACCAAGATAAAATATTCAGTATGCTCTACATGCTTATCTGGACAAGGAAAAAAAAATAAAACATGGTGCCTTCCCTCCATGGATTCACAGCCTATTTGGTGAGCTAAGAATACTAAATAGGGAGAATAAGATAGTCCTTCTTTTTAAGATTTTATTATTTATTTATTTAAGAGAGAGAGAGGGCAGGAAGGAGCAGAGGGAGAGGGACAAGCAAACTCTATGCTGAGCACGAGACTCATCGTGGGGCCCTGAGATCATGACTTGAGCCAAAATCAAGTGTTGATCATTCAACCAGTTGAGCCACCTAGGTGCCCCAAGAATAAGATATTCTTAATCATATTCTTAATATGATGTTAATCATTTTCTACATATGAGAATTACTGTGTATAAAAGTAGTTGGGTCATACAGGAAGCTGATAAGGTTTAACTGGATTTAATTCTGGCTTAGTAGTGTAGGAGGTATACTGAATGGTCAAACTGGAAGGCATAGCTAGATAAAAGCTTCTTGGAGGAGATGCAACTTCAATGAGGTTTGCATTCTTTCCCCATTACTGGATTCTCCTCGTACAGGGCAATTTCTTAAAGATCTGCTTATTGAGCCTCTTCACCATCTTCTGGATCACTAATGAATCTACCTAGGTCATTTGGAATACTCAATCCTTTCCCCAAGGTACTGGCCACATCTCCCCAAACCAGAGCTTGCACTGAACATTCCATTATTGCTCTTTATCTATTACACAGACATTGAAAATACTATGCAGCCACTGAAAATACTAAACATTAAGCTGTTATCATTTTATTACACAACTGTTCTATAGTTGTATATTCAAGAGTTATCACATGATTCAGTCTAACTCTTTATCAAAGTGAGGTAACTAATTGGGTGTACTTACACAATTCTTTGTTGCACTTTACAATTTCTAAAGCATTTACAGATCAATTAACTTCCATGAGTCCTGAAAGGTTTCACTTTTTGTGGACATTTATGACAAAATCCCCCCCACAAATGTTAAAAAATATTCCTTCACCTGACACATGTCAAAGGTGAAAAGTAGTGCAGAATACGACAGTAAACATGATGTAATTTCCAAGTGATAGAGCATGGAAATTCAACTAAAATGAAGTTTCTTAGCTTGAATCATTTCTCATAGTAAAATTGCAATCCAGCAGCAATACAGACTGGATTAGTACTTAAACTTTTAGACTGAAATATATTAGTATCCTATGATAATCCATGGCTCAAAAGCCATAGGCATTTTTCTTTCTTTTTTTTTTGGTTTAAAATAATTTTATTAAAATTCATTCCATTTTTTTCTGTTGCTTGCTGTGTTAGGCTAATATTCAGGGAAATATTCATTATCAATGAAGGTACAAAAATGTCTTTAACATTCCTTTAAGTTTTTAAGGAAATATTTGCATATATAGTAGATACCTGTGTAGGAATTCATTCAAATGATTGCATTTTATCCCTGCAACAATTTTTAAGGACACACTTGCTTTATCACATTACTAGGTAAGAATTTATTCAAATCTATTTCATACTATGGCCTGCTTTTTAGTTACTAGTATTCACTGATTTGCCATATTTAACACAAAATTCAATTAGTTTTAGATAATCTCTTTTCTTTTTCTTCAATTCAAATTTCATCAAGAAGTTTATATCAGGATTTAATAGTTTTATTTCATTTCTAATTAGTTAGCATGTTCTTAGCTGCAAGGGACAAGAAAAAAACAAGATGTCTGGAGATAGAATTGTCCAGGGTTAGTAATTCAGAAATTCAGTTGCAATTTTCAGGACCCAGTTTTGTTCCCCCATCTTTCTCCTCTGTCATCATCTGCTTGTCATTCTTGTCCCTGCTGGTCAAGACATGAGTGACACAGTTGCCAACATCATGTGCAGTCACTACAACATACAATAAATGAAGAGGGGAAGTTTTTTCATGTATCTATTTATAGATACAAGGACCTTCTTCCAGCAACTTCCTAGTGGACTTCCTCTTATATCTCATTGCCCAAGACTGTACCACCTGTCTTTAATAGATTCACTGAAAAAGAATTCACTGAAAAAAGAATCAAATGGTCATGATTGACTTTGACAAATCACCCTCTCCTGCCTTTGGGGCTGAGGATAGGATTGCCTCTCTCAGACCCACATCCCTGCCAAGGAAGGCAAATAGCTGAAAACAAAAACAAAAACAAAAACAAAAAACAAAAACAAAAAAACTGAGTTTCTGCCAGCCAAAGAATAGAAAGTACTTGGAAAGTTAAAAAAATTACTTATACTCCCTAGTATTATCCCTTTTTCCTTTTAAGCACAATTCTGGCCCTACTTGATTCTTCTCCTATTGCTAAATAACCATTTCCAATATTTCACAAAATTTAACTGTATTTAAATATTATTTAAGTGTAACTATATACTATTAAATAAGAATAATTTGTTTTGTAGTTGTAGGCAGTAACACAGTTTTGGTTATAACAGGATACAGAATTGAAGGGTCCAAAGTTGAGATTTGTTTCTAGAACTATCTGTCATTTCTTTTCAAGTCTCAAGGCTGTCTCTTGGCTTCAACTTTATCTAGGTGATTATAAGTAAATTCTGTCCAAATTCAGTGACTTCTTGGTCAAATCCATAATGATTTCAGCCCAGCTGAGTTCTTCTCCTGCTCTTGCTGGTACTAGTGAACTCACTGGAGATCTTACATAGCCACCTGATGCTGGAATTGGTGGTAAAGGGAGGGTGCATGTACTTCTTAGACCTCTTCCTCTGCCTCTGCTTCCCACACTGTCATCAATAATCAATGTCCTTTTGGCCTGTGATCACAGAGTAAGTGATAACCAGTGGTGGCTTTAGTGGGTGTTGCATTTGGTTCTAGCAAAGGTTCAGAATATAGAAAATTCCATGTTGATGCGGCTTCTCCCCTCCTATACCTGGTTGGGGGCCCAGGCCCTTCTCCCCATGCTAGCAGCACACCCACTATGGAGCTGGCCATAATTTCCCCCCTCACTCCAGATGCACAGAAAACATAAATCGTCACGACAGCTCTCTCAGTTCTCAATCACTACAGAAGGGGTGTATCTTGGTTTTCTAGGGCTACCCTTACCAAATTAACATACATTTGGTGGTTTAAAATAACTGGCATTTATTCTCAAATTTTTGGAGACTAGAAGTCTGAGATCTAGGGAGAATCCTTCCTTGCCTCTCCCAGATCCTGGCTGTATAACTCCTTTCTCACCCTCCGTCTTCACACAGCCTTCTCTTCTCCCTGTATCTATCTGCATCTTCTTCTCTTCTGTCTTATGAGGATAGCTACCATTGGGTCTATGACCCACTCATATAATCCACAATGGTCTCATCTTGAGATCCTTAACTTAATTGCATCTGCGAAGACCCTTTTCCTAAATAAGGTCACATTCACAGGTCCCAGGGTTTAAGATGAGGACATATGTTTTGGGGGGCCACTATTCACCCTGCTACAGGGAATGGAAGTCTGAGGCTTGTCTCATGCCATGTGGGTCATGCTGCCACTTCTCTTGTTTTCTCCTAAACCCAGTTGTAGAGAACCCACTTACAGGACTGTTTCTCTCAAGTGGCAGATAGGAAAGAAGTCTGACTCTTCTCTCAAATGCCCCCCAAATTTCATGAGGGGCTTTCTTGCATTTTCTTCCCTCCCTTCCCATCCCAACTCCACCCCCTTAAGATTCTGCTTTAAGAGGTCGAGGGGCACAAATTCCATTCGATTTCTCACTCTGTACTTGTTTGTCCTTGTATTCTTCCCTGCTCTCTCCCCTCCCCACAGCCATACCCCCCATCATAGTGTTTTATCTGGAAGGGTAGGGGTGAAGTACCAACCATCTCTGATCTTTTTGTTTCACATCAAAAACAGTGCTTCTTTGGACTTAGCAATTTAGAGTTGAGATCTCTGCCACTGGGGTGAGCCCTCTTGGACATCATTAGGTTTAGCCTTAGTTGGAGGAAGAACTAACAAGAACAGAAAGGTGTCCACTCAACTGACATTTTACAAGTCATCCTGCCCCACTTACAAATTGAGAATTATCACTCAGGTCCACTCAAAAATGCTCTTCTTTTAGCTTCTCTAAGTACCTAGAAGTTGCTTGAAAACCTCAAGTCATTTAAGTTATTTTTCTTTTCCATTTTAGTGCAGCTGTTGTGAATACAAAATAATTTCGGGCTGATGGCAACTCTGGACCACCTCTATTCTTTTGAAATAAGTGAACCCTTATCTGTCCGTTTTGAAGATTTTCATGGCTCGTGTAAATTGCTACAAGATTGATTTTGCTGCAGTTGAGCAGAATTGGTTAAAATCAGACAGACAGTTGGTGCCTTAGTAAGGAAAGAGTGACTAGGTCTTTGTTCCCAGAGCTCCCAAATTTAGAATTTATAAACATTATAAAAATTGATTTAAGAAGATGTATGCTCTTCATATCTCAGAAAATGACCTTTCCCAGCAGTGGAAATGGGTGCAGGAAGAAATAGCTATAGGCTAAAAATTTCCAGTATCAGAAAGAGAGAGCTTGGACAGTGAAGGGAGACAGCCCAGGAACCAAGAAGAGGCTGAAATTTGGAGGTAGAGGGTGGCCGGCAGGGAGGATTTAATGGGCTGAGCTCCTGGTAGGGGTAGGAGAGTGAGAAGACAACAGATGATTCTGGAATAATACTCTGTCAGTGGAGGAAACGTGTCTACAGAGATACCCCCACCCTCACCCCAAAGCCTGGCAGCACACCCATCCACTTGTCAAATTACCACACACTTAACAGCCTAAATATTAATTTAGTATCTTACAGTTCTGAAGTTCACAAATCCAACATGAGTCTCACGGGGCTAAAATCAAGGTGAATAGTAACAACTTTTAATTTTTATTTATAAAGTATTCTGGTATCAAGATCCTCTATTAATAACATTAATTGAAGCTGAATTTTTAAAATAAGGATTACATTTAAATCCCACTGGCCTGAGCTCTTTAATAGGTTGCAGAGAAAGATTTTATATGCTGAGATGTTTTTTAGACTTTAATGTGCTACCTCCATGACCTATGACCTACTAAGTTCTTTTGTCACACCTGTCATCATTAAGTCATATGTTTACAAGTTAACTTTAACCTTTTGTTTTACTATGAATATGCTTGGCAAAGCTTAAGCAATCTGTATAGGAGGCATAACATCTTAGGGATTTTGAATGCCAGATGGATTCCCATTTTGAGTTGACCTATTAAAGTCCTATCCTGAACTAGGATTTGATAATCAAATAAATCAGTTATTAATTTATCATAGAAATTGAATTTACATAAAACGTATAAGAACAGGGCCAGTGGAAAATTATGTAGGAGTATTCAACTATTTTGAAAGGGGAATGCAAATCTTCCTTAACATCGTGGTCAGAGTGAAGTAACACAGGTGAAACAGGATGAAAGAATTTAGATTTAAATCTCAGCAAATGAAATTTTATGTTTGGTGGATCCCATGCTTCCTTCTAGGGATATTTGAAGAAGGTAGCAGGGTGAGAGGGGTTTGGCATATCTTTATAGGGTTAGATTGTACAAATCTCAGAAGGGAGATTTAGGTCCTGTGCAAAAGCTCCAACACATATTGAAAACATTCATAAAGCCAACTTTGTTCCAAGTGGACTGCTAACTGCTAGACAACAATGTGCTCATTTACAATATAAAAGTAAATGGGTCATTTAAACTAGGTTACCAGCAGATCAAAATGGGAATAGCGAGGTTTATGTGAAAGAAGAAAGGGGCAAACGGAGCAGGGCACTTGTAAGCTCTGATACCTGTAAATTTTGGCAAGGCAGTGGGAGTCAGGACGTGTTAGCTTGAGTACTTTTGGAAAGGGCATAATTTGCAGTTTTGCATCTCTCCAAAGTTGTTTTGTGTCTCAGTGGGAGCACACTGTTAAATCAAGATGGCAAATGGCCAGTAAGGAAATAAATGAAATAAAATTCTCATTGAGGGGGAGAGCTAGCCAGCGAGAAATCTGGGGCATAATCCTTTGAACAAGCGGCAATAAGGAAGGTAGAATGATATTTAAAGTACAAAAGAAGTGGCATGAAGGGAAGCTTTCAGACTTTCAAGAAAACCATAAGAAAACTTGTGGTCTGTGATGTTATTTGTGACTACAAGAAGGAAGACCTCATGACTTTAGGAA
Source organism: Eumetopias jubatus (assembly GCF_037043125.1). NCBI lineage: Eukaryota > Metazoa > Chordata > Mammalia > Carnivora > Otariidae > Eumetopias > Eumetopias jubatus. The sequence continues at coordinate 152,685,833 of NW_028274810.1, read as the reverse complement.
ACATTTCTAAAAATCAGATTCATATATATGCAAAGAGAAGCATTTCGTTCTATTAACACCAAGTAATATAATCTGCATTATTTGTATTCTAATGAAAGTCTAAATCTATGAGATACCTTAAAAAATATCATGCTGTTATTAAAATAGAAATAATAGTAGCCTGTGCATAACTTGGATTTATAGCAATTTATAGATATTGATTATGCTCATTCTATCTAATTAAATGAATAATAAAAGGCCATTTGGGAAGCATAAAGTTTTCCACGCTTTTTATGATAGGAAGAGATAACATATTTTTTTAAGTGGGAAAATATTCTTGCTGAGATGTTAATAACAGTGAATACATGAAACCAAAAGACATGGAAACCAGAGAAAGACGAGTTTGAGAAGAATATGAAGTGAAAGAGAACAATTGGGGCTGAAACTACCACTCAAAGCCCAACCCTAGCAACTGGAACTTTGATGAAGATACATATGAAGGACAGTACCCACGCTACTGACACAGAGAGAGCATGGGCAGTCAGGAAAACACTACGTCTCATGGAACAGTATTTTATACAACCAAAGAGGTCCATTTTTCATCTTTTCTGCCCCTCTCAACCTTACCAAATAAATCCAAATAGAGAATGCCTATTAACTCTGCTAGTCTAAAATAAGCATTGAGTCATCCTTTTTCTTTGGGTTCAATCAACACAGCTTCTTAGGCTTCTCTTGAGCCAGGAAGCTTTACAGGCTTTCATCATTTCTGATTCATTCATTCTTTTGTTCTGTATCTTAAAAGCCCGTCAGGTTTGGAATTGATAACAGAGTTGCAATCATTAGTCAACAAGTTGTTCATCAGTACCAGCAGGCTGAGAGTATACTGACCACAGGCGACCCTAAGTGGCCACTGGGTACAGAGCCATCCTAGGAAGGAGGAAATTAGTGGAAAACATGGCCCTACCACTGAGGTTCTCACAGTCTGATTCTAATAGAAATCACAAATTAAAGCTGTACCCACTAGTCCCTAAGAAGTGAAGAGGAGCATAAATGCTGACCGGGGGTTCTCCTTGACTGGGCATTGCTTCTTTGCATGCTCTGGTCTCCTCTTGCAATTTCACTGGATCTCAAACCTCCAAACCTGGAAACTATCTATGGTCAATCTGTTGTCAATGGAGAATATCCTGGTAAGCTCCCCTTTATTTATTTATTCATATATATCTGTATATATATATATATAGTATAAATATATATAATATAAATATATAGCATAACTATATTAAAAGTATAAATATATTAAAATATAAATACATATATTTATGTACATTTACATATATATATATTGAAAAAGTGATTCAGATATTTTATTTAAAAATTCAAATGGTATAAAGGGGCTTACAGTGAAAAGTACATTCATGTCCTTCCCACTCCAGACCTCAGGTTCTCCCATCTCAAAGGATCACCACTATTTCTGCATTCTTGTACCTAGAAACAGTCTGTGGGATATGCAAATAGATGTATATGCCCACCTCTCCCCTCTTAAAAATAATTAATAGATTTTATTTTTTAATTCCATTTTATATTTATAGACTAGCTGAGCAGATAGTTCTTAGAGTTTCATATTTCACCCCACATCCCTCACCCTTACACACAGTTCCCCTATTATTAATATCTTAACATTAGTATGGTCTATTCATTAAAATTAATGAATTAATATTGCTACATTACTTTATTAACTAACATCCATAGTTTACATTAAGGTTCAGTCTGTTTTACAGCTCTAAGGATTTTTGACAAATGTATAGTTACATGTACCCACCATTACAGTTTTTATACAGAATAATTTCAATGCCGTAAAAATCCCCTCTGCTTCACTCATCCATCTCCCCTCCTTCCCTCCAAATCCATAGCAACCACTGATCTTTCCACTGTCTCCAGAATTTTACCTCTTCCAAAATAATCACATAGCTGAAATCATACAGTACGTAGACACTTCAGCCTGGCTTAGCAATATGCATTTAAGCTTCTTCCACATCTTTTCATGGCTTGATGGCTCATTTCCTTTTCTCACTGAATCATATTCCACTGTAGGGATGAACCACAGATTGTTTACCCACTCATCTATTAAAAATATCTTGGTTGCTTCTTATTTTTGGCACATATAAATAAAGCTGCCATACACACTTGTGTGCAGGTTTTTATGTGGATATAAGTTTTCAATTCATTTGGGTAAATACCTAGGAGTGCAGTTGGTGGATTGCATAGTATGTTTCACTTTATAAGAAATTGCCAACCAACCAAGGCAACCATAAAATTTGTATTTCTAACAGCAGGGGAGGGCTGTTCCTGTTGCTCCACCTCTTCACCAACATTTGGTGTTGTCAGGTTTTTTTGTTGTTCTGATTTTTCTATTCTAATAGGAGTGTAATAGGATCTCATTGTTACTTTAATTTACAACTCCTTAATAGCATATTATGATGAACATCTTTTCACATGCTTACCTGCCATTTGTTTATCTTCTCTAATGAGGTGTTTTCTCAGATCTTTTGCCCAATTTTTAAGTGGGTTGATTATTTTCTTATTGTTGAGTTCTAAGGATTCTTTGTATATTTTGGATACAAGTTCTTTATCAAATACATGTTTGCAAATGTTTTTTCCCAGTATGTGGCTTGTTCTTCATTGTTTTAACAGTGTTTTTCACAGAGCAGAAGTTTCAAATTTTAATAAAGTACAACCAATCAACTTCTTTTCATGGATTGTATTTTTGGCATTATATCTAAAAACTCTTCATTGAAGACAAGGTCGCATACGGTTCCCCATATAAGTGAGATCATATGGTATTTGTCTTTCTCGGTTTCATTTTTTTCACTTAGTACAATGCCCAGAGTCAATCCATATTGTCATAAAGGCAGGATTTCCTTCTTTTTTTTTTTTTTTAAAGATTTTACTTTTATTTATTTGACAGAGAGAGACACAGCAAGAGAGGGAATACAAGCAGGGGGAGCGCCAGGCAGAGGGAGAAGCAGACTCCCTGCTGAGCAGGGAGCCCGATGCGGGGCTCGATCCCAGGACCCTGGGACCATGACCTGGGCTGAAGGCAGACGCTTAACGACTGAACCACCCAGGCGCCCCGGACTTCCTTCTTTTCATGCCTGAAAAATAATGCTATTATGAACATGGGAGTACAGATATCGCTTTGTAGTCATTATTTCATTTCCTTTGGATATACATTTAACTGGAAATGGGATTGCTGGATCATAGAGTAATTCTAATTCTTGAGGAATGTTCATAGTGTTTTCTATAGTAGTGGCTGTACCAGTTTACATTCCCACCAACAGTGCACAAGGGTTCCCTTTTCTCTATATCCTCACCAGCATTTGTTATGTCTTGCCTTTTTGATGACAGCCTTGTGAGGGGTTAGGTGGTATTTCATTGTGGTTTTCACTTGCATTTCTCTGATGATTAGTGATGTGGAGTGCTTTTCATGTGCCTGTTGGCCAGTTGTATAACTTTTTTTGAAAAATGTCTTTTCAGATCCTTTGCGAATTTTTAATTTTTTTTCCACTATGGAGTTTTACAAGTTTCTTGTATATTTTAGATATTAACCCCTTATCAGATATGTGGTTTACAATATTTTCCCCATTCCATAGGTTGCCTTTTCATTTTATTGATGGTTTCCTTTACTGAGCTGAAGCTTTTTAGTTTGATGCAGTCTCACTTGTTTATTTTTGCCTTTGTTGCTTTGCTTTTGGGTTCAAATCAAAAAAAAATCATTGCCAAGACTTCTATGACAGGGAGCATACCTGTTTTCTTCTAGGAGTTTCATGGTTTTGGGTTTACATTCAAGTCTTTCCCCTTTTTGTTAAGATCTGTTTCTGGAGATTCTTCTTGTTCTTTTGTTTGGCACAATATTTATCTCTTTCTTTATTTTCCTTGACACTTAGTGATGGTTTCTGTGCACTAGATAAAATAGCTACCTTTCCCAGTCTTGACAGAGCAGTCTTGAGTAGGAGATGATCCTTATTGATCAGCCTAGCCCAAGCTTCTTGTTGTCTCTCAAACTTCTTTATTCTTAGTGGCTCCCAAAGTTAAGGCCTGTAAGGGTCCTAAAGGGGAGGATCGAAGTCAGTACCTACAGGCAGGCTGATTAGAAAGCTGGGAGCTTAGGCAACAGTTGAGAAAGTATGCAGTTAATACCCTCCCGGTTAGAACCTGGAATTATGGGCATTTGTACCTGCTCCCTTCGTGCTAGGCTCCAGAATGTAGCTGCATCTGGTGGGGAATGCTCCTTAGGCCATTAAAAATTGTTTCTTTGTTTGCTACAGTCCTGTGACTGTTTTCTACAGTCCTATAAATTGGCTATTAGTGCCAGGTGACCCAGGGCCCAACTTTTGGGTGGCAGGCCCAAAATCTGGGACTCTAGAATATGTACAAGCTCCTTTCAAGGAGATCCTGGGAACTTGGATTTATTATTGGCATGGGCTAGAGGGGGGAGGCAGGGAAAGTGTCCAATGGCACCGGACTCTGGAAAGGATTGTAGCCAGCCTCTGGATGCCTGCTAAATTAGAAGCCTGGCCCTGAAGCAGCAGCTTTTAAAACACACAGATAAAGGGAAAGACTGGGAGAGGAGTGTTTATTTTTCCCTGCTTCCTCTGCACCAAGGTGAGCTCTGAAGGGATAGCTGGTTAAAAACTGCTTCTTTGTTTGCTACAGTTTTGTGGGACTTGTGAAAGGAAACCCCCTTGGCTCTCAGAGCCAGATGATTTAGGGACCAGTCACCTGGAGGACAGCCATAAAAGCTGGGGTGAAGTCATAGGCACAAGTTTCTCCCAGGAGGATAGTGACAACTTGGAGCAGGTTGGAAGGAGAAGGCCCCTAGGAGCCTGGTAAATTAAACCCTGGTCCTCCCGCAGCCGTCTTTAAAGTACGCTCATAAACCTCTTTCATGGAAAGACTAGGAGATGAATGATTTTGCTTGCTTCCTCCAGGCTGAACCCTGGGGGAGGGGAGGATAGTGCATTAAGTATTACTGCCTATTAAGAATTGCTTCTTTGCTGTAGTCTTGAAGGTCTTAGATACAAGCCCATTGGCTTTTAGGGCTAGGCGCTTTGGGGGTCCATCCCACAGGTTGTTGTCTTAAAGATAGGATACTACATGTGAGATCTAGGCTCTTTGCTCCACAGGGAGAAGCTGAGAGTTCCGGATTCCCTCCTGATTGTACGGTGCTGTGCCAGAAGTGGGCTTTATTGCGAGAAAGTGTCCCAACCTTTCCACATCCATTTAGACGTGGTGTTTTCTTATTCACCAATGCGTAGGAGCTGTTGAGCTAGTCTAGATGTCTTTGAGAGGGAATTGTGTTGTGTGCAGTTACACATTAGGTACAAACATGGGAGAAGGGGTGCCCTGGAGCTTCCTGTCTCTATCTTGGTCAACTCTTCATTCAAAATTACCCTTTGTTGTTGGTTTTGAGCAACTTGATTGTTATTCTGTGGTGTAGTTTTCTTCAGGCATTTTGTTTTTAATGCCTGGAGTTTATTAAGCTTCTCAGATATATGGGTTTATACTTTTCATCAAATGTTGAAAAATTTTAGTCATTATTTCTTCAAATTTCTCTGTCCTCTCCTTTCTCTCAAGGGCTCAAATTGCATGTGCATCCAGCTTCTTGAAATTGTTCCATAGCTCACTGATCTGTTTATTTTTAAAAAATTCACTTTTCTTGCTTTCATTTTGGCTAGTTTCTATTGCTATGTTTTCAAGTTCATATTTTTCCCTGCATTGTCTAATCTGAATTCAGTATCTTTTAGTAATTTCTTTTTTTCATTTTTTTTAAGATTTTATTTATTTATTTGAGAGAGAGAGACACAGTGAGAGAGGGAACAAAAGCAGGGGGAGTGGGAGAGGGAGAAGCAGGCTTCCCTCCAAGCAGGGAGCCCAGTGCGGCCCTTGATCCCAGGACCCTGGGATTATGACCTGAGCCGAAGGCAGACACTCAACGACTGAGCCACCCAGGCATGCATCTTCTTTTTTTAATTTTAATCTCAGACACTGTAGTTTTGATCTGTAGAAGTTTAATTTGGGATTTTAAAATATTTTCTATGTCCATGTTTTGCCTTTGAACATAACGATACAGTTATAGATAGTCACTGTTTTCATAGTTTTTATGTTAATTCTAACATCTGTGTCATTTCTGGGTTGTTTTCAAGTGACTGATTTATCTACTTATTATGGGTCATATTTTCTAGCTTCTTTGCAAGCCTGGTTAATTATTGATTGGATTCTAGACATTGTGAGTTTTACCTTGTTGGATGCTAGATATTTCTTTGTTCCTGTAAATACTTTTGAGCTTTTTTTCTGTGATGTACTCAAGTTACTTGGAAACAATTCGATCATTTCAATTTTTACCTTAAGCATTTTTAAGTTTAGGGCTTATGATTCCACATTTCTGTGTCTTCTACCCAGAGCCTTGTAAATCTTGAGGATTTTAGTCTGACTGGTAGGAACAGGCATTATTCTTTTTTTTTTAATTAGTCAACATATAGTATATCATTAGTTTCAGATGTAGTGTTCAGTAATTTATCAGTTGCACATAACACCCGGTGCTCATCACATCATGTGCCCTCCTTAATGCCCATCACCCAATTGCTCCATCCCCCCACCAGCCTCCCCTCCAGCAACCCTCAGGCTGTTTCTTAGAAGAGTCTCTCATGGGTTTTATCCCTCTCTGTTGACTTCCCATTCAGTTTTCCCTCCCTTCGCCTATGATCCTCTACGCTGTTTCTTATATTCCACATATGAATAAAACCATATGATCCATGAAAAAAATGCTCCACATTACTTGGCATCAGGGAAATGCAAATTAAAACCACAATGAGATACCACCTCACACCAGTCAGAATGGCTAAAATTAACAAGACAGGAAACAACAAATGTTGGCGAGGATACAGAGAAAGGAGAACCTTCTTACACTGTTGGTAGGAATGCAAGCTGGTATAGCCACTCAGGCACTATCCTTGACCCTGTATAAGCACAAGACATTATTACTTCTAATTGTTTTATGTGGTTCTTTTCTGGTATATGTAATGACCATTTCCTCATGTGGATGCACTGTCCATTACTCAGCTGAATTCTTGAGGAAGAACTTTTGCAGAACTCTGAGTTCTCTCTCTGTCCATCTCTTTCTACTCCAGTACTTTGTCCTGTGAACTTTCATTGCTTTGGTCTTCCCAAATTCTTAGCAATATCTTCTTAATGCAAATGGTCTACCAGGCTCTGGTGGGTTCCTCCTGCATGAACTTTAGCCTGGAAACTCTCTCAAGGCAGTAAGCTGAAGGAATAGTAGTATTCATTTCATTTGTTCTGTCTCTCAGGGATCACTGCTCTTTACTGTCTGGTGTGCAGTGTCTTACAAATATATTATTTCACATATTTATTTGTTTTTTATTGTTTCAGGTAGGAGAGTAAATCTAGTCCCCATTACGCTATCTTGGCTAGAAGTAGAAGCTTACACTATTCATTTAAATTTTTACAAAGAATTTAATTTTATGGATATATTGCAACTTATCTAATAAATTTTGAATTGATTGCTATTTGGGTGATTTTTAATGAATTATTGCAGAAAAACAATACAATGAAAATCCTTACATTTTAGCTTTGCCTCATAGATAGAGCTATATTAGGGGCACCTGGGTGGCTCAGTCGGTTGAGCATCAACTCTTGATTCCAGCTTGGGTCGTGATCTCAGGAGTCATGGGATCAAGCCCTGTTTCAGGGCTCTGTGCTCAGCAGGGAGTCTGCTTCTCTCTTCCCTTTCCCTCTGCCCCTCCCCCTGCTTGATCTCTCTCTCTCTCTCAAATAAATAAATAAATCTTTAAAAAATTAAATAGAGCTATATTTTAGGTGCTAAATTCCTCAATCAAAAAGTATATGCTTTCAAATTTTGGTAAGCATTTTATTTTTTTTTAAGATTTTATTTATTTATTTGACAGAGGGAGAGCACAAGCAGGGGGAGCAGCAGGCAGAGGGAGAAAGAGGCAGAGGGAGAGGGAGAAGCAGGCTCCCTGCTGAGCAAGGAGCCCGATGTGGGGCTTGATGTGGGGCTCGGTCCCAGGACACTGGAGTGATGACCTGAGCTTTAGGTGGACGCTTAACCAACTGAGGCACCCAGGTGCCCCATTGATAAGCATTTTAAAATTGCACTTCAAAAGTTTCTGCCCATTTTCATACCATTAAAAATGTCTGAAAAAGCCTGTTTTTTTTAGAGATTCCCATTTCTTCTGAGATCCCCATTTCTGCTAGTTCCATCTAAATAATAGATAAATGGGAAAGGATGTATGGAGAAATGTTTTATAATTTCAAAGAATCTTAGAATTTGAATTTTCTCTCTCATACTGAAAACTGATTCTAAATCTTGTCACTTTTTTGTCTTACATATATATATATTCTACTTGCTATATGTAACTTACATATTATTTGTCACAGCATTATGAGATAGGGGTTATTATTTCCTGGTTTGGCAAATGACATACTGAGGTACATAGATATCTAATAACATTTTAAGTTCATGAAGTTTTATCCAGAAGAGACTGGATTTAGTATCTATTGCCATCACTGCAAAGTCTGTAGCTAGTCTTATCCTCAATACTGGTTTTACCTCCTCCACCCATGGCTGACACATGGAAGTCTATGACTCTGCATTAGCCCAGAGAGAGCAAGGTCTAACTAGATCCCCAGCTTCACTCCTGGTATATCCTACCCTTGCCTTGTCCATGCCACTATCAAGGTGTCTGGCATGGTCTCGTTTCCTCCATACACCAGTCCTTGCTGCTGCTTACACTCTGCCAGTCTGCCCTCTCTTGGGATATACTCTGTTTCCTGCAAGACTATGAATATAAGAAACTTTTTTTCTCTGGCCCATGCATGTATCACTGCATTCAGGCCAGCCTTTCCCAACCTGCAGGTGTCTCCTTCACCTGAAGCTGGCTCTCCCATTGTTTGGGGAAAGAGGAGAGTTGATTCTTGTCTCACTCTTCTTCTCAATACTGTAAATCTTGCATTTTTTCTGAGAGAATCCAGACTTTTCTCCTCTAATGGAACTGTCTTACTTAAGGTCATGTTGTTAGAATACTAAAACAATTTCTATCTTTGTATGAGGCCAATCTCTCTTATGTGATTAGACCCACCTGGATCTCTGACTCTATGACACTCTCATGTACTTTGGAACAAATATATCATTTTATCCATCTGCCCCACACTATCAGCACTTCTGTTCTCTCCCTCAGCACCAGCTCCAATTATCACCTGAAAGAGGATCAATGTCTCTCCTGCTTAAAATTCAAATCTGTTTATCTTTTCCCTTTCTCGGCAGCAGAACTACACTCTGCCTAGCTATAACATATAGCCTCTTCCATGTGGATAGGCAATTTTCTCAGTGTGCCACTCTCTTCCTAGATATCAACTGATGACCTTCCTGGCCCAGGGGTCTCCAGAGAGGTACTCAGGAGACTCAAATTAGTACACTCTTACAATTCATTATCTTTAAACATTTGGAAATTGAAATGGAAATAATTTTCCAGAGGCTCTTTCTACAGTGAAACTGGTAATCTTATTTGAAAGGATAACATGACCAGGCAATTTTGTGTGCACTATGAACAGAAGAACTTAGGTTATTAAGCAATCATAGAAAGTGTTTCATTTAGACCTAAAAAAAGAATGACTGATGCATGAAGTTTAAAAAAAAATTGACGAAACCTCTTTCAATTTTCTGCCTTGAGGATCATGGCCAATTGCACTGTGGAGTAGACAGATTTGCAATGTCTCGCCATCCCACACATCCCTTCTATAAAAATCAAACTCCTCACAACTGGGAGGGGTTCCTGCTGGGTGTTTTCTTCTCTTGGTTATTGGCCATAGCAGATTGGTCACGGAGAAATAACTGACCCAATCAAGGCCAGTTTTCATTCCAATGTCTTTGGATTCAGAGAGCCCAGTCTGTTATCTGACATCCTGGGCTGGCAGACAATCCAACTCTATGGGTGTGGGCATCATTTTTCATCATGTGCCATGAAAAGTAGCTAAGTCATCATGGAGTTTGAAAAAATCAACTGATAGAATCAGAAATATACGAATAAATGACCATGATGCCATGGAGAGCAGAGAGTTAGCAATTCCCTGTGAAACCTGACTATCCTTCCTGACCTCACATTTCAGGCAAAGCCCTGGTGTCCTCCCACTGCATTTCACTTATTGTGTTAACTATACTGAGTGTGTTTCTGTAGCTTTCAGTTAAAGTAAGTTTGATCAGGACAGAGGTCAACCATAATATCTGGGATGGTTTAGGAGCAATCCAACCTTAAAGCAGAGGGACTGAATAACTGTAGAACTGTTCTGCTCCTTATCTATTTGAACAAAAAATACTGTTCTTAGCCAAGAGTTAATATGCATAGGTATTTGTGTTTTATGCAGTACTCCTATTCTATAAATTGGTAAAAGTAAAAGTAGTATTATAAGAAAAAGGTATGCTATTTTAATATGTGTCATATCCTACTAATAAAATCCCAATAATAATAAATATCTACATTTATTGAATATTTACTATGTTAAGCATGTAAACACTGTGCATGCATTTTCTATATTATGTCAACTATTTAACATAAAGACTATTTTTGTCCTAATATTGTTATAGGTTTAGGAATATGAGATGGCTACAGAATAAATGATATTATTCCTATTTCAGAGAACAATTGAAGGCCATATATGACATAGCCTCTATACCATATGTCCTCTTCTGATTATAATCTGGTTTGGTTGTATATCTCTTAAAATAAAACAGCCAAATCAAGCAAAATACTCTACCTGTAGCCTAACTAATGTAAAGTATAGTGAGGCCATTATCTTCCACACTCATTAATTAATTAATGCATTAATAATTCAAAGATTTGAGTATCTTCCATGTGGCATATATTTTACTGAGTGCCAGGGCAGTAAAGATGAATTAAAAGTGGTGGTATATGTTGAGCATCTTTTCATGTGTCTGTTAGCCATTTGTATGTCTTCTTTGGAAAAGTGTCTATTCATGTCTTCTGCCAATTCCTTACCTGGGTTGTTTTTTGGGTGCTGAGTTTGGAAAAGTTCTTTGTAGATTTTGGATACTAACCCTTTATTAGATATGCCATTTGCAAATATCTTCTCCCATTCTGTAGGTCGCCTTTTAGTTTTATTGATTTATTCACTGTGCAGAAGCTTTTTTTTTTTAAGATTTTATTTGTTTGACAGAGAGAGACTCAGCAAGAGAGGGAACACAAGCAGAGGGGAGAGGGAGAGGGAGAAGCAGGCTTCCCGCTGAGCAGGGAGCCTGATGCGGGGCTCAATCCCAGGACCCTGAGATCACGACCTGAGTCGAAGGCAGACACTTGATGACTGAGCCACCCAGGTGCCCCCAGAAGCTTTCTATCTTGATGAAGTCCCAATAGTTGATTTTTGCTTTTGTTTCCCCTGCCTCCGGAAATGTGTCTAGTAAGAAGTTGCTATGGCTGATGTCAAAGATGTTGCTGCCTGTGTTCTCCTCTAGGATTCTGATGGTCTCCTATCACACATTTAGGTCTTCTTGAATTTATTTTCACGTATGGTATAAGAAAGTGATCCAGTTTCATTCTTCTGCATGTTGCTTTCCAGTTTTTCCAAGACCATTTATTGAAGAGACTGTCTTTTTTCCATTGGATATTCTTTCCTGCTTTGTCAAAGATTAGTTGACCATATAGTTGGGGTCCATTTCTGGGTTTTCTCTGATGTTCCACTGATCTATGTTTTTTGTGTCAGTACCATATTGTCTTGATGACTACAGTACTCATCATCAGGGAAATACAAATCAAAACTACAATGAGATACCCTCTCATACCTGTCAGATGGCTAAAATTAACAACACAGAAAACAACATATGTTGGTAAGGATGCCAAGAAAGGGGAAACCTCTTATACTGTTGGTGGGAATGCCAACTGGAATGCAACCATTCTGGAAAACAGTATGGAGGTTCCTCAAAAAGTCAAAAATAGAACTACCTTATGACCCAGCAATTGCACTACTAGGTATTTATCCAAAGGATACAAAAATTCTAATTCAAAGGGGTACATGCACCTCAATGTTCTAGCAGCATTATCAAGGATGGCAAATTATGGAAAGAGCCCAAATGTCCATTGACTAATGAACAGATAAAGAAGATGTGGTATACATATACACAATGGACTATTACTCAGCCATGAAAAAGAATGAAATCTCACCATTTGCAATGACAAGGATGGAGCTAGAGTGTATTATGCTAAGCGAAATAAGTCAGAGAAAGACAAATATCATATGACTTCACTCATATGTGGAGTTCAAGAAACAAAACAGATGAACATAGGGGGAAGGGGAAAAAAAAGAGGGAAGCATACTATAAGAGGCTCTTAACTATAAAAGAACAAACTGAGGGTTGCAGGAGGGGAGGTGGGCAAGGGGTTGGATTAAATGGGTGATGGGTACTAAGAAGCTCAGCACTTGCTGTGATGAGCACTGAGTATTATATATAAGTGATTAATTACTAAATTCTATTGAAACTAACATTACATCATATGTTAACTAATACTTAAATAAAAACTTGAAACATGAAAAAAAAAAAGAAGTAGTGGTGGAAAGATACACACAAACAGAAAAACAAATGTTTTTCTAGGCAAATGTTATTGCAGAGGTTACAGCAAAGAACTGTGGGTGTACTCTTTCTAGAGGCAATCAGAGGTTGGTGTTGGGAAATGTCTTGAAGGCCAAGTGGAATTTGTTGGGGTAAGAATGGCAGAGGAATAGAAGTACTTTGGGCAAAGATAATAAGTATGAACCAAAGCACAAGGGCTTGAGATATTTGCAGTACAACAGTTCTTTGTGGCTGGAGCAGAGGTGCATGTGTGGTGGGAGAGAAGTCCTATAGGGAAATAAGATTGGAATGTCTTATATAAGTAAATAAGAAATCCACCCTTAATCCTGTCTACCACAGTGAGAGCAGAGAAATTTTCTAAGTAAGGACTGGCAAATGCCCATTTGTTTATTGGAAGTTAACTCTGGCAGCTGCAGGGAGAATGGTAAAGTCAGAAAGATGAAGAGGCAGGACGCCTGTGTGGCTCATTCGGTTAAGCACCTAACCCTTGGTTTCTGCTGGGGTCATGATCTCAGGGCTCAGGTTCTTGAATTCAAGACCCGGAGTAAGGCTCAGTGGTCAGCTCAGAGTGTTCTTGAGATTCTTTCCATTTCCCTCCCCTGCCCCTTCTGCTCTTCCCCCCACTAGTGCCCCCCCCAAATAAATAAATAAAATCTTAAAAAATAAAAGATGAAGAGGCAATGGTAGAAGTCTAGAGACTGGAAACAGCAAGGCCTGAAAAAGGCAGGGAAAGTGGAAAAGAAATAGCGTACACAATGATGTTTGAGATAGAATCAGAATGATTTTTTGATGCATTAAATGGGGGATGTAAAGGAGAAACCAAAGATAATCCCAAAGCTTCTGGCTTGAGATATCCTGTGGACAACATACTATCAACCAAAAACAAACAAACAAACAAACAAAAAACTCAGGAGTCCAAATAGTACTGGAGGGAGATGAGAAAGTAACCAGGTCAGGCTTTGGCAAGCTGAAACTGAGGTATGTGGGACAAGCAGCTGGATATGTCTGGCAGCAGCTGGAAGTGCAACCTCAATTTGTGTTCATTTTGTAAGCAATTATGAGCCATCATCGATTGCTATTGATGTCTTTTAGGACACTTTTAGCACTTTACCCACCTCTTCCCATTCTCTTGCAAAAATTGTCATAAGTGGGAAACTTATCTAATTTTCCTGTTTAATTTCATTTTATTGGTTCCTGCCTGTCAAGATAATTTTGCATCTAGACTTGATTCATCACAGATTTCATTTTTTGCTATTCACAGGTCTGATACACTATTTCTTAACATGGTTAAAAATGGTGAGCAGGACTGAAAGCAAATGCTATGGCTTGCCAGTACTGAGGGGTTATGTGGCTATTTCACATTTCGTACCACCCCTCCTTGATCTGTCTGCCCTTCTCTGCCCTGTTCGTGGCCCCAAGAATTAGACTTTTATAAACTACATGAACTGAGCACGGTGTGCTCTGGCTTCTAGTTGGAACTACTAGTGGAAGACCGAGGGAGCATACCCGAAAGTGAGATCAGTGAGAGGTCAAGGGTTTTTTTCTTTCCCTGCTCTCTCTCTTCTTCAGTGGCTACCCTTGTCATGTGATGCTCCTTCCCAGGCTCCAACTCTCATTGGGCTCTAGTGACATCATAGTCTCTTTTTGCTCCCTCAGGTAATAGGATGGTCATAGGTTCTAAGTATCCTGGGTGCTCCACTGCCTGTTCATACCCTTCATCCCCCCCATACCTATGTACACAGACTATTAAATTCTCTTCACAACACCAGCTGAGCCCTTTGTTGGCTGCCATGACCCTGACTGATGCATTGCCACTTCATCTGACATTTTAGATGTCTCTCCTATGTGATTTAAAATATATGATTCTTAAAGGATCATAATATATGATTTATAAAGGGTTTATCACATTTACTTAATAGAAATAATTCTTTTCCCATTCCAACCCTAGTTGCAACTAAAAGAATGATGTGATATTAACAGTTTCAAAGAATATAAGAAAAAAACAACAACGGGGATCAGAAAGTGCACACACACACACCAAACTCCTGCTTCCTTAGCTCAGGTTATTTGGTTGACATTTCCACACTGTGAAAATCATGACAGAAGTCAAGAGTACCTCTTTAAAGTAGAAATAATATATAACAATAATTTAGCCTGTAAATGTCTCAACTATAGTAATCATTTGTAGTTTAAACTAATATAATTAGTTTAATTACATTAGGTCACTCCACAGCCACCACATAGTACATGCTGATGAGCAACAGCACCCAGAACAAGGTGATCTTAACTAATCTTAACTACAACTATCTGTGGCTCAGTTAAATGAGAAAAGGCAGAGGTTGGGATGTTCATTGTCTCTGTTTTTCTTTAGACTAACATAGGTAGAAGGAAGAATGTATTTGGCATCAAAAGTTTAGGAGCAAAGGTCTCTTCCTCACCCTAGTAAGACTGGGCTAGGGCTCAACTTCTCAGTTCACAGAAGCAATGTGCAAATATTCCAGGTTCTTGGAAGATTTTCTATCTTTGATATTTAAAACACATTAGTCCTTGTTGATGATATGGTGAATGGGTGAGTAGGGAGTGGGAGGTAGGGAAGGGACATCAATTATCCTGAACTCTTCTGGTTTAGATTTTTTCATCATATTCCATTGTTCCTTCCCCCACAGGATATTTTCATTCTAGCTTTCTGAGAATGTAAGTTACTATTTGGTCATATCAAAAAATTCCAATCACAAAGCCAAAGGCATTGTTAATCCCCAATATAATGCTAGAAAGCTAAAATGCAAAAGAAATAGGATGAAGTGGCTTTTGCCAAGATTAAACAGAAACTCTTCAGTAGTGGAGCCCTGGTTAGAAGTATGGCTGTATCTGTCACTCAAATGATGGCATGGTAGAAAAGTTCCTAGAGATGGTACATTTATTTATTCTTAGAGTTGGGAAAACAAAACATAGTTTAAAATGATTTAACAATGGGGGTGCCTGGGTGGCTCAGTTGGTTAAGCATCTGCCTTTAGCTCAGGTTATGATCCCAGAGTCCTGGGATCTAGCCCCACATAGAGCCCCACATCAGGCTCCTTGCTCAGCATGGAGCCTGCTTCTCCCTCTCCCTCTGCTGCTTCCCCTCTTATGCTCTCTCTCTCTCTTTCTCTGTCAAATAAATAAGTAAAATCTTTTAAAAAAATGATTTAACAATGGCATGTTAAAAGCCTATATTATGTGGACAATGTTCAGTGGCAATAGAAAAGTTTTCCCTATAAAATTAGATGTTATATTCCAAAAAATGGAAATTTGGGGTTTTCTCTGTTGGAAACTTAGAAAAAAAGTTTAATAAGGTCTTATGGTTCCGTCATTTAACTAGTGATTGAAATACTATTATAATTCATTTTGGGGGAATGCTTTGCTCCCTTTGTGAGCTTTAGGTGCTATATTATTAAATGGATTAACTTTCTTTTTCTTAAAGTTTTGATAAACATCAAGATTATTTTTATATAAAAAGAAATCTTATTTTTCCTGTTGCTTTCTGTATTTTTCAAAGATCTCTTAAGATTAAAATTGCTTCTATCTATTCCACTGATGATATCTCCTCCACTTTCTTTTTCCTTCAGTTGACTTGCGCGCATTCATTGTCTGAAAGAGAATTGAAATAGAAAAAAGATTGCAAGTAACACTTATTGACCACTTGCTGTATGACATGCAATGTATTACTTTAGCTACATAGTATAATGTAATTTGATCATCTCAAGATTCTATGGAAAGTTATCCTACTTTATATGTATGTATATATATGTGTGTGTGTGTGTGTGTGTGTGTGTATGTAACCATGTGAGGTGATGGATATTAACTAAACTTAGTGATCATTTTGTAATATATACATATGTCAGAGCATTAATCTATATACCTTAAACTAATACAATGTTATATATCAATTATATCTCAATAAAACTAGGAAAAGTTTTTTTGAAACTTAGGATTTAGTTAACCTGCATAAAGTAACATAGCTACTAAGTGTTAGAGTTGACATTTGACCTTAGTCCTGAATATGAGAGCAATATTTTCTACTTCCTATAAAATTTCTTACCATATGTCATAATTAAACATAAGAAAAAACTGCACAAATAAAAATAAAGTTTGTGGACTATTTCATATGTTGTTTTTTTAAAACCAAAATTAGTTTACATTTTACTTCTTTCCTTTTAAGATTTTATTTATTTATTTGACAGAGGGAAACAGCGAGGGAGGGAACACAAGCAGGGGGAGTGGGAGAGGGAGAAGCAGGCCTCCCGTGGAGCAGGAAGCCCAATGCTGGCTCGATCCCAGGACCCTGGGATCATGACCTGAGCTGAAGGCAGACGCTTAACGACTGAGCCACCCAGGCACCCCTACATTTTACTTCTATGTCTTTTGATGGATCATTTTCCCATCTGAAATACAAAAAGTTTTCATTTTTCTATGATAACATCTTAACCTTTCAAAGCTGATTAAAGAATGAATTTCAGAATCCATTTTGTTTTCTGCTTTTTCTTTTCAAATGTGTTATGTTCTATATATACCTTCTATATTTTTTAATTGAAGAAAATTATTTTCTGTCAAAATTGCAAGGAATAAAGATCATCTTGAAATGACATTTTTTATTGAATATCAGTAGAACAATCTATCCCTTAAATTGTCCAAGTTCTAATAAGCTTATCTTTGAAATTGAGCTCATTTTGCTTTTGTTGGGTATACACTCTAAACCAGGATTTGATGGACTCAATAAATCAGATTTTAGCAAGCAGCCTGCTTCTGAGGCATAAGGAACTGGTTGGTCAGCTACTATCTGCTGCATGGTGGCCTAGATTTTCTATAGTTGTCTCTTAGAAGAAAGTTTGATCCAAGGCTTTGAGGTTCTCCTGATCAAGGATAAATTCCCATGACTTGATCAAGGGGATACTACATTTTAGTTCTAGTATAGATGCTTTTGCTTGTTTCCAGTTATAGTGTTAGACTATGGAGTATAGGCTAAAATTTATTTATGCCCTCAGTAAAAGGGACAGTTGAGTGTGGAGATTAAAAGTGAGGGCTCCATTAAGGAGGGCACGTGATGTGATGAGCACTGGGTGTTATACGCAACTGATGAATTATTGAACTCTACATCTAAAATGAATTATGTACTCTAGGTTGGCTAATTGAATTTAAATATAAATAAATATATAAAAATCATATATATAAAATAAATATATGTATATATTTATATATAAAGTTAAAAATATATTTATAAAATATATATTTATATATAAAATAAAATATATTGTATAAAAATAAAAATATATTATACATTTATATATATAAAATAAATAACATATATATAAATATATGAGGGCTCTATAATACATTGGATTTATATCCAGGTTCCACTACTCATTTTCACTGTGACTTGGACAAATTACCTAATCCCCTTAAGCCTCTATTTTCTCACTCCAAATCAAGATAATACTATCTCATCAGGTTGTTAGAGTTCAGAAAATAGTCTATATCTGGTGCTTAGCACAGTGTCTGTTATGCTTTACAAAGGTCAGCTTCAACTTGGGTAAGGAACACAACATCTGTAACCATTTACACTGCAGATTAATCCATGGTGCTAACGACTGCATGATCATGTGGTCTGTGGCCAGTGTCCCATGCGGGCTAATCAGCCTTACACTGATTCATGGCCTCAGCTTTCCCCGGCAAGGGCATAAGTATACCGGAACAAATCTATACCCATTACTGGACAAAAAAAAAAAAAAAAAAAATCAAAATATTTGCCCCATGGCTGGTCAGTCAGTTGGATCACCTTCATACACAAAGGACAATATTAAAATTAAAACCATCTTCTCAAAAATTAAATGTGCACCTGCAGTTCACTGTGATGATTGAGGGAAGTCAATAAATTAACAGAAACTTATGAAAGGGCAAAGTTAGTTTGGAAAGTTATTCACAATGAGTATATTTAAGAAGCAGCTCAGTGTGACTACTGCCACAAGAGCTAGTTTGTAAAAAGAATTAAACATGATTGAAATAATTTAGATCTATGAGGTCAATTAAGCCATATTTTTACATGCAATTCCTTACATAATTGGAGACATGTAAATTGGTTCCCTTTCCAATAAAGAAGCACTCTTGAGTAAAAATTAAAACCAAAATATAAACACTCTTTACTGGTGCCTATCCCACTCCTGCCAAATGTTGTATACGTAATGAAGAGATATTAGTTTTAGATTATCAGCTTGCCCAACACACAGCACAGCAGAAAGAAACATCCCCTGGTAGTGTGATTTCCTTGATGGTGAATGAATATAGTAGAGAGGTGGTAATATGCAAAGAATTTATGGATAAAAGGGTTTGATTTTGTTCTGGTTCCTGCTGTTGGCATATCATTTGGCATAGGTAAGTATGGGAGGTCCCTTGATGGGAAGTGGGAATGATGCCTCACTATATTAGTCTGGTTGAAAACAGGTCGAAAATATCAGACTTACCGTTATTTGTGCCTTACTTTAATTAGAGAGCTCTTTGCAACTACAAAAACTCATCAGATTAACTCAAAAATCAAATTATTACCTTTCTTGCCTGGAAGAAAAAGAACAACTACATTCATCATCCATTTCGCTTTTTTTTTTTAACACTAAAAAGTAACAGTAAAGTAGCATCTTACATTTTTAAGTATTTTGTACTCTATTTCATATTTTCACTTAAAGTATCTCTGAAGAGCAGTTAGAGAAAGTCAGGATAACTATGAAAGATATCTTCCTAATTATGAAGATTAAAAAAAAAAACAAAAAAACAGGACGAGTTAATAGGAGAAACAGGGGAGGGTTGGTTCACAGAAAAGTGTCCAGAATCCCTGGCAAGGAGTTACAGAGTTAAAAACATTTGCTGCCTAAAAAGAAACTATTCAGCCTACCCATTCAGTCTGAACCAGAATTTCTCCCCATTCACAAAGGCTGTATTTTTCCTTTCTTATCCCTGCTCCCTCCCACCTTTTTTTGAACTCATCCAAAAGCACAGAGAACAGGAGCCTCTTTCTGCCACAGAAACACCAGAAGTGCTTCCACTAACACAGACATTCAAAAACATCAAATGTGAAAGGAAGAGGGGGGGAACAAGATAATTTTCTTTTTCTCTTGTGGCCTCTTACTGCATCTTTGGCCATCTTGGGCACAGGAGATTACATATTAGTGCTACTTTCTACCTTGTTCCCCCAAACGTTTGCTTCCAGGGCTCCTTCAAGTCTTAGCTCAAATCCTGCCTTTTCAATGACGTCTACCCTGCCTTCCCTTTTGAAACTTGCACACCTCCTTCAACAGTTTTTGGGGCTGTTGATCCCCTTGTCTCGCTCAAACTTTTCTAATTACCTTCTAAAATATTATATATTTTTCTTATTTATGTTTGTTGTTTACTATCTGTCCCTCTCCTCTAAAATATAAGGTCCATTAGGGGAGGGATCTTTGTTTAGTCCATTCATGTCTGGCACAGAGTAGACCCTAAATAAATATACATATACTTTGAGTGAAAGAATACATATATGGTTGCCTTTTGTCCCTTTAATAGGTAACTCAGATACTTATTAAACACCACAGCCAAGCCTAATTTTAAACTTCTAGAAAATAATGAGTGGAAAATGTTAACATACATGTGCTGAACACTCTCATTTTGCAGAGAGGGATAAAAGCACATTTTAATAGAGATGTGAAAAAGCTGCAGAAGGGCCAGTGCTGTGCTTACTAATAGCATATAACAAATTACTGGGTTTTAGAAATTCAATTTAGTTCTCAACATGTGCTGTTTTGCCACCTGCATACACAAGAGTCACACCCGCACCGACTCTTTCCGTCAGCTCTACCTTTTATCCCCCTCCTCATTAGCCAACACCTAATTACATACTAATTGGCTCAGAGAACGCAAGCTTGTTATTGCACTAAAAACACTCAAAGCTCCCCCACAGACAGATTCTCATGAAAACCAAATATAAAAGGAGTTGGCCCAGTGCCTGGTTTTCATTAGGAGGAAGCTAGATTCTTTTAGGTCCTGGCCACACAGATCAGGGTTTTCATGCTCCTGTTAAGTCAGGGTTTTTTGGGGGGCACATTTTGATACTTGGTACCAGATTTGAGTCTCTCATGAGGCAGTGAGCTCAGAAAGAAAGTACATTTACAAACGACCTTGATAATTATATGAATGGTTCATTAGACACCCATACTTCACCAGGAACATTTCTTCATTCAGTTTATTGTTGTTGCTCTTTAGTGATCCCTGGACATCAAAATATTCAAACCATACTACCTAGGATTAGATAAGCTGACCATATAAATATGTTAGAACACAAACAGGTAACTCTCTTTGCTGAAAATCATTTTTCTTCAAATGGGGGACACAGCAAAACATTCTTGCCATCGCAATACAATCAAATGAGCTGTAACTAATGACACAGCATACAGGGAGTCCAATTTGAGATGTAGTTTTCTAAAGCTGTGGGTTTCTTTTTTTAAACTAGATTCTGGTATTATAATTACCAATGACGATGGGTTCAGTCACCTGGAGAAGATGAAAACAGAACAGAGTGTCCAAATAAGGACCACTCATGGAACATCAAGTTGGCTGTTGACTGCTCTCCCACAGTCCGCTGGAATGGGGGAGGTGGGGAAGGCAGCAGTGAGAGAAGATGCTTGCCATGCAAGGAAGTGAAAAGCCATATTAGGGCAGGAATAACTAGAAACAAGACTGATAAAGGAAGCATTCAAGTGACGTCTGTGTACTGAAATAAGCCACACACTAACTCCAAATGCATATATAAAGGAGACTGAGAATCTTGGATAGAGTTCATGTGCAAATTGTTGTTGATTTGATTTGATGGTATGATGGGGAACTGAAATATGGATTCCCTATGTGGACAAGCAGAGATTCTTGGAGTATCATCTAATCAAATGAAACTGTGATGCAGGAATCTCATGTGATCTCCATGTTAGAGTATTATTTAATCTCTGAACAACTCCAGTGATGGCGAATCTACTTGATAACCCAGTCCTTTTAAGGAAAGTTGTCATTTTTATAAACTCCTTTAAGTATCATAAATATTACAGCTAATAATTATATAAGTGTAATTGTGTTTTATATTTAAAGTGTGCATGTATATGTGTTCATTTTCATTTGAACCTCATACAATATATTCTATAACCCAAGTATTGTTAATGGTATTATTAAATGGATAATGAAATTATGCAAGTACAAAAGATGGTATACAGTATTCAGCACATGATAAGGCCTCACTAACTTAGGTGAATGAATACATCCTTCTTCACAAATTTCATATGTGCTAGGAACTTCTTTGGTGAGTATAGCCTAAAGTTCCTAGTTGCAGACAATAGATTCTAAATCAGCAGGTTTAAGCTGAGATGGTTTTATTCAGAGGCATACATAATGCAGAAAAACTGGGTACGCTGGAGGAACAGGCTCCAAACTAAGCTTACAGGAATACCCGACCACAGAACAAAATTGGGCTGATACATGAACTGCTGCCTCCCTCAAGATCAGACAGTTCAGGATTGGAATGTTCCTGCTGCCTGTTCTGGAACCATGCCAACTCTGCCAGGATGTGCATGAGCTAATTGGCAGCCCTGCACCTGTTTCTCTTCACACATAACTAAGTTTCAAATCAAAATCCTGCATGACTACATCTGATTGGCAGATGAGTACCTCTGATAGGCGTCAGGAACCTCCTGTAAGGGAACTTTAAAAATGGACATGTAAATTATTCATCCCTTTATGTACATGAAGGGAGCTGGTAATTCACACTCTGCCCCACAGTGGAGTGGTAGAAAAGGAAGAGCCCCAAGCTGGGACCTGAGCATTAGCAGTGAGAACAGAGGACCTGGACAGACAGACACTTCTTGGGGCATCAGCAACATCTGCACAATTTGAGACGAATCATAGGAGTTCAGGGGATTTATAAGTTATATGAGTTCTGCCATTCTCCTCTTTCTCCAATACACATATTCATCATGATCTGGCTCTGACCTTCTCTCCTGCCTTTCCCTATCTTAAAATTAATACTCACCAAGGCATTTCTGCTTGGAGTTCACTGAGCAAACACATTGTCATCTCTTGCTTCTGCATATTTGCCTTTGTTGCTTTTTTGCCTTAACATCCTTCTTTCTGTGGGTTTTTTCTGGCTCAAGGTCAAGCTTGGGCATTATCTCTATTAAGAAACCTTCCTTAAGTCCCTGATACTGGGCCAGTTATCTTTATCATAGCATCAAGTGGATCATCTTTGTACTTATAATATTTAATAACTATTGTCTGTATATGTGCCCTCTCATTGCATTATGAGCTCCTTGAAGGACAGGTCCAAATATTATCCATCCTAATATCTAAATACAGTTTCCAACAGTGCTCTATTAGTAAGGGGTAGATAACTTGTCTAACAAACAATAACAAAATTTCAATGGTTTGACTCAATAAGCATTTATTGAGTAACTATCTGCTGATCACTCATCTCAGAGTTAAATATGGGTCACTGGAGACTGTGCTCTGCAGAGTCTTTCAGGGGCCACACTCCTTTCATCATTCAAGTGACATATTCTTGTCCCGTTTTCCTTGCTCATCCAGAGGATAGAAAAAGAGAGAGAACATGAAAAAATGTGGAAAAGGTATACTTTGTATATGGCTGCAAACATTAACTGGAAGAGTTGTATATGACTTTCACCTATATTCCCTTAATCTAGAACTCAGTCTCATGCCCCCACCTAACCACAAAGGAAGTGGAAAATAAAGTCTAGATGCAAGGTCAGGCACAGCAGGGAATGCTATTTCACTGATAGATGGCATTGCTTAATACCACAGTCTATATTTCTGACCACCGAATTTCTTTCTTCCTCTCACAAGGGAGACAACTCAAAGTCCATGCCCATTACTGCATACAGTACAAAGTCCAGAATCTCTGAGTGATGCTCCCTCATATTACAACCTCGTATGATCACTGGGATGTTCTGTTTTACTCAGTCATTAGGGATCTCAGGCTTGACACATCACATAACTCTGTCATTTTCTTTTCATGCTTCTCTGGTTTCAGAGGATGGAGGGAGAAGAATCTGGAGAACCAAAGGTTTGAAAATAATGTATGCTATTCCTACCTATATTCTATTAACCATAACTGAGTTACACATCCCTAGCTAGCTGTAGGAGAGTCTCAGGAATGTAGATATGCTCTATTCCAGGAGGGAACGAAGAGGAGTACTCTCTGACCATAGTGGAATCAAACTAGAAGTTTTTTTTTTCTATTTTCAACTTTTTATTTTTTTAAATTTTACTATGTTATGTTAGTCACCATACATTACATCATTAGTTTTTGATGTGGTGATCCATGATTCCTTGTTTGCGTATAACACCCAGTGCTCCACGCAGTACGTGTCCTCCTTAATACCCATCACAGGCTAACCAACCCCCCCTCCCCCTCCCCTCTAGAACCCTGTTTGTTTCTCAGAGTCCATAGTCTCTCATGGTTCATCTCTCCCTCCGATTTCCCCCCCTTCATTTTCCCCTTCCTTCTCCTGATGTCCTCCATGCTCTTCCTTAGGTTCCACAAATAAGTGAAACCATATGGTAATTGACTTTCTCTGCTTGCCTTATTTCACTTAGCGTAATCTCCTCCAGTCCCATCCATGTTGATGTAAAACTTGGGTATTCATCCTTTCTGATGGCTGAGTAATACTCCATCGTATGTATGGACCACATCTTCTTTCTCCATTCATCTGTTGAAGGGCATCTTGGCTCTTTCCACAGTTTGGCTATTGTGGACATTGCTGCTATGAACATTGGGGTGCATATGGCCCTTCTTTTCACTACATCTGTGTCTTTGGAGTAAATACCCAGGAGTGCAATTGCTGGGTCATAGGGTAGCTCTATTTTTAAATTTTTGAGGAACCTCCACACTGTTTTCCAAAGCGGCTGTACCAACTTGCCTTCCCACCAACAGTGTAAGAGGATTCCCCTTTCTCCACAACCTCTACAACATTTGTTGTTTCTTTCCCTGTCCATTTTTGCCATTCTAACTGGTGTAAGGTGGTATTTCAGTTTGGTTTTGATTTGAATTTCCCTGATGGGTAATGATGATGAGCATTTTTTCATGTGTCTGTTAGCCATTTGTATGTCTTTTTCAGAGAAGTGTCTTTTCATATCTTCTGCCCACTTTTTGACTTGATTATTTGTTTTTTGGGTGTTTAGTTTGAGAAGTTCTTTATAGATCTTGGATACCAGCCCCTTTTATCTATAGTGTCATTTGCAAATATCTTCTCCCATTCTGTGGGTTGCCTCTTGGTTTTGTTGACTGTTTCCTTTGCTTTTTATCTTGATGAAGTCCCAAAAATTCATTTTTGCTTTTGTTTCACTAGCTTTTGGAGATGTATCTTGAAAGAAGTTGCTGTGGGCGATGTCAAAGAGGTTACTGCCTATGTTCTCCTCTAGGATTTTGATGGATTCCTGTCTCACATTGAGGTCTTTCATCCACTTTGAGTTTATCTTTGTGAATGGTGTTAGAGAATGGTCGAGTTTCATTCTTCTGCATGTTGCTGTCCAATTTTCCCCGCACCATTTATTGAAGAGACTGTCTTTTTTCCATTGCATGTTTTTTCTTGCTTTGTCAAAGATTATTTGACCATAGAGTTGAGGGTCCATATCTGGGTTCTCTATTCTGTTCCATTGGTCTATATGTCTATTTCCGTGCCAGTACCATGCTGTCTTGGTGATCACAGCTTTGTAATATAGCTTGAAATCGGGCAACATGATGCCCCCAGCTTTGTTTTTCTTTTTCAACATTTTCTTGGCGATTCGGGGTCTTTTCTGATTCCATACAAATTTTAGGATTGTTTGTTCCAGCACTTTGAAAAATGTCATTGGAATTTTGATCGGGATGGCACTGAAGGTATAGATTGCTCTGGGTAGCATAGACATTTTAACAATGTTTATTCTTCCAATCCATGAGCATGGAAAATTTTTCATCTTTTTGTGTCTTCTTCAATTTCTTTCATGAGTGTTCTGTAGTTCCTAGAGCATAGATCCTTTACCTCTTTGGTTAGGTTTAATCCAAGGTATCTTATGGTTTTTGGTGCTATTGTAAATGGAATCATTCTCTAATTTCTCTTTCTACAGTTGCATTCTTAGTGTATAAGAAAGCAACTGATTTCTGTGCATTGATTTTTGTATCCTGCCACATTATTGAATTGCTGTATGAGTTCTAGTAATTTGGGGGTGGAGTCTTTTGGGTTTTCCACATGAAGTATCATGTCATCTGCGAAAAGAGAGAGTTTGACTTCTTCTTTGCCAATTTGAATATCTTTTATTTCTTTTTGTTGTCTGATTGCTGTTGCTAGGACTTCTAGTACTATGTTGAACAATAGTGGTGAGACTGGGCATCCTTGACGTGTTCCTGATCTTAAGGGAAACTCTCTCAGCTTTTCCCCATTGAGGATGATATTCGCTGTGGGTTTTTTATAGATGGATTTTATGGACTTGAGGAATGTTCCCTCTATCCCTATACTCTGAAGAGTTCTAATCAGGAAAGAATGTTGTATTTTGTCAGATGCTTTTTCTGCATCAATTGAGAGGACCACATGGTTCTTCTCCCTCCTCTTTTTAATGTGTTCTATCACATTGATTGATTTGCGAATGTTGAACCACCCTTGCATCCCGGGGATAAATCCCACTTGGTCATGGTGGATGATCCTTTTAATGTATTGTTGGATCCTATTAACTAGGATTTTGTTGAGGATTTTGGACTCCATATTCATCAGGGATATCGGTCTGAAATTCTCCTTTTTGATGGGGTCTTTGCCTGGTTTGGGTATTAAGGTGATGCTGGCCTCATAGAATGAGTTTGGAAGTTTTCCTTCTGTTTCTATTTTTTGAAACAGCTTCAGTAGAATAGGTATTATTTCTTCTTTGAATGTTTGGTAGAATTCCCCAGGGAATCCATCAGGCCCTGGACTTTTGTTTTTTTGGGAGATTTTTGATCACTGCTTCAATCTCGTTACTGGTTATTGGCCTATTCAGGTTGTCAATTTCTTCCTGTTTCAGTCTTGGCAGCTTATAGATTTCCAGGAAGGCCACCATTTCATCCAGATTGCTCAGTTTATTGGCATATAGTTGTTGATAATAATTTCTAATAATTGTTTCTATTTCCTTGGTGTTAGTCATGATCTCTCCCCTTTCATTCATAATTTTATTAATTTGGGTTCTTTCTCTTTTCTTTTGGTTAAGTCTGGCCAGTGGTTTATCGATCTTATTAATTCTTTCAAAGAACCAACTTCTAGTTTCGCTGATCTGATCTACTGTGTTTCTGGTTTCTAATTCATTGATCTTTTCTTTAATATTAATTATTTCTCTTCTAATGCGTGGCTTAGGCATCGTTTGTTGCTTTTTCTCTAGTTCTTTAAGGTGTAGAGTTAGTTTGTGAATTCGGGATTTTTCTATTTTTTTGAGTGAGGCTTGGATGGCTATGTATTTCCCCCTTAGGACTGCCTTTGCAGTATCCCATAGGTTTTGGACTGATGTGTTTTTGTTCTCATTGATTTCCAAGAATTGTTTAAGTTCTTCTTTGATTTCCTGGTTGACCCAAACATTCTTGAGCAGAGTGGTCTTTAGCTTCCAAGTGTTTGAATTTCTGCCAAAGTTTTTTCTTGTGATTGAGTTCCAGTTTTAAAGCATTGTGGTCTGAGAATATGCAGGGAATAATCTCAATCTTTTGGCATTGGTTGAGACCTGATTTGTGACCCAGTATGTGGTCTATTCTGGAGAAAGTTCCATGTGTGCTCGAGAAGAATGAGTATTCTGTTGTTTTAGGGTGGAATGTTCTGTAAATATCTATGAGGTCCATCTGATCCAGTGTATCATTCAAAGTTCTTGTTTCCTTGTTGATTTTTTGCTTAGATGATCTGTCTATTGCTGAGAGTGGAGTATTGAGGTCTCCTACAATTAACGTATTGTTATCAATATGACTCTTTATTTTGGTTGACAGTTGGCTTATGTAGATGGCTGCTCCCATATTGGGGGCATAGATATTTACAACTGTTAGATCTTCTTGTTGGATAGACCCTTTAAGAATGATATAGTGTCCTTCTGTGTCTCTAAGTACAGACGTTAGTTTAAAATCTAATTTGTCTGATATAAGAATCGCTACCCCAGCTTTCTTCTGAGGTCCGCTGGCATGGAAGACGGATCTCCATCCCTTCACTTTCAGTCTGGATGTATCTTTAGGTTCAAAATGAGTCTCTTGTAGGCAGCATATGGATGGGTCCTGTCTTTTTATCCAATCTGCAACCCTGTGCCGTTTTATGGGAGAGCATTTAGGCCATTCAAGTTGAGAGTGATTATTGAAAGATATGAATTAATTGTCATCATGTTGCCTGTGAAGACGTTGTTTTTATAGATTGTCCCTGTAAATTTCTGTTGTATATCACTTCTGGGGTCTTTCTCCTTTTATAGAACCCCCCTTAATATTTCTTGCAAGGCTGACAGTGGTCACATATTCTTTCAGTTTCTGCCGGTCGTGGAAGCTCTGCATCTCTCCATCCATTCTAAATGACAGCCTTGCCAGATAAAGTATTCTTGGCTGCATGTTCTTCTCATTTAGTACCCTGAATATATCTTGCCAGGCCTTTCTGACTTGCCAGGTCTCTGTGGATAGGTTTGACATTACTCTGATGTTCCTCCCTCTGTACGTAAGGAATCTCTTTCCCCTAACTGCCCTTAAGATGGTTTCCTTGTTTCTAACATTTGTGAGTTTTACTATTACATGCTGGGGCATTGGCCTGTTTTCCTTGATCTTGGGAGGGGTCCTCTCTGCCTCTAGCACACGAATGTTTGTTTCATTCCCCAGATTAGGGAAGTTCTCAGCTACAATTTCCTCAAATACATCTTCTAGTCCTCTCTCTCTCTCCACTCCCTCCAGGATTCCAATTATTCTGACATTGGAATGCTTCATGGTGTCACTTATTTCTCTGATTCTATTTGCATGGATTCTGAGTTGTTTTTCCCTGGCCTCCTCTTTTCCCTTTCTATCTATTATATTGTCTTCCAAGTTGCTTATTCGTTCTTCTGCCTCAGTAACCCTAGCTGTTAGATTATCTAGATTGGATTGGATCTCATTGATTGCATTTTTAAGTTCTGCCAATTCAGCTTTCATTTCTGCCCTTAGAGACTCTATGTTGCCATTAATTGATTTCTCCATTCTAGCCATTGTCTTCACAATTGCTAGCCTGAATTCCATCTCCAACATCTTGGTTATATCTGCATCCATTTGTAAATCTGCAGCATAAGTCATAACCTCTGAGTCTTTTCTATTTTAGGGGCTCCTCCTCCAGTCATTCTGTTGATGGGTGTTTGAGGGAATGTATAGAGTCCAAATTATTGACCAGATCCCAAGCAAGATGCACCTGTTCTCTTGGGATCTTAGGGTTGCTTGCCTCTTGTTTTCCCAGCCTGTCTTCTGCGGGAGGGGCCTGCTCCACTGTTACTCAGGAAACCCTGTTTGGGCGGAGTTGCCCTGCCCCATGTGGTGGGGGATGGGCTCCGCCGGAACCAGTTTTTGGGGCTTTTGTTCTCTGGCAGCTTTCCCTGGCGGCTTTCCACGTCTCTTCCTTGAGTCAGAGCAGAAGAGACCATTTCAAACCCTCTGCCTCAGAGCAGAGAGACCACAGTCTGTTCTTCAGTGGGCTCTCCAGGCCACACTGTTTCCGTTTCTGTCCGTGCTGCTATAAACTGCAGCAGCCTGGGTTGTGCACCCCTCTGCAGCACCCCCAGTCCTGCCTCCAGGTCAGAGCACGTCTCTGCCCTTTGTGCTTCTAAAACCACCAGCTGCCCCCAGATCTCACATGTGACCCCGCTGCTCCGGGTTTCCGCCCCGGGGGCTGCCCTAAAGTCCTTTCCCCACAGCTACCGTCTGCGAGTCTGTGCCTGGTCCCCAGCGCACGAGGCTGTTGCTCACCAGCGGTGTAGGATCCCCACAGCCAGGCACCCTCCCGCTGCCATTTATCCTCCTATATCTGCCCGCGGAATCATGGTTCCCCGCTTCGTACCTTGAAACCAACCACCTGTGATATTCTGTTTGTAGAGATCCAGATCTTCTTACATCTCAGGCTGGTTTCGTGGGTGCTCAGAGTGGTCTGGTAGATATCCAGCTCAATTCTAGAGACCAGTTGAAATAGAGTCCCCTACTCCTCCGCCATCTTTCTAACTTTTTTCTCAAACTAGAAATTGACAGAAAAACAATAGTAAAATCTCTCAACACATAAAATTAAATAAAATGCTTCTAAATAATTGATGGGTCAAAGGGGATGTCTCAAATGAAATTAAAAATACATAGAATTAAATAAAATGAAATGCAATATGTCAAAATATGTGAGATGTATCTAAAGCAGTATTGAGGGGCAAATAAGAGCACTAAATATTTGCATTAGAAATGAGGAAATGTCTCAAATCCATAATCTAAGTTCCCACCCAAGAAAAAAAGAGGAGGTAGAATAAAACAAACCCAATGCAAACAAAAATAAATAATAGAGATAAAAGCAGAAATCAATGAAATTGAAAATAGAAAAAAATCAATAGATTGAACCAAAGAAAGAAAATGTTGGTTCTATAACAAATCAGTAAATTGTAAATCTCTAGTACAACTGACAAAAATAAAAAGACAAAAGTCACAAGTCACCAATATCAGAAGTGAAGTAGGGGATATCACATCCTGCAAATATTAAAAAGATAATTTTTAAAAAGCCATTCTCTGCCATTCTTTGTCTTTTGATTGGAGTATTTAGTTCATTTATATTTAATGTAATTACTGATAAGATAAGATTTATGTTGAAACTTTGCTATTTGTTTTCTATATGTCTTATGTCTTTTTTGTTCATCTATTGCTTGATTTAATGCCTTCTTTGATGTTAAGTAGATATTTTCTAGTGTACCATTAACTGACTTCTTGTTTTTTACTATTCCTTTGTAGTTATTTTCTTAATGGTTGAACAGGAAATTACAATGGATATTTTAAATTAAAATCTAGTTTAGATTAATATCAACTTAATTACAATACTATATGAGAACTTCATTCCAGTATAATTCCTTTACCTCTCCTCTCGTTTGTGTTAAAATTTTCATATAAACTATATCTTCATACATTATAAGCCCATCAACAGTATTTTAGTATTATTGTTTTATGCAGTTACCTTTCACATTAATGGTGAAGAAAAGAGTTTCTCACCAAAATACATGTATATGTTCTTTTATAGTTACTATTTAGTTACCTTTACTAGTGGTATTTATGTGGATCAGTGGGATGGTGAGTTGCCAGTCACCCACTCCAGTTGTCTGAGTGCTTGTTCAAACCTTCAGATATTCAGTTGAAAGGCTCATTGTAATTACTTTCCCATTAAATCCTCTAGAACTGAAAGTCCTATGTCTATTGCAGCTTTATATGTCTGAGGTGGAACTTTCTTCTACTGAAGTGATAGAATATATTGAAAAGTAAAACAAACACAAAAACTCCCTGCAGTGTGCACAAAACCTTGGGAAGTCCAGGACTTTTTCATGCTTAAGTCACTTTAGTAATTGACTCTAAAGCTCTGGGAGTGCAGAGTTCCACTTCCACTCCTCTTCCTCCCTCATTCTTAGACCTCTGCCCCTCATCCTAATAACATTAAGCCCTTTCCCTTTTTCTTTCTCCCTCCTTCTCTCTCTCTCTCTCTGGCTGTAAGGATGAAGGCTGTGGGACACTGTTCTGACAAACCTAAAATATAGCACCTACCCAGTAACAAATGACCTCTGAGGTTTACAGATTCAGTAGTCTCTAGGTCTCCAAGCCAAAGAAGACAATAAAGAATGTATACACTGTTTTCTTATCTTCTTTAAGATAATTGTTCCTTTGGTTGTGTTTTCATTTGGATTTAAATAGGAAGTCATGTGATACTGCACCAAAGCCTGGTAAGAAGATGGTATTTTAGAGAGTCAAGTGAATGATTGATTTTTGTAATTCTCAAAACGCTAGAGTGCTTTCATCAAGTAGGGCTCAATAAATATTCATTCAATGAGTGAATGAATGACTGAATTTCCTCTTTTCCCTTTCTTCCTCTGTGTTGCCCCTCATCTAAAATAGCTGTCACATATTTAAATTCTTACATTTCTTAGAAAATATTTTTCTCTTCAGAATTATTTTTCCATTTTGTCTTGGAATCTCTAACCTCTCTAATGTGCAGGAGCACAGGAAAGCAGTGTTCAAGTCTTTCACGTTCCTCTCTGGGAGGGTTATCAGATTACTTTTGTAACATGGAAAATTGATTACTCTCTAGGACAGAAAGACAAATATAGTTCATATACTGCAGGTCACTGATACCCATTGCCCAGTTTCCATGCCTCATAAGTTAGATTAGATTCCTTGCCTCCTTGGTGACCCAACTCTCACAGGCAGAATTATTTTTTTTGTACTAACACTCTGCCTTTTATAAACCATGAGCATGGCTTTTACCCTATACTGGATTATTTTATATCCATGACCCCTCATCTGCTGTTGCTTAAGGACATGAATTACCTTCTACTCATTTCTCTGTCTCCAGCACTTACTATGAGGCCTGAGAGTTGGTGTGCAGTAAGTGTCTTCTTTAAATAAGTGGATGAGCTAAGGAATAAACTGCTGGAACATACTGAAACCTGTTTTTCATGGCCATTTGTTGCTGGGCTCTTGGTCATTCACACCCTTGGTAATGCTGCTTTTATTTGATCTGACTTCTTCTCCACAGCTGTGATTACTTTCTATCCTCAGTGTCCAGTTTAGCCCATAATAGAAGGTTGACAAAATTTGCTTCAAGACTTACATGGTGAGGAAAAAAGTAGACCTTCAAGGATTTGCTGAGGTAGCTCAGAGGATAAGCTGAAAGTTCCACTACAATGTTCAAAAGATTGAGAAAAGCAAGCAAAGCACTAGAATTTTAGGGAAATGGTTGCAGAGAGTAAGGATTGGCATCCACATGGATATACATGTAAAACATGAGGCAAATAGAAGATCCAAGTCAGTTCCCAGCTTAAAATTTTTCAGTGATTCTCCAATACTATAGTAGAAAGTCCAAACTGATGAACCTACTTTTCAAAATGGCACCTGCCCATTTCTCCTCCTACATCTTCTTGCAAACCCTGGCTGTGTTGAACAAGTTTAGAACACTTTGTATGCTATGCTATTTCTTTTAGAGCTTTTTTGGGGGGGAAATAATTGTAGACTTATAGAAGTTACAAAAATAGTACAGAGAAGTCCTGTGTATCCATCACCCCATTTCCCTGAATGGTGACATTATTGAAACCATATAACTATAGTGCATTATTGAAGCCAGGAAATTGACTATGCTATTTATCTCAGTACTTTTGCCCAAGATGTTCCTTCTGCTTGTAATAATATCCTTTACTTAGCTCAGATGCAACCTTCTTTATCCCTTCATTTCTGTTCCCATGGCACTCTGCATATATTCATATAACAGTGCATTGTATTATAATAATCTGTGTCTTGTCCTTTGTGCACTGTGAGCTCCTTAATGACAGAATCTATGCCTGATTCATCTTTCTATCCTTATAGCCTAACCCAGAGATTGGCACATTATAGATAGTAAGTATTGCTGAAAAAAAAAAACTAATAAATGAGTGTTGCAAGATAACTAAGGTAGCTGTAATAGAGATCGAAAGGAAGGGAAATATTTAAGAGGTAAAATCTGTAATACTTGATGGTTGATTATATGAGGTCAGGGCTGAAGGAGGTGAGATGAGGGCAGGATTCTGAACTTTATTAGGTATAGTGGATACGGTTGCTTGCCTCCCAGCATCCACTCCAACCTTTTTGGCCTCTTTGGTCTACATAGCCCTATACTCTTGACTCCTGTTATAGAGCACTTGACAAAGGTCTAGATAATCAAAATACTTTCCAGAGAATATTGATCATTGTAGAGATGGTAATCTGACTTAAGCCACCTCAAGCAGTATTCCATTCACAGAACCTACAAAAAACAAAAAGGCTTTTGATCTTTTCTTCTCAATTAAAACTGAGAAGTTATATATCAAAGGCTGCTATAGCTCTCCTATTGCCCCAAGGGATGAATCTAGATCTTCTGGAAGACATCAAATGGCAGAATCAGGAGAAAGCAAGTCCATATGATATTTTGTGTAACCCATGAACCCATGCATGACTGAAGAAAAAACTCTTTATGTTGGATCGCTAAAGAAGATGGCACTTTGAATGAATAAATTGTCTCTTAATAGAGCTATTTTGAGTTGGCGCTTCTTCAAAGAAAGGGTCCTGACATCCAAAAGTTCTGCTTAAGAGTATTAGAATTCTGGATTATGTTTCCTAATTCAGGGTTGCTCTTTCAACCGGATTTCTACTTTAAGTTAGGATATGGGCTTTTCTTTTTGAAAAATAAAATGAGGTGAAAATTCTCAGTTCAGATGATTCCTTTGGTGGTTCAACTTTTCAGGAGACCTTATATACCACATTAGTTAAAGCATGCATTTTTACTTTCAGGCAGACTGGGTTTATAATCTTGGCTTTTTCACTTACTTACCTGCATGACTTGACATGTTCCTCACTTCTTGAAGTTCAGTTCTATCATCTGATAAGTGAAAAGAAAAATACTTAATTCATTGCATGAAAATTGAGATAATGTTTATAAAACATAGTTTCAACTATTTAGTAAGTGCTACATAACTGATGAAGAAGTGGAAGAACAACAAGAAGCAGAAAAAGCAACAGAAAAAGCAGCAAAAACAGAAGCAGAAGCAGCAGCATGAGAAGGAAGGAGAGAAGGAGGAAAGGAAGAAAGAGAAGAAAAAGGAGAAAGAAAGGAGAAAGAGAATAAGAAAAGGAAAGGAAAGAAGTAAGGCTTTGTACTTGCCATTAAGTGGACCATCATTTTGATGATGGATAAAGAATACATAACATTGAACATGAATTGCATTGTCCCCACCAATGACATGTCTTCTGCTTCTACAAAATCCCAAGGTATTGTCAGTCCCACTGGCAAAGCAGAACATTATATGATGGTAGTAGGTAAATTATTCTCCTGTTTTTACAATAGGAATCTCAATTCTGTATGTCTCACCCAAAGTTTTGAGTCTTTTGTTTTGTCAAGACTTTTACATTTTTTATTTTTCTTTATTTTTTGAAATTTTATTATTTTGTTTAAATTCAATTAATTAACATATAGTGCATTAGTTTCAGAGGTAGAGTTCAGTGATTCATCAGTTGCATATAACACCCAGTGCTCATTATATCACATGCCTTCTTAATACCCATCACCCAGTTACCCCATCCCCCCACCCACCTCCTCTCTAGCAACCCTCAGTTTGTTTCCTAGAGTTGAGTCTCTTATGGTTTGTCTCCCTCTCTGATTTTGTCATATTTTATTTTTCCTTCCTCTCCCCTATAATCCTCTCTTTTGTTTCTTAAATTCCACATATGAGTGATACTATATGATAATTGTCTTTCTCTGATTGACTTATTTCACTTAGCATAATACCTTCTAATTCCATCCACATCTTTGTAAATGATAAGATTTCAATTTTTGATTGCTGAGTAATATTCCATTGTACATATATACACCACCTCTTCTTTTTTTTTTTCACCACCTCTTCTTTATCCATTCATCTGTTGACGGACATCTGGGCTCTTTCCATAGTTTGGCTATTGTGGACATTGCTGCTATAAATATTGGGGTACAGGTGTCCCTTCACATCACTGTTTGTATCCTTTAGGTAAATACCTAGTAGTGCAATTGCTGGGTCATAGGGTAGCTCTATTTTTAACTTTCTGAGGAACTTCCATACTGTTTTCCAGAGTGGCTGAACCACCTTGCATTCCCACCAGCAGTGTAGGAAGATCCCCTTTCTCTGCATCCTCACCAACATCTGTTGTTTCCTGATTTGTTAATTTTAGCCACTCTGGTGAGAGGTGGTATCTCATTGTGGTTTTGATTTGTATTTCCCTGATGCCAAGTGAAGTTGAGCACTTTTCCACATGTCTTGGCCATCTGTATGGCTTTCAAGAAATGTCTGTTGACGTCTTCTGCCCATTTCCTGACTGGATTATTTGTTTTTTGGGTGTTGAGTTTGATAAGTTCTTTATAGATCTTGGATATTAGCCCTTTATCTGATAAAATATTTGCGAATATCTTCTCCCATTCTGTTGGTTGTCTTTTGGTTTTGTCAACTGATTCCTTTGCTGTGCAAACTTTTAATCTTGATGAAGTCCCAATAGTTCACATTTGCCTTTGTTTCCCTTGCTTTTGGAGATGTGTCCAGCAAGAACTTGATGCAGCCAAGGTCACAGAGGTTGCTGCCTGTATTTTCCTCTAGGATTTTGATGGATTCCTGTATCGCATTTAGGTCTTTCATCCATTTTGAGTTTATCTTTGTGTATGGTGTAAGAAATGGTCCAGTTTCATTCTTCTGCATGTGGCTGTCCAATTTTCCCATCACCATTTGTTGAAGAGACTGTCTTTTCTCCTTTAGATATTCTTTCCTTCTTTGTCAAAGATTAGTTGACCATAGAGTTGAGGGTCCATTTCTGGGCTCTCTATTCTGTTCCATTGATCTATGTGTTTGTTTTCATGTCAGTACCATACTGTCTTTTTTTTTTTCAAATGAACTATAATTTTTAATATGTCTCCAATGAATACTTAACATAACAAAAAAAATAAAAAAAGTACAGAACCCCAGATAAATTAAAATTTCAGAAAATCAGTACCATACTGTCTTGATGATTACAGCTTTGTAATACAGCTTGAAGTCCAGAATAGTGATGCCACCAGTTTTGGTTTGCTTTCAAGATTCCTCTGGCTATTCGGGGTTTTTTCAGGTTCAAAACAAATTTTAAGAGTTCTGTGAATTGTGTAAGACTGTTGAATCACAGACCTGTACCTCTGAAACAAATAATACATTATATGTTAAAAAAAAAAAAAGAAGAAGAAGAAGAAGATGGCAGGAAGGGAAAAATGAAGGGGGGAGTTTGGAGGGGGAGACAAACCATGAGAGACTATGGACTCTGAGAAACAAACTGAGGGTTCTAGAGGGGAGGGGGGTGGGGGGATGGGTTAGCCTGGTGTTGGGTATTAAAGAGGGCACGTTCTGCATGGAGCACTGGGTGTTATACGCAAACAATAAATCATGGAACACTACATCAAAAACTAATGATGTAATGTATGGTGATTAACATAACATAAAAAAAAGATTGTTACAGCTCTGAAAATGTTGATGGTATTTTGATAAGGATTGCATTGAATGTGTAGATTGCTCTGGGTAGCATAGACATTTTAACAATATTTGTTCTTCCGATCCATGAGCATGGAATGTTTTTCCCTTTCTTTGGTCTTCCTCAATTTCTTTCATAAGTGTTTTATAGTTTTCAGCCTACAGATCCTTTATATCTTTGTTTAGGTTAATTCTTAGGTATCTTATGGTTTTTGACACAATTGTTAATGGGATCCTACCCTCAGCAATCAGACTTTTACATTTAAAAGGAAAATTTTCTGTACATTTAAAAAGTTATAGATTTTTATATCTTCTATACAAAGGATGATGGTTTGACTTCCTAGAATAGCTACCAAGAGCACAGAATGATTGGTAAAAAAAAAAAAAAAATGATTATGCCATACTTGCATATTGATTTTTTTAAATGTACATGGTTTTTAAGATTAAGAATTCAAGACTATGCTGATCAGGGATACTTTGGACCTGTGAAATCTGACCTCACTCTGCATAAAAGTTATGGGCTTACTGCCTTTGATTTATTCACACCTGTAGGCCCAGTAATATTTTTTGAAATGTTTTAACTTATGGTAAGGCACAGAAAATAATATAATATATACCATGTCCCCAGCACCCAGATCTAGGAGTTGTTGATATTTTGCCACATTTGCTTTTCTAACATGGAGGAAGAAGAAGAAGAAGAAGTAGGAGAAGGAGGAAGAGGAGGGAGGGAGGGAGGGAGAAGGAAGGAAGAATTCGAGATGCAGCCAACATCCTATCTATCCATCCCTCCCCTTGGTCTCCAGAGATAGCTACTGTATTGAAGCTGGTTTATAATATTTCTATGCATGGTTTTGTACATTTTCTACATATGCATGTATTCATTATCTGTATACTATCCTTTATGTTTTAAACAGTTCAAAAATAATATCCTATAGGACATATCTTTTCAATTTGATCTTTACACTCTTCATTCTGTTTTTGAGATTTATTAATGGTGATAGATGTAGACCTAGCTAATCCATTATAATTGTTTTATGATATTTATTGTATTAATATATAAGTGTATTTATTTCCTACTTATAGACAGTTAGGTTGTTTCCATTTTTTGCTATAATGAGCAGTGTTGCAATGAACTGCCTCGTATAATTCTTAGAATTCTCCTTGCTTTCTAGCTGCAAGATACCTAGAAATAGATTTGTTGGGTCATTAAGTATTAACAACTTCAGCTTTTGAGGTATCACCAAATTGTGGTCCAAAGTAGCTGTAACAAATATACTGGCACAAACAATATGTTAGTTTCTATTTTTTCATATCCTTACCAAGAGCTGTTACGAGACTTAAAATATTGGTCAACCTGGTGGGCAGGAAATAATACCTCAATGATGTTTTAATTTATGATTTCTGTTCCCATACCTTTGAGACAAAAAAACAAGTCACGGGGTCATAGCCCATGTGTGAATGGGCTGGGAAATGAAGTCCCGGGGGCAGCCACTTCACAGTGATAACTCCACATTATAGAAGAAGAAGCTAGATGTCTCAGCCACCGATTACTTTTTAAAATGCTTCCACTTAATCTTCATTATCAATTACCAAAAAAAAAAAAAATACAGGTTAAAATTGCCAATCATAATTGGAGATTTGTCAATGTTTCTTTGTAATTCTAATATTTTTTACTTACATATATTTTAATACTCTGTTAAGAGTCTACGAGTTCAAGTTTATTTTATTTTTTTATGGTGACTTGTTTATTTTGAGATTGTGTAATGGCTCTTTATCTCTAATAATGCTTTTGATTTGTTGTATCATTTAGGCTTTCAGGCTTTCTGTCATTTCTAGGATATAGCTGGCTTAAGTTTTTTAAATATGAGAAGCTCTTTTTTTGAGCTGCTATTTCTAGTCTGTTTATAGTAGTAAGGATTATTTATATGTTTAGATTTCTTTTTTGTGATTTCTGTCTATTTCTATTTATCATTTTTTTATCCTTTCTTACCTTCTATTGAATAGAACATGTTTTTTTTACCTTTTGCCCTTTATGAACTTACACAGTGTATTTCTTTTTTCTTTTACTTTTTTTTTTACTCTTTACCTTTAAATACTTAAAGTGAATATTTGACTTAACAATCTCCGAAATTGATCAAAACTCCATCCTCCTCACAAATAGTACAGGGACCTTAGGATTCTTTACCTCTGATCATCAATCCTCTCCATATTCCAAATTATTTTCAATACTTTGATTCTATTTTATTTACATCTACTCTGCTATATTAGTAATTCATTTTCCTTTATTTAGTCAATTCTTTTTTTTCATTTTTTTAAATTTGAATAGAGTTGACATACAATGTTACATTAGTTTCAAGAGTACAACATACACCATATTATGCTCCTATGGCATATTCCCTGTGCCGTGCTTTTTATTCCTATGACATCTTCATTCCATAACTGGAAGCCTGTGTCCCCCACTCCCTTTCACCCATTTTGCCCCTACCCCTACCCCCTTCCCTCTGACAACCATCAGGTTTTTCTCTTTATTTATAGGTCTGATTCTGCTTTTTGTTTATTTATTCATTTGTTTTTTATACTCCACATGAATGAAATCATATGGTATTTGTCTTTCTCTGTCTGGCTTATTTCATATTTAGTCAATACTTATTTAGATTGATCCATATATACACTACTTTATTATTTTTCAACATTTCCTCCTGCATCCTCCTTCTTTCTTCTGAGTTCAACTTCCTACTTTCTGACTAATAGTTTTGTTAGCGGTCAATTCTTTCAGTAGTGGTTTGAAAAACACCTTTATTTCCTTCTCACTCTTGAATGATGGTTAAGCTGGGTTTATACTAACTTGAAATTTATTCTTACTGAATACTTAGAAGATATTCCTGTAATGTCTTCTGGCTATTTTTATTGCTGCCAAAAAGTCTGCTCCAATCATAAATGTTTCTGTGTAATTTGTTTCTTATCTACGGTTGCTTTTGAGACTTCTTTTTTCTTAAAGTAAGTTCTAAAATTTTCCCAGGGAATCACTTGATTTGGATTTCTAAAAAATTCCTCTTGCTTGAAACTTTTTATGTTTTTTCAAACTTAAGATTTGTGAGTTTCATCAAATCTGGAAAATCCATAGGTACTATACCTTTAAATATTATTCTCTCCTTCTAGAACAAATGTTATGTAAATATTGACTTTTTCCTATATTCTATCCTTCTGTTTCTTCTTCTTCTTCTTTTTTTTTAAAGTAGGCTCCATGCCCAGTGTGGAGCCCAACACAGGACCTGAACTCAGGGCCCTGAGATCGATACCTGAGCTGAGATCAAGAGTCAGAGGCATAACTTACTGAGCCACCCTGGAGCCCTGTTTCTTAACTTCTATTTTTTTTTAAGATTTTTTAAAAATATTTTATTTATTTATCTGACAGAAAGAGACACAGCGAGAGAGGGAACACAAGCAGGGGGAGTGGGAGAGGGAGAAGCAGGCTTCCTATGGAGCAGGGAGCCTGATGCAAGGCTCAATCCCAGGACCTTGGGATCATGACCTGAGCCGAAGGCAGACGCTTAACAGCTGAGCCACCCAGGTGCCCCCCTTTTTTAAGATTTTATTTATTTATTTGACACAGAGAGAGACAGCAAGAGAGAATAGAAGCAGGGGGAGTGGAAGAGGGAGAAGCAGACTCCCTGCTGAGCAGGGAGCTCGATGCAGGAATTGATCCCAGGACTCTGGGCTCATGACCGGAGCAGAAGGCACTGAAGCCTGAGCCACGCAGGTGCCCCGTCTTAACTTCTTATTCATTTTTTCAATCTTTTACTTTCTGTTCTGCATCATGGGTAATTTCCTCAGAACCCTCCCTCAGTTTACTAACTGCTCTGTAGCTATATTGCTTGTATGCTATTTAAACCATCATTATGGTTTAAATTTCTTTTTTTTTAAAAGATTTTATTTTTTTTAAAGATTTATTTATTTATTTATTTGAGAGAGTGAGAATGAGAGAGAGAGAGCACAAGAGAGGGGGGAGGGTCAGAGGGAGAAGCAGACTCCCTGCTAAGCAGGGAACCCAATGCAGGACTCGATCCTGGGACTCCAGGATCATGACCTGAGCAGAAGGCAGCCTGAGCCACCCAGGCGCCCCCATGGTTTAAATTTCAACCACGTTCTTTCCTTTTAAAACTTCTACCTGGTTTCACTCTCTAAAGTGTTCTCTCTTCTTAATCCTTTAATCACTTAAAAGTT
Source organism: Eumetopias jubatus (assembly GCF_037043125.1). Lineage (NCBI taxonomy): Eukaryota > Metazoa > Chordata > Mammalia > Carnivora > Otariidae > Eumetopias > Eumetopias jubatus. Next base: position 152,644,678 of record NW_028274810.1, on the reverse strand, counting down.
ACTTTGTATTTTATGTATGATTGTCATTCTATTATCTCAAGTTCCTAGGTGCTTAATCTCATGTGTTTCATCTTCTGAGTTTTAATTCATGATTGATTATTGCTCATGTATTTTGTAAATTTTGGTTGTAATCTTGTGTTTATTGGTGCTTGTTTTTTACTTTAGGAAATTTTTATGTCTTGAATGAGGCAAGGGTTCCTCCTGAGTGATTTTGTGTTTTCTTCTGCCAGTCATCCATACTCTTTTATTCATTTTTTGGCTTGAGAACTCCAGAATTACATGAATAATACAAAATGAGATCCCAAACCCATAAGACTCACAGCTCTGGCCATCAGTTTTTCATGAGACATTTTTTTTTTTACCCAGTGTGTGGGTAAGGACAATATTCCTGGTCATTTTCCTGAGTCGGTGGATTACTAAAAATCCTGCTTTATTCAAGGTCTCAGCTCCAACTTATGGCCTCACATAGGAAATGCTTATATGTTACCCTCTCCTCCCAGAGCTGAAGCATTATCAGACTACTTGCTTATTACTTTACCTTTTTCTTTTGTCTCTATTTCTAGCAACAGTGGATTTCTATTAATTTTCTGGGAAAGTCAGATACACATTAAAATTTATTGTATTTTCTCTATCATTTATAAGTTTAGGTATTTGAAGTATTTCCATCATAATCTTGTAGATCAGGTTGTCAGAGCTCCACATCCCCAGTTGTTCTTCAATCCAATTCTCAAGAGTAAGATCAGAAGGCCCACTGTCCATCTAGAGATGGACTAGGATATTTTCCACTATCCACTGCAGTCCATAAGCTTGGCTTTAGTAGTTTGGAGCAATTAAAATCCTACCTCTGAAGTTTAAATTTAGAGTATAGAGCAATGTTTCTTAAACTATGGACCCTATGTTGTCATCTCTCAGAATTATCAAAGGGTTTGTTTAAAGTACATATTTCTAGTCTGAAACACAGATCTACTAAATGGAAAGTTTTGCAGATGGAACCTGGACACTTTAAGCATTTTTCAGGCCATTTCTATGAAACCAAAGTTTGATAACTACTTATTTATGGGTATCATTCACCTGGATTAACATTCCTGATTAACATTCATTTAAATCCTGAAGAACACACCTTATTTTCTTATATGCTCACTAACATCTATTACAATGTATTTCATATATTATGTGGTCGAAAAACATATTCTGGGCTGTCAAGATGGATGAATCAGGGCCAAAATCACACTAGAATCAAAAGAGCTTGAAGCTTGCTACATATAATCCATGGCTCCACACCTCTCTCCTCCAGCAGTGAACTGAACCCTACTCAAGGTTTAAATAATAAAAATGAGTTATTCAATTATTTATCCAACTAAAATCATATCAGTAAAGTAATATAATGAATATAATTATATATTTAATATATGATTGTATTCATTAACTCAATATCATTAACTCATGATGCTCTATGTGACAGGGAAATCATACATGCCATAAGACCCAGTTTCCTCCCTAAAGGAAATTACCTCGGTAGCATGTTGAACATAAACATAAAGCTTGATCTGCCATTCTTAAGTTAGAGCAGAAGTAAATGCAATGGCTCTAGGATGAAATTTTGGCAAGTTACAAAGCCCTCTCCTTTGTTCTTACCAAAGGTTAAGAGCACTAATTAGAAGTTGGGAGTATCATAATCTCAAAGGCAGCTGGGGAGTGTGACTTTTAATTACCTGAAAATTGAAATCAAGACTTTAATGTCTAATGTCACTGACAGCCAGGATGAAGGGAAGGAGAACCAATTTGATTTAGTCACTGTCCATAGCAGACACACCAATATTTTAGGGATCATCTTTATTTCCAGTATTGATTTTCTCCAGCTGAGTCAAGGGAGGCCATTGGAATTAAGGTGACAAAGTTCCCATGTCTTCATATTGAAGATAGGTATGTAAATCATCTATTCAGATGGGAATAACCAGAACTGCATGGTGAAATCTAGATAACAGCAAATAAAGAGAGTCTATGAGATTATGCACTAAGACAGGCAAGTTCTAACAAATGTTAAATGTAGTATTCAGAGATCCTGCATCTCTCTTTAAATGGGCAACTTAGTTAAGTAACACAACCTATTTAAATTACATGGCCTGTGGCAGAACTTTTTGATTCTGTTTCCTCATCTGCCCTGTTCTTTTTTTTTAAAAAATAGGGTTGTCAAAGAAACATAATAGATAAAAGATGAAAAGGATTTTCCTAGATTCATGAAGTTCTCTAGAACATTCTATCTCCAACCTCCTTCACTACCTGCCTGAAAGCTCTTTGTCCAGACCCTCAAAATGGATAACCACCCCTAAGCTTTGGATTTCCTATAAATTGCCCAGCAAATGAGGAATGTTTCCTGTTAGGAATTACAAGAACAGAAGAGAGGAATCTCCAAGTTGTTTGGGGCTCCATCTGTGGGTACATCCTTTTCATGTGCCATGTACCAGGGTTGCATTTAAATACCCTGTCTTCACACAGCAGGGCTTTTCAGATGCTAGGACTGTACTTGAGAGTCATTCCCTCAGGGAATGCATGAAACAACTGGTCAGAGAATCTGTGACTCACCCATGGAATTAAATGAAAGACTAAATAAATAACCATGTCCCTGGAAGAAATTAAGGCATTCCCTTACTAAATATTAATTTTAAATATCTTCCTATACTGCTGCAGGGATCACACACTTACATCTGATGTTCTTCTGTGTAAGATAGATAGAGTCAAAGCTGGAGGGCACTGAGATGTAGCCCCAGTGTCTGAAGTTGTGCCAGGACAAGGTAGTGGATCCCACAGGGATCTGGGAGGTGGGCAGAGTGAACCCCAAGGGCCACATTAACAAAATCTGAATTATACAAAGCCAAGCACAAGCAAAGGACTGAAATAAGTTTGGGGGAAAAAATAAGTGGCTTAGATATCTGTACCCTTATCCAAGTGAGAAATAAATTATTGAACAAAGTGCAAGACTTCACACTATGTGACATACTGCAGCTTACAGTATCTATTTGTCTTTGATTCAGGTTAATCATTTCTACATCATCTACTGTATCAACCTCATACAGATCTCCAGCCTGTTTTCATATCCTGGACTCTTGCTCCCATTGCAAATGCAGTTTCCCTAACCCTGCCCAATCCATTCTTTGCTTTTACTGTTCTGGTTTTCTCTGACCTCCCCATAGTGAAAAATCTCTATTATGTGCCTCTGGAAGGAGGTAACATTGCAGACAAATTCACTCTATACTCAGGCAGTAAGAATGAGCTGTCAGAACCACTGTAGGGTAGTGCCTCTAAAAGCACAATGTAAAAAGAGTATGGTGCTACATTAAAAAAAAAAAAAGAACTCTTAAGTTTTTAAATTATATTAAAGTACAGCTTATTCTCAAACCTTTTAGTCCCCTATTTGATGCTGATTAGGAAACTTCCAAAAGCAGCTTATCAAGGGGAATGAGAAAGAAATATTTGTTTTACCCTAGAAAATACATGCATTAGGGAAAGTATTGCCATTAAGGCCTAAGACATCACCCAACATTTCTTAAATCCAAAGCAGTGAGTTGGGGTTTTCCCTGCTACACCTGCTTTCCTTTCTCCCTTTGCAATCATTTTTTGTGTTCTCTCTTCTATCTCTGTTCTCAGTTGTCCACTCATTCCACTTTTTCCAGAAAACATTAGAGAGTGAAAATGAATCCTATTGATAATTCTGTTGGAACAATAATAAATATAAGCCAGTACCATCTTGGAACAACCAGGATGGTGTTCATTGTATCACATGTCTGAATATCTAGGGCCTCATAAATCTAGAGAATTGTCCAGAACCACAGAGCTGGCATCATAAAAGGAGTTCCTAAAACCCTCCAAATGTTCTCAGTTCCTATCTTGACCAAGACTTTAACCTATGTTGTGTTTGCTTTCTAATTTATTCTGATACCAGCTCCAGCCTCTTGGGAAGTTTTCCTCTGTATAGACTTGCCTCAGTTATTGTCCTTAAACTTGAAGCAGCTTCCATGAACCTTAACCTTGGCTGCCATCTCTGACAATTATTAGTACCCTTTTGTGAATTACCATCTACCCATTCAAGATAAATTGTCCAGACCAGCTGACTTAGTTCCTCCTCACTTTTCCTTACCATTTCACCAAAAGGACATTCCACAATATCTACTTCTGTATCTATTACATACAAAAATCATTATAATAACCTACCTCTAGATAATAAGGACTTTCATAGACATGGGTTTTATTTGATACTTATAACAAACTTGTGAAGTTGTATTGAACACTTCACAGAAGAGAAGCTGAAGCTCCAGGAAAAATAACGCTAATAACTTTGAATGTTTTCCAATATGATCCCAATATTCCCAATCAAATGTCATACATTTATCCAAAGATTTCTAGATTAGGACTATTATAAACTATCTGAGTCAAGTACTCAACTAGTTTTTTGGATTTGCATCCCTATGCTTGTCTTTATAGGACTTACTTTTATATAATTATTAGAGAAAGACTTTTTGTAGGCCAAATCTTTGTAGCTGGGTCATTCAAATCTCCCCATGGGTTTTGCCCCACACTCCAATTTAGGACCAAAGTGGCCCTTCAAGGGGGGTATGCAGCCTCCCATCTTATCTGTCCTGTTGCCTTTACCACGTGAACCTTGCTACCTATACTCCCTGTAGCTGAGCCCCTGCTTCATTCCCCTGAATTCTACTCACTGTGATGTTTTTGTCCTTGGGCTTCAAGATCCTTAAGACAACACCCCTGATATCTGATGCTAGAGCTTCCTGACATTATCCTTCTTGATCCTGTCAATTACCACCAAGAATAGGCCACTCTGGCTTAGGGGACACTCTGCCACTTGACCTCAGTTGGGACATTTAGCTAATAATGCTGGTACCTTGTCCTTTCTCCTCATGAGCTGACTTTCATGTTTTGGCTCTATGTTCAAACTCACATTTCTCCCTAGTCATCTCTAAAAAAAAATTAAAAAATTCTCTTTTGCTATACTACTCTAACACATTACTACTTTTATCATAAGTTCCTGATTTGCTTAAATTCCCTTTTTCTGCCTTTTCCAATCTAATCCATTTCACCCGAGGTCTGGTTCTGACATTTCTTTGTCAATACCTCTAAGCTTTCCCTTATTAAGTGAAAATTTGATCCTCTGCTTGATTCAACCAGAATTTCTATGGAATCCCTGTGGCTTGGTCTATTGTGAAGAGGAAGCCGGAAACAGGTAAAACTAGGTTTGGAAAGAACAGATGTTTCTGTTGAGCAGATGCTGTGGGGCAGTTTGCCTGGGAACCAGACAGTATACCACAAATAACACAGTGATCTTACTCCTCACTTGAGGCTATGGCTGTGTCAATATCCAAAGGTTTCCACTGTGGGCCATGGAATTTCCAGGCCCCATTCATCCATCAGGTCAAGTATTATTATGGCTGAAGCAGCAAATATCTTGAATGCAAGACCTCAGTTAGAAACTGGTTATTCAGAGAGACAGGTCACATAAATTGACCAACATAATGGGGGAGATAAAAGGAAGACTGTGAGCAGAGAGAAACTGGCCTTTGGAAACAGATTGGACATAAAACCATACCAGGTTGGGGAGTGGGGACTCCATTATGCTCCCCCTAATCAGAGCTGCTTAGTAAGCAGTTAGGATAGATGAAGAGTCTTAGGGATTGCTGAGGAGGAACAAAAAAGAAAGAAAGAAAAAGCAGAAAAATCAAGGTGCCTGGCTGACTCAGTCAGTAGAGCATGTGACTCTTGATTTCAGGGTTGTGAGTTCAAGCCCTACATTTGGTGTAGAGTTTACATAAATGAATGAATACATACATACATACATACATACCCCATCAACCCTCCCACGCCTATAAACTTCTCATATTTGTATCTTCTCTGATGGAGGTCTTTTGTTCGTTTGCTTGGTTATAGCTGTATATCCTTAGATGCTGTCATTTATATGAATAAGCATGTGAAGTATGGTATCTGTTTCTCCAGAGTGGTATACAGACCTATGGTGAGTTCAGGCTTGGGTGGTTATTTTTTGGTGAGGAAATCAGATGAGCCCTGAGAAATCTGTTTCTGATAGCTCTTGCCTGTATCATTGTACGACAATTTAGCCATAATATCTGAAGAGTGATTATCAAAACTCAACATTCTCAAACATTAATGTGCTTCATAGTAACTGAAGGAGCTTTTTACATATACATACAGGATCTACCCCTTCAGAGTCCCGATCAGTAGATTGTAAAGAACTGGAATCTGAATTTTTCAATACACATCAGGTGATCCTGATAGAGTCCATTCTGGAAACCCATGTTGAGAAATCTAGCTTTGTGAAGAGTGAGGGATGGTCCTCAGATCAGTGGGTCAAAAATGAAAGGTTAAAGGGAAGATGTTAGAAGAAGACAGAGTTCAAACATTTTATTTGGGCTGAGTTGAGGGATAATTCTTGGCCTGTTCTCATTCATTTGAAACATATTTATTCTCTAAGGATTTCCCTTTCCATAAATTTTTTGAAGGAAAATAACTCAGGATAATAACAACATTGAATATTTACTGAACTCATACTATGTGTCAGGTCCTATGGTGAACACTTTAGAGAGGTCACCGTTCAGTCTTCCCAACAATCTCAGCAAGTAGGTACTATGTTTATTTTAATTATACAAATTTGTCAGTAGATGAAGAATGTCAAAACTAGTAGTGGCAAAGCTGAAGTTCTGACATAAATCTGTTCCCAACTCAGTGCTATCAACCAACAATTGCTTCTGAGCATGCAGTCCCTGCTCCCTAGAAATCTTTTTTTTCATGCATGCATGCTTTCAATAGCCATGAATTTGTTAATTAAACAATTATTTGTTGAACACCTACTATATATGCCAGGTTGCGTACAGGTTCTGGGACACAGAAGTGACCAAAACAGGCAATAACCCTCACCGTTTTGGAATTACGTTCTAGTTGAAGGGACAGATATTAAGTAACATAAATAAAGAAAATAAACATTGTGTCAGAGGGTGATAGGTGCTATGGAGAAAAATAGAACACGGAAAGTACAGAGGAATGGCCAGGGGAGGGAAGAAGTTTGTTGATACCATTTTAAGTAAGGGTAGTTGGGGAAGGTCTCAGTGAGGAGGTGCCAGTGAGATATGAAGGGAATGAGGAAGGGAGTACTGCAGAAGTATGGCCGACAGGTGAGCCATAAATAGGTAGGAAGCCACAGCGGTAGAACAGAGTGAGCAAGCATAAAAGGAGGAGACTGTGGAGGTTGGGGGTAGGGGAGAGGGTTGCTGACAATCATGTATTGTATGGACCAGTACAATGACCTTGGCTTTTATTCTGGAATGAGGATCCATTAAGGATTTTGAGTGGAGGAGTGAAGAGGTCTGATTTAAGGTTTAAAAGCATTACTCTGGCTGATGTGCTGAAAGCAGATTTTGGAACAGCAAAACATCCGTGTGTTTGTTAGCATCAGTCTAGGGTGTAGTCATTAAGAGGTCCCACGTGCCAGTGGCTTGAACAAGATAAGAGATCGTTTCTTTCACAAAGTAGTTCAGGTCGTAATCAGGATAGACAAATTGATTTGATAGTATTTTGGGCTCTGTTATCCCCAGGACACTTTGCATCTTTTCATAGTCAAAAACCAGTCACCATTATGGCTGCATTCCAGCCAGTTAGAAGGCGGAAGTGGAAAGGGAAGACTTGCTCTTTTTAAGGACATGTTCCAGATATTGCCAAACATCTGTTTCACTTGCAACCCACAGGCTAGAGCCCAGGTACGTGGGCACAATGAACTTCAAGGGACACGAGGTGAGGAAGTCTTTGGTGACTATTTACCCAATCAAACTCCTATGACTTTAGAACAGTGGCTCTCAAAGTGTGGTTTCTGGACCAGCAGCATCAGGATTACCTGGAAGCTTGTCAGAAATGCAAATTCTCAGGCCCCATCCCAAACCCACTGCTCAGAAACTCTGGGGATGAGAGCCAATAATCTTTTTAATGAGCTCTCCAGGTAATTCTGAGGTATGCTGTACCAGGAACACTAGGGAGAAGGGGCCATGTTAGGAACCACATATTTGAACTATTAATTCTTTCTTGCCTAATTTATTATCTAAAGGTTTCATGGAATTCCAGTGTAGATACTAATTAAAAGAATTTGAATCTGAATATTAAGCATAGAATGCAGTATTACTAGTTTCATTTTAGGCCTTGCAATAAGGGTGGTTAATTTCTTTAATGTTGTGATGGCTTTACATGCAAAGGATTAAAAAAAAAGTGCACTGACAAAACATTACTCCTGTTACCTTCTTAGGCTATATTTACTCTCCTGCTCTGTTTTCTTTGGTTTCCATTCTATCTTGTCAGAAATTACTGGGTGTTGTCAGAGTTAATTGATACTTATAGGACGTCTTCAATATCAACCCATCAGAATGAACAAATAAAAACTGCCATGTCTGCCTAGAGGAAAGAAAAATGTTTTTTGGGAAAGTCTTCCCTTTATCTATAAAAAGAGGCTGGCTATACCAGAGAGCATATATTAATATAAAAACTTAAAAGAATTGATTGAAATACAGAATGAACAGAAAATTTTCTAAGAATATGTAGATTATCAAATTTGAATCAAAACAAATAGAAAATTCAAATACATGAATGACAGTTGAAAAACTGAAAAGGCAGTAAATTTGGTTCTTTGGAAATGTAGATCTGCTCTTTAAAAAGGCAACAGGTCTAGTTAGACTTCAAAAAATGATAAATTTCCATATTTTATAAACTGTTCAAAGAAGACAAAAGCAACAATAGAAGAACCTTTTAACTCATTCAATAAGGCTAGTATAATAACAATATATAAACTGTACAAGAATGGCATTAAAAGAAAACCAGAGGCCAAAACTCATTTATGAAGAGTCCTAAATAATTAGTAAATTAAATATAGCAACATATTAAGAGTATAAAACATTAAGAAGAGATAGAATTTTCCCAAGAATGAAATAATTATTTAACATTAGAAAAATTCTAAAAGCAATTCCCAAGAAAAGCTCTAAATGTAACCCTCTAGATTTATTAGCACATTAAAAAAAAACTCATAATTGCCTTAATTCAGCAACTACTTACTAAAATCCAATACCTATGCCTGAATTTTTAAAAATCCAAATCTATTAGTAATCTAAAGGGGGAAAAACACCACTTTCTTAGCTTGATAAACAGTATTTACTGTAAGTTTACAACAAGTATCATATTGTTGCAATATGGAAACATTCCCAGTGATATCAGAATAGGACAAGAATTTCTACTTTAACCACTACTATCTAAGCAGATGTCCTAAAAATGCAGTTAAATAAGAAAATAAAATAAAGTTTCTAAATATTGTTGTTATTTGCAGACAGCACAATCACTGTCAGATATTCAAAGATAATCAAATGAGAAGCTATTACAACCAACAGGAGAGTTCAATAAAAAAAGTTACAAATAAGAATTTTAAAATTCCAATATATTAGCAATAGTTAAAACATATATAATAACAATACAAAACACTTAGAAAGGAACTTAATAAGAAATTTACAAAACCTTTATGGGTAAAGCTGTAAAACTTCACTGAATGAAGAGAATACCATGTTCATTAAAAGACTTAACTATTTTCATGTTATTCCACCAAATTATCTACTAACTTAATAGGTTCTAATAAAAATTCCAAGAGGATTTTTCAAAAGAATGTAAGATAATTCTAAGGTTCATCTGAAAGGTATTATGCAAGCATAGACAACTTCAGAAAAAAAATAAGGAGCGATTTCTACCCAATATGAAAACATACTACAGGGGTGCCTGGGTGGCTCAGTCATTAACCGTCTGCCTTCAGCTCAGGTCATGATCCCAGGGTCCTGGGATCCTGCTCCCCGCTCGGCGGGAAGCCTGCTTCTCCCTCTCCCACTCCCACTCCCACTTCCCCTGCTTATGTTCCCTCTCTCACTGTGTCTCTTTCTGTCAAATAAATAAATAAAGTCTTAAAAAAATACTACAAAGCTGGAAGTATTAAATCATTAAGGTATCATTTTAGAAACAAATCTGTGAAATAGAAATCTAAAAAATATTTGTATTTTGGTGTTTACTTTATGGTAAGGGACACTCATACTAATAGTGGGGAAAAGAGCCTTCAACAAATAGCGTAGAGATGATTGGTTATCCAAGTGAGCAGGGAGGACAAGTTTTAAAATTACCCCATGTACAAAAATAAATTCAAGATGAATTAAAGTTCTAAGTCTTAGGAGGAAATGTAGCAAATGGTCTTATAATTTGGGAGAAGTTCCTACTGTATCAGATTTAAAAGACATAAAGGAAAAGACAAGCTTTGAACGCACTAAAATTAAAATCTGGGCTATAAATAATACTATAAACAAAGTAAAAAAAATACCATGGGAAATGCATTCAATAAGGCTTGCATTTAATGACATATCTGTATTTATTATTATTTATTTAAAAGATGAAAATTCACATCTACAGTGCATACTCTTTTATAAACCTTAGGAAAAATTGAAGTATCATAATTAAAAAAATGGACAAAGATTATAAACGGGCAAAGATTATATGCAGAAGAAATACAAATGTCCATAAAAGAAAATGAAGATCATCTTACTAATTTTCAGGAAAAAAACAAATTAATACCCAACAATTTCCTCTCATCAGGTTGAGAAAATTAAAAAGATTAATAAAAATTAAAAAAGAACATTTAGAGTTGAAGTCAGTATAGGTTAATTTCATAATCTCTTCATGATTATATAAGTAGTATGGCATTTTTAGAAGACAAATTGCAGAAACTATGTTAAGAGGAAATTTATACACAAATACAGATAGGTCTGAGGGAAGGGATGGAGAATGGCATTGGAGAAGGGAAGACAAGAAAGATGAACACTTGTTATTTCATATAGTTCTATATCATTGAGTGTTTTAGAGTAAGAATATATTTATGTATTACCTATGTATTTATATTTTTAATTATTAGCTTGAGTTAGAACCAACTACAGAAATAGAAAACACATCACAGCCTTGAAACCCAAATGTATTCACTAGACTTCACTCTCATGTCAAATGAAGACCCATTCCTCTAGCATGTATAGCACAGATTCCAAATAATCAAAATGTACTTTCATTTGTAAGAAGTCAACATGGAACATGGATTGCTCATAATCTCTCTGCTGCTACTGACACTTTTGTAAACTTGCTTTTCTTTCTTAATTTTATTTTATTATATTAATCACCATACATTACATCATTAGTTTTTGTGTAGTGTTCCATGATTCATTGTTTGCGTATAACACCCAGTGCTCCATTCAGTATGTGCCCTCTTTAATACCCATCACCAGGCTAACCCATCCCCCCACCTCCCTCCCCTCTAGAACCCTCAGTTTGTTTCTCAGAGTCCATCGTCTCTCATGGTTCATCTCCCCCTCCAATTCCCCCCCCTTCATTTTTCCATTCCTACTATCGTCTTTTTTTTTTTTTTTAACATATAATGTATTATTTGTTTCAGAGGTACCGGTCTGTGATTCAACAGTCTTACACAATTCACAGCGTTCACCATGGCACATACCCTCCCCAATGTCTATCACCCAGCCACCCCATCCCTCCCACCCCCACCACTCCAGCAACCCTCAGTTTGTTTCCTGAGATTAAGAATTCCTCATATCAGTGAGGTCATATGGTACATGTCTTTCTCTGATTGACTTATTTCACTCAGCATAATACTCTCTAGTTCCATCCACGTCGTTGCAAATGGCAAGATTTCGGGGGGTTTTGATGGTTGCATAATATTCCATCGTATATATGTACCACATCTTCTTTATCCATTCATCTGTTGATGGACATCTTGGCTCTTTCCATAGTTTGGCTATTGTGGACATTGCTGCTATAAACACTGGGGTGCACATACCCCTTCGGATTACTACATTTATATCTTTGGGGTAAATACCCAATACTGCAATTGCTGGGTCATATGGTAGCTCTATGTGCAACTTCTTGAGGAACCTCCATACTGTTTTCCAGAGTGGCTGCACCACCTTGCATTTCCACCAACAGTGTAGGAGGGTTCCCCTTTCTCCACATCCTTGCCAACATCTGTCATTTCCTGACTTGTTAATTTTAGCCATTCTGACTGGTGTGAGGTGGTAACTCATTGACGATTTGATTTGGATTTCCCTGATGCCGAGCGATGTTGAGCACTTTTTCATGTGTCTGTTGGCCATTTGGATATCTTCTTTGCAGAAATGTCTGTTCATGTCTTCTGCCCATTTCTTGATTGGATTGTTTGTTCTTTGGGTGTTGAGTTTGATAAGTTCTTTGTAGATTTTGGATACTAGCCCTTTATCTGATATGTCATTTGCAAATATCTTCTCCCATTCTGTCGGTTGTCTTTTGGTTTTATTGATTGTTTCTTTTGCTGTGCAAAAGCTTTTTGTCTTGATGAAGTCCCAATAGTTCATTTTTGCCCTGGCTTCCCTTGCCTTTGGTGGTGTTTCTAGGAAGAAGTTGCTGAGGCTGAGGTTGAAGAGGTTGCTGCCTGTGTTCTCCTCTAGGATTTTGATGGACTCCTGTCTCACATTTAGGTCTTTCATCCATTTTGAGTCTATTTTTGTATGTGGTATAAGGAAATGGTCCAGTTTCATTCTTCTGCATGTGACTGTCCAATTTTCCCAAAATCATTTGTTGAAGAGACTGTCTTTTTTCCTCTGGACATTCTTTCCTGCTTTGTTGAAGATTAGTTGACCACAGAGTTGAAGGTCCATTTCTGGGCTCTGTATTCTGTTCCATTGATCTATGTGTCTGTTTTTGTGCCAGTACCATACTGTCTTGATGATGACAGCTTTGTAATAGAGCTTGAAGTCTAGAATTGTGATGCCACCAGCTTTGCTTTTCCTTTTCAACATTCCTCTGGCTATTCGGGGTATTTTCTGGTTCCATACAAATTTTAGGATTATTTGTTCCATTTCTTTGAAAAAAGTGGAAGGTACTTTGATAGGGATTGCATTAAATGTGTAGATTGCTCTAGGTAGCATTGACATCTTCACAATATTTGTTCTTCCAATCCATGAGCATGGAATGTTTTTCCATTTCTTTGTGTCTTCCTCAATTTCTTTCATGAGTATTTTATAGTTTTCTGAGTACAGATTCTTTACCTCTTTGCTTAGATTTATTCCTAGGTATCTTATGGTTTTGGGTGCAATTGTAAATGGGATCGACTCCTTAATTTCTCTCTCTTCTGTCTTGTTGTTGGTGTATAGGAATGCCACTGATTTCTGCACATTGATTTTATATCCTGCCACTTTACTGAATTCCTGTATGAGTTCTAGCAGTTTTGGGGTGGAGTCTTTTGGGTTTTCCACATAAAGTATCATATCATCTACAAAGAGTGAGAGTTTGACTTCTGCTTTGCTGATTCGTATGCCTTTGATTTCTTTTTGTTGTCTGATTGCTGTGGCTAGATCTTCTAGTACTATGTTGAATAGCAGTGATGATAGAGGCCATCCCTGCTGTGTTCCTGACCTTAGGGGGAAAGCTCTCAGTTTTTCCCCATTGAGAATGATATTTGCTATGTGTTTTTCATAGATGGCTTTTATGATATTGAGGTATGTACCCTCTATCCCTATACTCTGAAGAGTTTTGATCAAGAAAGGATGCTGTACTTTGTCAAATGCTTTTTCTGCATCTGTTGAGAGGATCATATGGTTCTTGTTCCTTCTTTTATTAATGTATTGTATCACATTGATTGATTTGTGGATGTTGAACCAAGAATAAATGTGGCCCAGGAATAAATCCCACTTGGTCATGGTGAATAATCCTTTTAATGTACTGTTGGATCTTATTGGCTAGTAATTTGGTGAGAATTTTTACATCCATGTTCATCAGAGATATTGGTCTGTAATTCTCCTTTTTGATGGGGTCTTTGTCTGGTTTCGGGATCAAGGTAATTCTGGCCTCATAAAATGAGTTTGGATGTTTTCCTTTCATTTCTATTTTTTGGAACAGTTTCAGAAGAATAGGTATTAATTCTTCTTTAAATGTTTGGTAAAATTCCCCTGGGAAGCCATCTGGCCCTGGGCTTTTGTTTGTTGGGAGATTTTTATTACTGCTTCAATTTCCATAGTGGTTATAGGTCTGTTCAGGTTCTCTATTTCTTCCTGGTTCAGTTTTCGTAGTTTATACATCTCTAGGAATGCATCCATTTCTTCCCGATTATCTAATTTGCTGACATAGAGTTGCTCATAATATATTCTTATAATTGTTTGTATTTCTTTGGTGTTGGTTGTGATCTCTCTTTCATTCATGATTTTATTTATTTGGGTCATTTCTCTTTTCTTTTTGATAAGTCTGGCCAGGGGTTTATCAATCTTATTAATTCTTTCAAAGAACCAGCTCCTAGTTTCATTGATCTGTTCTACTGTTCTTCTGGTTTCTATTTCATTGATTTCTGCTCTGATCTTTATTATTTTTCTTCTCCTGCTGGGTTTAGGCTTTATTTGTTGTTCTTTCTCCAGCTCCCTTAGGTGTGGGGTTAGGTTGTGTATTTGAGACCTTTCTTGTTTCTTGAGAAAGGCTTGTATTGCTATATACTTCCCTCTTAGGACCGCCTTTGCTGCATCCCAAAGATTTTGAACAGTTGTGTTTTCATTTTCATTTATTTCCATGAATTTTTTAAATTCTTCTTTAATTTCCTGGTTGACCCATTCATTCTTTAGTAGAATGCTCTTTAGCGTCCATGTATTTGAGTTCTTTCTGACTTCCCTCTTGTGATTGAGTTCTAGTTTCAAAGCACTGTGGTCCGAAAATATGCAGGGAATGATCCCAATCTTTTGGTACCGGTTGAGACCTGATTTGTGACCTAGGATGTGATCTATTCTGGAGAATGTTCCATGGGCACTAGAGAAGAATGTGTATTCTGTTGCTTTGAGATGGAATGTTCTGAATATATCTGTGAAGTCCATTTGGTCCAGTGTGTCATTTAAAGTCTTTATTTCCTTGTTGATCTTTTGCTAAGATGATATGTCCATTTCAGTGTGGGGGGTGTTAAAGTCCCACACTATTATTGTATTGTCATGTGTTTCTTTGCTTTTGTTATTAATTGGCTTATATAATTGGCCGCTCCCATGTTAGGGGCATAGATATTTACAATTGTTAGATCTTCTTGTTGGATAGACCTTTAAGTAGGATATAGTGTCCTTCCTCATCTCTTTTTATAGTGTTTGGTGTAAAATCTAATTTGTCTGATATAAGGATTGCCACCCCAGCTTTCTTTTGATGTCCATTAGCATGGTAAATGGTTTTCTACCTCCTCACTTTCAATCTGGAGGTGTCTTTGGGCCTAAAATGAGTCTCTTGCAGACAGCATATTGATCGGTCTTGTTTTTTTATCCAATTTGATACCCTATGTCTTTTGATTGGGACCTTTAACCCATTTACATTCAGGGTAACTATTGAAAGATATGAATTTAGTGCCATAGTATTGCCTGTAAGGTGGCTGTTACTGTATATTGTCTGTGTTCCTTTCTGGTCTATGTTACTTTTAGGCTCTCTCTTTGCTTAGAGGACCCCTCTAATATATAATATATGTATTGATATAACATATAAATTATATCAATTATTCTAATGTTGTTTCATCTTATGGTATCACTTATCTCTCGAATTCTGCCCTCATGATCCAGTATTTGTTTATCTCTCTTTTTCTCAGCTTCTTTATTCTCCATCATTTGGTCTTCTATATCACTAATTCTCTCTTCTGCCTCATTTATCCTAGCAGTTAGAGCCTCCATTTTTTATTGTACCTCATTAATAGCCTTTTTGATTTCAACTTGGTTAGATTTTAGTTCTTTTATTTCTCCAGAAAGGGTTTCTCTAGTATCTTCCATGCTTTTTTCAAGCCCAGCTAGTATCTTTATAATCGTCATTCTGAACTCTAGTTCTGACATCTTACTAATGTCCATATTGATTAGGTCCCTGGCAGTCAGTACTGCCTCTTGTTCTTTTTTTTGAGGTGAGTTTTTCCATCTTGTCATTTTGTCCAGAGGAGAATAGATGAATGAGAGAACAAAATGCTAACAGGGTAACAATGACCCCAGAAAAATATACCCTAAACAAATCAGAAAAGACCTTCCAGAAAGTGGTCACTTTTCTGTTCAGAGAGTTGCTGCTATTCTTTTCTTTGATCTCCTGTTGAGTTTGTAGGTGTTCAGAATAATTTGATAGCTATCTAGCTGAATTCCTGGGACCACATGAAATTTAGGTCTCCTACTCCTCCGCCATCTTTTTAATGAACACAAATTCAGCTTCTCTGTTGAGTCTGCTTTTCTTTCTTTTTAATGAACACAAATTCAGCTTCTCTGTTGAGTCCCAGAGACTCTACGGTTGTTTTTACTGCATATGCCTCATTATATTAGACTTCAGTTAATTAAATTTGCTTTACAGCTACTACAATTCTTGGGGGTCATTAGGCTTAGGGGAACCTATTAAATACATAATTTTATGGTGTCAAAATCAGAGAGAAATTGGACTTAGACAAGATAGTGAACTATTTCTGAGCAAATCCAGAAAATTTATCTATCCATTATTCCTGTCTATCCATTATTCCTGTGTTTAATAAGCAAATTAAGAAAACTCTGCTGTCTATCCATTATACTTAGTTGGCCAAACTCCAAACATGGCTCAGTCTTAATGTTTGCCTCCTCTTTGCCTAAATCTTGATTGCTAAATCCTGCTAAAGAAAATTATAGAACCATTGAGATGAATACCAGTAAATATACACTTAACGACCCCAAATGGGCCTCCAAGCTCAGAATTTCTTTTATTCTCTCAAAACTTTATTTTCCTCAAACCCAGATTTCTTTAGGAGTCTTGCCTTCTATTTCACTAAGAAATTAGACACCATCACAGTGTATATTTCTCAGTTTTCCACCGGAGAACCTATAAAACTACCCTCCCTCCTTTATTCTGAATTCTGAATTTTAAAAAAAACATTTTTCTTCCAGTCTAAGACTATTATATACAGCCATAAAAGGAAATTTTGCCACTTGCAGCAGTATGGATGAAGCTTGAGGGCATTATGCTAAATGAATAAACCAGACAGAAAGACAAATACTGGGGTGCCTGAGTGGCTTAGTTGGTTAAGTGTCTGCCTTCGGCTCGGGTCATGATCTCAGGATAATCCCCATGTTGGGCTCTCTGCTCAGTGGGGAGTCTGCTTCTCCCTCTTACTTTCCCTCTGTGCTCTCTCTCTCTCTCTCTCAAATAAATAAAATCTTAAAAAAAGAAAGACAAATACTGTATGACATCACTTATATGTAGAATCTAAAAAAAAAAGAAAAGAAAATCAAACTTATAGAAACAGAGAGTAGAATAATGGTTGCCAGAGGCTGAGGTTCGGAGAAAATGGGGAGATATTAGTCAAAAAGTACAAAATTTAAGTTATAAGATGAGTAAGTATTGAGGAATTAATGTACAGCCTGGTGACTGCAGTCAAATATACAATACACTATTGTATATTTGAAATCTGCTAAAAGAGTAGATCTTAAGCATTCTTACCTCATACAAGGTAACTGTGAGGTGATGGATATGTTGATTAACCTGATTGCAGTAATCATTTCACAACTATACATATATCAAACCATCATGTTAAGGGAATCAAAGGAATACATATTGGGAAGGAAGACATAAAACTGTCTTTGTTCACAGATGATATGATTATCTATGTAGAGAATCTGAAGGAATCAACAACAATAGCAATAACTCCCAGAACTATTAAGTGATAATGGCAAGGTTGCAGGATTCAAGGTCAATATACAAATTCAGTTGCTTTCTTGTGTTTCAGTGAACCAGAGGAGTTTGAAATAAAAAAAATACCATTTACATTGGTACCCCAAAAATGAAACATATATAAATCTAAAAAAATATATACAAGGTTTATATGTGGAAAACTACAAAACTAGCCTATGAACAATCTTAAAGAACTAAATACATGCAGAGAGTCCATGTTCATGGATAAGAAGACTCAGTATTATCAACATTTTAGTTCTTCTGAAATTAATTTGTAGATTCAGTGCAATCCCAATCAAAATTCCAGCAAGTTATTTTATGAATATCAACAAAATGATTCTAAAGTTGATGTGGAGGGACAAAAGACCCAGACAACCAACACATTGTGGGAGGAGAAGAGCAAAGTTGGAGGACTGATGCTACTCAACTTCAAAACTTACTATAAATCTATAGTAATCAAAACAGTGTGGTATTGGTGAAGGAATAGACAAATCAATGGAACCGAAGAGAAAGCACACATATAGTCTATCTCTGAAAAAGGAACAAAGGCAATACAATAGAGCAAAGATTGTTTCCTCAACAAATGGTACTAGAACACTGGATGTCTATATGCAAATAAATGAATCTAAATCTTAGATTTAGATACCCTTCACAAAAATTAATGCAAAATGGATCATAGGCCTAAATGGAAAACACAAAACTATAAAACCCATACAAGATAACATAGGAGATAATCTAGATGGCCTTGGGTACAGTAATGCTTTTTTAGATACAATACCAAAGATACAACTCATGAACAAAGTAATTGATAAACTGGACTTCATTAAAGTTAAAAACTGCTCTTCAAAAGGTAATATCAAGAGAATTAGAAGACAAACCACAGACTGGGAGAAAATATTTGTAAAAGAAACATCTGGTAATGGATTATTATCCAAAATATACATTCTTAAAACTCAAAATAAGAAAACAAACAACCTGATTTTAAAATGGACCGAAGACCTTAACAGACGCCTCACCAAGGAAGGTATACAGGTGGCAAATAATATATGAAAATATGCTCCACATCATATGTCATCAGGAAAATGCAAATTAAAACAACAATAAGATACTATTACCCACCTTTAAGAATGCCCAAAATCTGGAACATGGATAATACCAAATGCTGGTGAGAATGTGGAGCAACAGGAACTCTCATACACTGTGGTAGGAATGCAAAATGGTATAGCCATCTTAGAAGATAGTTTGACAGTTTCTTACAAAAATAAATATGATTGGGCAATTGTGCTCCTTGGTATTTATCCAAAGGAGTTGAAAACTTATGCCCACAAAAAACCTACACATAAATGTTTACAGCAGCTTTATTCATAATTGTCAAAACTTGGAAGCAACTAAGATGTCCTCCATTAGATGAATGGATAAATAAACATCCTGTCAAAACTTGGAAGCAACTAAGATGTCCTTCATTATATGAATGGATAAACATCCTGTCAAATCTTGGAAGCAACTAAGACGTCCTTCATTAGAAGAATGGATAAATAAACATCCAAACAATGGAAGAGTATTCAGCTCTAAAAAGAAATGAGCTCTTAACCATGAGGAACTTTAAATGCATATTGTTAAATGAAAGAAGTCAATCTGAAAAGGCTACATACTATATAATTCCAATTATGTGATATTCTAGAAAAGGCAAAACTATGAAGACAATCAAAAGATCAGTGGTTGCTAAGGGTGGCAGTGAGAGTAGGGTGGGGGGAGAGGGATGAGTGGGCAGAGAACAGAGGTTATTTAGGGCAGTAACAATCTTCTGTATTATATTATAATGATAAATATATCATTATGCATTTGATATGTACAACTCCAAGAATAACCCTTAGGTAAACTTAGGTCTTAGATTATGATGTGTCAATATAGATTCATCCTTAGTTTTCAAAAATGTACAGTTTTGGTGAGTGATAGTGTTAAGGGGAGAGGTTATGCATGTGTGGGGTGCAGAAGGTACATAGAAAATCTATGTTCCTCTGTATTGTAAACCTAAAACTGCTCTAAAAATTGTCTTTAATAAAAATGTCATCATGTTGCATGCCTTGAATATATACAGTTTTGTCAATTATATGTCAATAAACTGGGAAAAATAAGAGTATTAGATTCCACAGAATTCTGGGTCCCAGCCTCTATTACCTTCAAAGGGACCTTACTCTATTGATAAATCCCTCTTTCTAGCTATGTCTACTTCTCTCTTTCTCTGGGTCCTTCCCATTATTATTTAAATATGCTTGAGTAAAAATAAAACCCTATCTCAAACTGTCATCCACCTCTAACTTCCATATTCCTTTCTTTTATGGTTACATTTCTGACAAAAAAATCCTCTTAAACGGTAGAAATATTTCTAAATTATTAATGTCAACTAATTTTTCATAATCTTTCCCATTTCTCTTTCTCTCTAGTCAAACAGGTAGTTGCCTCTGGCAATTTTCTTGAGAAGGTGATTGACTCTGGAGAAGAATGTGCCTTTGAGACCTCTTTAATTCCATTGTGGAAAAAGATGTTTGGGCTCTAGACAGAGTGAATGGAGAAGAGAAGAATTACCATGCTTATCCTGTCACCCCTTTCCCGTGTTGAAAGATGCCCTTGAATTGTGGAGGGGAGAGAAATAGTTTAAGTAATGAAGGCAAAGCCTCACAGATTAGGCAGTTCCCTAGTGAGGTTTGTAGCATTCGAGGGCAAACCTTTTGGGCACAAAATTGAGGGAGACCCAAGAAAGATAACGTCTCCCTGCTGTATTTAGCCAAAGAGACCAGAGTTGCTCATGTCCAAATTATGACACAGATGCCAGGTGGGAGCCTCAGGATTTAAGAGCCCCTATAGGCATAAAGAGGAGATGTCTAATGGGTATAATATCAATGGCTAAGAATCATCTCCTCTTGCACCCCCAAGCACTGACTTCTCAGAAACTTGACTGAATCTTGAAGATAGAATGAATCTCCAAAAGAACTGAGATTAAGTAGGTGCCACCATAACAAACTGTAGAATTGAAAGAGCATAACTAAGTATCCAGAATGAGGTTTCTGCCAAAGTAAGCAACAACTTTTATTCCTGCTATTTTCAACTGGTATACCTGGGACATTTTCTTATTTGACTTCTCTGTCACAGGTAACTCAATTGACCACTCTTTCCTTTAAACCCTCTTTTGCCCTGGAGTTCATGACACTGAAAAATTCTGGTATTTTTACAACTTCCTGGCTGCTTTTTAATCCAATTTTGTGGGCTCTGTGTCTGCTTATTCTTTAACTGGTACTACTTATTTATTAAATTGATATTTGTTCAGCATTTACCATGGACCTGGCATTGTTTGAGGCACAAGGCACAGGACAATAACAAGGCAGATTTGGCCTCCTCCACTATGGAGTTGACAACCTAGTGGAACTAAGAAACTGAGTCTGAACAACTTGAACCCATGTCAGGTTTGCGTCACCCACTCCATCTGATTTCATCAGCAAATATTGATTCAACAACCTGTGCTACAGGAAGGACTTAGACATCTCTAAGTCAGGCTCGATGTCCACCTAGAGCTTTGGACATTTTTATCCAGCTGAATCCTGGATATGTCTTCTTGGATATCCTTTTGCATCTCAGACTCAAGATGTCAAAAACTGGTCTTATTTGCTTATCTTATGAATGTCATGCATGCCATCCTATTGTCCAGGCTAAAAACTTGGCCTTTATTCTTTATTTGTTTCTCTCCCTTATCATCCTCATCCTATCAGTTCTTAAGTTCTATTATGGTATATCTTATCTTTCTCTTAATTTTACCCACTGCTAGCCCTCCCCTAGATTACTGAAATAGATACCTAATTAGTTTCACGGCTTCTAATTTTGTCCCACCCAAATCATTCTTTATACTATATTCAGAGTCATTTTTCTAAAGCAACTCTTATCAGGACGCTATCTTTCTTAACTCTCCAGTGATTTCCCCAATACTGTTGGGAAAAAGCTTAATAATCTATATGGTCCCTATGTTCCTGCAAGATCTCATACTTACAAACCTTCCCATTCTCATCTCCTGCCACCCCATCTTTGCCCTCTCCTACCATTCCTATACCACATGCCACAATTTGGTCATCTCATTTTTTTTTTTAATTTTTCAGTCACACCATGAAGTTTCTTGCATCCAGTTCTTTGCATACATTCCCCCTTGTCTCAGGAACTTCACGTTTTTGCCAAACTTCCTCCCCACTTTGATTTGGAAAACTTCTGATCATCCTTCAAGACTTGATTTGGACTTTATTTCTTCCCTCAGTAGGAATCATATTCATCCAAACCACTTTCATAATATGTGGCACTTTTCATAACACTACTTAATCTCATGTATCATAATTGACTATCTACTTACTTGTGATCCTCCAACAGTAAGTTCTTTGAGGGCTAAGACTCTGTTATTTTCACCATTGCTCACCCATAGCAGGAGCATGATATACATATACTTAAATATATATACATTAATACATATTTAACTATATATGTATTTAAAATACATTACACATTATATTTACTATGGCACTTTAAATAAAAAAAAAGCATTTATACTGTAGAACTTCTAAATAGAACTAAAGCCACAACATTTGTAGTAGACTAAAAAGCCTATTGAGTTTTTCATTTGACGAGATGCTATTTGAACTTCTAGGATGTCCTAGGTAGTGATTTTAATCATTAGGCAGATATAAAATTGTTGCCCCGATTTTCCTCCCAGGCAGATTTACTATGAAGCTAATGGAGTTGAAGTTGCAGGGCTTCTCCATTGCACAGGCTCTTCCAAATTCCCAGAGGGGCCCTAGCAACATGGTCACAATCATATGATCTCATAAACTTTGAAAAAGTAAGATACTTACCCACAATTGTCTCTTTTCATTCCAACTTCTTTTCTGTCATTATTTCTTCTTATATCTGGTAATATTGGAGTAGCTGTAGGCATTTTTGAAATCTGAATAAGGGGAAGCTGAATGCTAGGTACACTTAGTGGGATATATTCACTTAGTTTGCAGTTATTTCTATGCAAGTTTCTAGCTAATTAATAAAAATGTTATTTTTCTGGATTGATATTTGTAATTTTTATGATTTTTTCTTATCATTAATAAATAATTGCTTTTCTATTTGTTTTAAATTTATAATTCTGTATTATTTTTCTTAAAGAGCCCATTCACAAATTATATAGGCCTTAGGTCTTATCCAACCTAGATGTTTCCTTGATATGAACAAAGAAAATGGGAGGCATGAGGGAATGAACTGTGGTTTTTATCCCAATCTATTTTTTACTTGTCTTCTTGGCAAGGTCAAGTTAAGAAGGTGATGTGAATCCAGAGTCACACAGTTGTCAGGCAAGGAGATATTACTTCATCTCTAGATCCCAGTCTGAGACTGTCCTTAAGGTGACTCTTCCTTAATTCACTGATTACATTCTTTAGATTGGTTCCTTCACAATGTGCAACCCACTGAGGAATGATAAAACATTCCTAGAAAACAGTGCAAATGTACAGTGCTATAGAAGTTATGCCATTTTTCCCCCACTGGTGTTTTGTAACTGCCTGCTCTACACTAATACTAGGGATGATTCCACCCAGCAAGGAACATCCAGTCTAATAAAAATACAAATAAGAAAATAGGCAACCACCACAATTACCCAGATGTATATCTTTACAGTGGTCTTGCATTTTTTACTTAACAAATATTAATTGAACACATACTCTGTGCACAGAATTTTATCTCTAAATGTGAGGTAAATGAAGAGAGCACTCAAGTATGACCTCTGCCAGAATAGTGTCTGATTTAAATTGGAACCAAGAGATACCAGTGAACTGTCAGGTGACAGTCTTCAGGCAAATCTCATCATTGCTAATTGAAAGCAGAGAAATTTCAGCTTCCACCAAAGAGCCGTAGCGGTAGCAGTATTTAAGCAAGTCAACATGTATAAAATGATCTGATGTTGAAAATTTCTGCTTCATAAAGAAAATAAAAAAAAATCTCAGAGGAAATTGAAAATTATGAGCTTTCTGCTGGCTCCACTAAGGCATAAATCTCTCAGCTTTTGATTAGACAATTGGCTATTTCATGTTATTAAATAGAAACACTGCTCTTCTCAACAGTGAATGACTAATTAGCAAGGGATATGAAATAATGTCATCTGTCTTCAGGAAATCTCAGCGAAGTAAAGAAAATATGCTTTATCCCCATTGCAATTAGCATGTGTAATGTGCTAAACTTTCTTCTCCCCTTTGCCTGATTCTCCCCCTAATAGAGAGGAATGCTTTATATGGTAAAGGAAAGAAAACTAAGCCTCTGCACCAGAGGTATGTACCCTTTATTGAGGATCTATTATTTCTGCATATTATTTGTTTAATTCTCACAAGGGCCCTGCAACATAAATATCATTACCTCCATTTTACAAAAGAGAACCCAGTCTCAAGGAAGTTAAGTAACATGTCCAAGGCAGCTAATAAGTGGTTGAATCAGAGGTGAAATTCAAGTCTTACTGCACCAAATCACATTCCCTCCTACAATGCAAAAGTATTTCATTCCTCATGTATAGGCTTGAGTTTTTGTAGATTTTGCAGATGAGCTCAAGGGGTTAGGAATGCTGTAAGGCTATGTAGCTGACTCTAATCTCTATGGAACATAAACTATTCATACATGTAGATTTGGCTCCTGCTTCTGCCAAACAGCAGTGTCTAGAAGGGATGACCCCTTGACTATGAGTTGGCTGCTCTGGAAAATCTGGGAGAATTGGAAGAAAAGGCCTTTTCCCTTCCACATCTCAGATACACATTATGAACTAGTGATTCTCCTGTCATCACCTATATACGCCCAAGTAACATGTAAAAAATCTGGCTGGACAGATAAAATCCATCCATATCCTTCATTGGATTAGAAGCGTGCCCTTCCAATGTTGTAATTCTTTGCTCTCCTTTCACTTCAGGATAATTCCAAACTCCTGAGAATGACAAATCTTGTAATAATTACTCCTCACCCTAATCTATGCACCCTCCAGACCCAAGGAGCAAGTTAACATTTCCACACATTCCTGTGTTTTCATATATTTCTTTGTGCCTTTGACTCACTTTATTTCATGTGCCAGAAATGCCTTCTGCACCTTCTTCTCCATTTGGTAAAACTCATGATTCTCCAAGATGCAGTTCAGTTAATGTATTTCTGAAGAATGTCTTGACCCTTTTGGACAAAATTAATTTTTCCAGCTTCTGAGTGCCTATGATAATTTGATCATATCTTTACTTGAATATTAATCATATTATAGTATGATTATTTAATGGTTTATGTGTCTGAATCCTCTACTGAATTACATCTATTTCCTATTCATCTTTCTATCTAGGTTCAATTAATAAATGTATAATGTCCTGATTGTTCTCTCTTCTGTTTTATTTAAGTTGGGGTCACATGCTATACTTGTCTTCTTTTCCTTTCTGGTGATATAGAATTAGAGACTTAATTTCAGGGAAATGTACAATTCTACCCCAGGAGCCAAAAGAAAAGATGCAAGAGTGGAAGTAGAAGGGGTGGTGATAGTCAGTGATTCCAGTCTGATGACAGTCTTCACCAGGCTTTCTGGAGAATCAATCTGTTTTTGAACCAGTGCTTTCTCTTACTTCCTTGTCAGAATGCAGTTAGACATGGAACATTTGAAATGTTACTGGGAGAGAATGAATACAGATCATGATGGAAAGGAGATCACGACTGTTTCCAAACCGTCCAATATTCTTCAGAGATACCTTGGTTCAACCGAGGTCAGGAGTGAATAGAGATTGATGTGTTGCTCATGGAACTGAATGCAGCATGGTACAGCCGAAAAGACATGAGGTTTGCAGCACGACAGCTCTGAAGTCACGCACCAGGGCTGCCATGTAGTCACTATGTGTCCTTAGACAGGTCATGTAACATCTCTGTGCCTGGCTCTACTAACCCCCAATGTAAGAACAACAGTTCCAAACAGCAGAAAATCTATCAATGTCTGGTTCACAGTAAGTGCTCATTAATGCTATTTCCCTCCCTTGGAAAGAAATAAATGGCATATATTTCCGTGAAGAATGAGGTATATCCAGCAATTTTCTTGAAACTGTAACAGATGCAGTTGGAAATTTTCTTGGTTTCTCAACTCCTTAGTTTGTGAAATACTATATCTGGTGGTAGCATATGTGAGATGGAATTAGTTATCTCTGATGGGAAAGTTAGCAAAGCACTGAGCTAGAATTCCTTTTAATGATCTTCCCTGATCCAAAAGGAAAAATCATCCATTGCTTGGATCTTGGGCAGAAATGTTTTCAAAGAGAAAATTGTACGTATTTCTCATGTTGATGGTGTGGATATGTTCAGCTTCTAAATGAAAATGTTCTTATTTAATCACAGGTCAAAATATGCACTTTTTCTTAAAATTTGCCTCATTGGAAGCTTTCAAACAGAATTTGCATAGTTCTCTCTTTTTACTTTCAAAATAAATAGTACATAATTAGAACTGGGGTGTCTGTGGCAAAACACCCCAAATCATGAGTAAATAAATTTGTCCTGAACTTTTTATATTTCTACATAGTAAATGTGACTAAGTGGTGAGAATGTCAGAATTTACCCTGGAAAATGCTAGTGATAGTATATTTCGAGTACCATCTTTATGTATATAGTATTTTATTAAGGTAACACAAGCGCAGTGTGACATTACTTGGTTTCCCCTGCAATTTTGAAAGGTTAATTGAATTGTTGAGCAATATTTTAATTTATTCTAATTTGCTTCATTGAGATTCATCCTTCTAATAGTTTTGAATATCTTTGCATGCATTAAGGTCTATTAAAGTAAAGCATTTTTTTTTTAACCAAATACTCATTTGTGGCCACTTTCTCCATTTTAAATTTGAACCCCATTGTTAGCCAAATGTCAAACATTCTAGAAATCATTGCATTAAAGTTCATTTTTCTGATAGCTGAAGTCATCTTATTCACATAATATCCTGGAAAAGAAAGTGCTTGGTTATTCAAAAGTCCCATTCCTAGCTCTTAAATGGGGTGCAGATAAAGACCTTAGTTTTTTTATGGATGTGGAAATGTTGCCAAATCAATTCCTAAGACTTCATTTTTATAATGGCAAGTAATGCCTCTTCTTGCATCCTAAGAAGAATATTTGCTGAACCGCAAGTGTGGAATCAGAAGGCCATATGTTAAAATAAATTGTTACTATACAAGCAAATGGCACACTGCCACCACCAGAAGACATTTTCATTACTTCTCATTCACTACAGGCGCCATAGTTTTCCCACAAGTTGTAGAGAACATTTTAAGTAAAGAGATAGAGCAACACTTTCAGGATAAGATGTTTTAAGAATATTTTATGCAGTTATGCCAGAGCTTAGTGAACAAAATGAACATCCTAGTGATGAAAGGAGAGAAAAGAAGCTTCCACCCATGAATTCATGTCAACAGTCAGCATATGTCCTTTTTCTTTCTTTTAGAATCACAGGTATGAGGAAATTGCAACCAAAATTTATTTTCAGATGTCAAAGTATAATTATAAGAAGTTAAATCATAATTCTCAGGCAAATATAAATATTGTATGTGCAAATGATATTATTTTACTCATTAATTAATGGGGAAACCAATAGGATATTAAAGACTGACTCAAAGAGCATTTACAATGCTAAGCTATATATAGGAAGTTTAACAAAGAACTTTTGGGTTAAGATTGCTGATTTCCATTTAAAAATACAATAGATTTATGATGGTCCCACAAGTCATTAAGTCTTTGGCAGCACTTATTTCAATGAATAGGAATTATTTTCATCTTTACTAAACAAAAATATATGAGTTAAGTAATTTCATTAAATCTGGGACCTCTAATCAAGGTCCGAGTGTATGAGACGAACTAAGTACATTCTTCTAGATAATCAATGAATGGCCTTTGCCTCATATGATATTGAAAAGACATACCACACCTTTATGCCTTTTTTTCCAAGTTTTACATTCTCTGACAAAAGTAATGAATTGTGCAGTAGATGCCTGCCACAAGTTTTAAAGTACCACTAGTAAATGAATTTATGTTTTATTGGAACGTTATGTGTACTCAATCCTGTTTTGGTCTTTTTTGCATATAAGGAATTTTAGGAATCCTGTTCAACATTATATTAGCATATATGAAAATTGAGTTGCAAATGGGTAGTGAGCATTAGAGTTACATTTTAAAGACATTTTATAATGTTTTCGTATTCTGAAGCTACTACATCTCTTAACACATGCATTTTCATAGGCCTTTGTAAACTGTGATGGGCTTAGACACTGTATGTGTCAAACAGATAAAATGGCGTTGCTCTAACGCACATAGACCCACCAACAATGACATATTCTCTAGGTTAAGGAATCACTTTTGTAATGCACAGGTCCACATGCTACTACCTACCTATCAAGGTCTTCCATAATTCCTCTGAAATTGCTTCTCTGCTATTTCCTAACACACATGCCTGGTTCGGGCGCAGATCAGGATGAATCAGTGGCCTGCTGCACACGTACATGGGCTCTTTGCACTGAATTCTGATTATTCAGAATTCTGCTCTGGGCAAATTATTCCACATCTGTAAGCCTCTCTCCTAATTTCTAAAATGGGTCAATAAAATTACCTTCCACAAAGAGTTCCCATGAGAATTAAATGAATAAATTTTCATCATTTACATAGGCCATTGCCTCTGTCATTGTGAATGTACAATAATTGTCTGCTCTTCTTGGTCAGATCAGCCTCTTCATCCTCCATTCTGTGTCTCCTGTCTTTTTTTTTTCTTTTTTCCACTTTTATCTCTCCCCAGACCTGGGAAGTTCTCTCAATCTGAGCCATCCTTCAATGTTCTACCACAATCTCTAGTTTCTCTAACTCTTAATAAATCCTCATCTAAACAATCATCACATTTAAGTATATGCTCTCTTATACAGTTAGAGGCTGTTTCGTGTATCCTATTATTTCTGCAACTGGACATAAACACCTTCAGGACAGTGTGACACCAAGAGGCACGTACTAATTTGATAAGGTACCCTTCTACTTAGGAAAACAGGCTCTAGCTCAAGTTTCAGGTTTGGAAGAAAGTAGGACGAGGGTAGTAAAAATCAGTTACAATGCCATTAGGTCAAACCTCTCCTTCCAACAACTCCATTGCATGTGTCGATGTGTTTAATTTGCTTGTTTATCTGTCAGTTTATTTACATGGGAATCTATGCTTATGAGGTGCTCTCTGAATTTGATTTTGTTCATGAACAAATGTCTTAGAGAGCAATCAAAGAAGGCACAGATTCAGAAGAGCCTGGCAAGAGATCAAGAAACAGGACATACAATTTTTAATCTTCAAGAAAATCTTTTGCATATCTACTGTCCCCCAATAAACCTGTTGAGCCTTTCTCTCTAACTGCTCAGTCTTCTGAGCATAGCAATAGTTAAACTAATTTGGATTTTTGTTGATCCAAAATTATTTTAATGATCTGTATAAACTTTAAATATGAGGTCAGAAATATGTACAGTTGACCCTTGAAGAACATCAGGATTAGGGGTGCTGACTCACTGTCCCGTCAAAAATCCATGTATAACTTTTGACTTCCCCAAAATTTTACTAATAGCCTTTTGTGAGCATCAACAGTTGACTAGCACATATTTTGTATGTTATATGTACTAAATCCTAATGTTATTAAGAAAATCATAAGGAAGATAAAATACACTTATAGTGTTGTAGTGTATTTATAAAAAAAAATCCATGTGTAAGTGGAGTTACACAGTTCAAATCTGTGTTGTTCAAGGGTCAACTGTACATTCAATCTCAAATATAGATCATCTCCACTCTCTAGTCTTTCTGTTCCATGGGAGACCCCTGTGGGGAGAGAGGAGTTCACATCAACTCACCTTACAGGCACCTTCTGTAGAGTTTGTACACAAAACACTTAGGCCCAAGAAGCATTTCTTCCATGTGCTGAGACTTTGTTCTCTAAGAGGTTCTGCTCCTGTTGCTAATGGTATCACAACTGAAGCTGTGTCTGCCCCAGCATCATGAGTAAACTGTGTCATGCTTGCCCTTGCATCTTCGCCATGGTCCTCTGTGGAAGGTAGCCTTGTGAGTAGGCTGCCCAACCACCCCCATTTGCCTGGTTTTTGCACTGATAGGCCTGTATGCCAGGAAATTCTGCATTCCTCAGCAAACTGGAGCCTTTTTATGCATTGGCTGAATCTTCTTCAGGCAGCACATCAGAGAATCTGTATCCACTCACTCCTATGCCAGGCTGTGAGTCCATTCTCTGCTTCTTTGTTTTACAGCTTTCACGGGAGCTTGGGGGTCAATTCCTCCCTCCCGCTGAACTCTGCATCAGTCACCACCAGTTTCCTAGAGATGAGGTGGGTTCCTGTGAGGTGCACTGCAATGGCAGCTTTAGATTCTGATGTTCTGTCCGCCTGCCTCTTCCCCTCAACAGCTTCACCCCCTCTTTCCTTTTCTTCTTCCTCCCACCTCCCCATAGCTTCTGCCATTTTGGGAAGAATCACCCATTAGCTCTCCAAGCATTTGCATATTTAAATATAGCTCCTTAGTATCTCTTTATCACCTCTGAACCAAGATCCTTGCCTTTCTAACTTTCTAACTACATAAGAAAAATACATCTGCCAAGTCTGCTATATTTAAATATCTGAAGCTGGAATCAAGACCATTTTTCCCTTGGTCAGACAGTGTTCTTCATTTGGTTTTACTAAATGCTAAATCTGAATATAAAAAAAAATAAGGCTACTTTAAGAGTCATAAGAGTAAAAAGAGAGAAGCTGAAGAGCATCCCCAGCTGAAAAACAGTTATTTCTCATTTGATTAATACAAGAAGAAAAATAGTCACAAAGTTCTCTAAATATCTTTTTCAGAAAAAGACCAAAATGTATATTTGATTCCCCAAAACATATTTCTTAAAGTTCTAAGCTACAGAACATATGAGTTGGTGGGAATCCTGAAGAATTCATAATTATAACTCTGTTATCGTGACACAACAATATGCTCAAAAGCAATATTTGGATATTCTTCCAACATAATTGATAGCTAAGCACATGCATTTTAACTATGGGTGGTAAGAATCACAGGTAGAAGTTTATGTCTTGGTGTAGATTGGAGAGGGTATATGAGGAGATAAGAGGATTATTTTATGGGAGAAAGGAAATACCCTTCGCTTATATGCCATAGTACTTCTTAGGCTACACAAGAAATACAAATCGGTCCCATAACTTTCCTATTCAAATCCTTCAGGAGCTTCCCACAAATTTTTATATGGCCTGGAGGGCCCTATGTGGTATAACTGGGAGGTTATCTGGCTCCCCTGTGTACCTACAGGGGCATTTGGCAATATCTGGAAACATTATGTGTTGTCATGGCTGAAGGGACAGAGGTGATCTTCGCATCTAGTGGGTAGAGGCCAGAGATACTGATAACACCTCACAAACAAGAGGTGCCCACAGCAAAGAGTCATCTGACCCCCAATGTGAATAGTGCTGAGCTGGAGAAATCCCTTATTCTAGCCCTTCTCCACCTCTCTGGATGCCTCTTCTACCCCTTGCAACCTTCCTGGCTATGTTCTTCTCATACTTGCCTTCTTGCCATTCCTTGAATGGGCCCTTATCCTTTACCATATTGTTCCCACTCCCAGAAGGTTTTTCCCCGAGACCCCTCTTTCTTTGCCCGGTCAAGTTTCTGTTCTTGAGCTCTCAGCTTCAAAAGCACTTTATTAGAGTGCTCACACCATTAGATCAGACAGGACTTATATGGTCTCCTAGCATCCTGCACTTTTCTTTCCTCGCTTGTTTCACAGTTTATAATTATATATATGATCGATCGCTTAAAATAAAAGGGCCCTGTTTCTTTGTTCACCTTGAAATCCCTAATCCACCAAAATTCATATAGGTAGAAAAGTCTCAATGAATATACTTTTGGATGAATGAATAAACATTCAAGTACATGCTTAGAACAGGTAAAGAAGTATGATATCAAACATTTATTGAATGTGTGCTGGATGTCAGGCACTGTTAAATGCTTTCTAAGGATCACTTCCTCCTTATACCATCCTCATGATATAGGTACTCAGCTCTTATTATCCTTTTGACAAGTCAGGGAATGGAGTCATTGAGAGGTTATATGTATCTGGCTGATGATCTCCATCTCCGTAAGTGGGGGAGCCAAAATACCTACTCGGGTCTGTCTGACTCCAGAGTCTCCCACTTAAAAGTTCCTAGCAGAAGAGTGGGAATATCAGGGAGAAAAGAAAGCAAGGAAATAAAGCAAGCTGTCATCTGCTTCTGGGGGAGACATTTTTTTTCTAGTAGACTTTGCCCAGAAGTCATTGTTTCTTGACAAAAAGCCATCAGGTAAGCACACACTCTAAAAAGAAACTTGTGAGCATAGTCAACAGATGTCACAGGCAAGGGTGAAGCCAAGCATAGCTGGTGGCTCAGTATGATAAGGAGAAGGTAACCATAGAGATTAGGGGTCTTGCAGCTGTTTGGGCAGAGTTGTATCCTTCACAACAGTGCCTCCCAAGTCTGATTACTCACCAGAACCTTCTGGAAAGCCTTTTAAAACTTCCACGCACATTCCCCACTCTCGGCATCCCAATCAGGATATTGAAAGTGGTATTTGAATTCTGTTTGTTTACTTGTTTTGTAATGATTTCCACTGAAGCTATTAGTGTGCAGGCCAAGGTTTGCTTTGGAGAATTCTGATGAGAGAGGAAAGAAGCAGCCCAGCGAAGGCTAGCGCAGCGCCCAAGGAGAGGGAGGGGTTGGAACTGTGGTCTTAACCAGGTGTGTATGCTGTGTGGGAATGTTTTTTCTGCCCATTAGTTTTCCTGAGTTCCCACTTCTGGCCACATTGCCTGCTTTCCTGAGAGAAATTCCTCCCCCTCCATGTGGTTCTAGCTTGGCTTTTAACTGTGTTGATAACCATGCACACACACACACACACACACACACACACACACACACACACATTCCTACCTCTGTCTCTCCAACAGGGCAGCACATGAACTAGAATGGGCCAAACATGGTAATCCATCCATTCCCCTTCCACAGTTAAGCTGGAGTTGAGCACAATCAGTGCTGACTAGAATCCTCCAGAGTCTGGCACATATAGATTGGGAGAGAGATGTTTTCTGTCCACTAGGGTTGTGAGGCCATGAAAATACAAAGCGGTCATATTCCCTGGTTGTAGAGAGAAGTCTAACGTAGTAGACGATGTCAGAGGAGGGGAACAGAATTAAAAGGTGGAGAGAAGAGAGCGCCCTGGTGGCATAATTAGAATGGCCTCTATATTTCACAGTCCTATGAGCCAACACATCCTTGAGAATGCTGAGTCCTTAAGAAGTATGTGTATATCCAGGTACACCCTTGGCTTTTCTCTTGATACTCAGTGAATTGAATAGGCTTGTGTACCACTCACACTGGGGAGATGATCTAGAAGAGAACATAAGCAAAACTGTGCCCACACTGAACTTTGCTGCTGAGCTTGGGCTTCCAATGGCTCTAAACAAGTGCCCTGTTCAAGCTCTCAAAAATGACTTAGAAAAATGGGTTGCTGGGAGGGTTGCATGGGGGATGAGGCACTTGGTGGAAAGAGTATGGGATGAGATCAGAAACTGTGGTTGGGGGGTAAGGGCTTCCTGAAAGTTCATGAGACTTATGAGAGCAGCTGGAAGAGTTCAGAGCAGGGACACAAAGGCAAAGGACAGAGGACATCACCACCCCCATGAAGGCTGTAAACCATGGATGCTTCCTTCTGAAATATGGGAAAAGTCATATTTAAGACCACAGGTTTAACACTGTCCCTTTCACATTATAGTTGTTTTAAATGACCCAAAGTTTTCAGTTTATTCTGATGCTCCTGTGCAGCCTCGTGTGTTATTGGGTGTGTAGAAAATAAGGGGAGTTGGTAAAGAACTCCTTCTAATCCTTGGGATTCAGCCTCTCTCCTGACCCTTGGATTCTGGCAAAGAAAAGGTAGCCGTGACACACAGGGAGCAGACAGTGGGAGCCGGAGGAGCCAGAGGCTGTGGGAAGGGGCGCCAGAGGAATTCACTAATAAAAGACTTTCTTCATTCTTCATGCAGGGCAGAGAAAACTGACCCTGGATGTGGGGGTGGGACAGCAGGAGGCAGGGGCAAGGAACTGTCCCAGAGATGCAAATATTTGTGTTATGATCATGATGGGGCCTAGACTAGTCACAAATTACAGAGCCCTAACACCAAATATGGAAATAATTCCAGATGAATTGCATTCCTTTCATAGTCCATCCTTATTCTGAAGGCTGAGTTCCTATCCTTTTCTTGTTCTTGCTTATTCTGGGAATAACTCATGAGCAGGTAATCTAGGTTTCCTTAAACTTCTGATTATAGCAAGTTCTGACTCCCAATGAACCTTGAAAGCCCCCTAATAAAGGCACTTCCCACTTGTCTCTAACAGGATTACCATAGATTGCATGAGATTCATCAGTGATTTTTCAAAGCTGCAAACATTTGATCTAAGGACAGTAGACAAAGTGATAGATGGCTGTCCTTTGACCTGGACTCAGGAAACATATTTCCTCCAATAGAATTTCCTCTTCAGCATTTTTGTGCTGATTGAGAAAATGCCGTGCCACTTAATGAGAGAACCAAACGATTAGGATTTAAGTCACAAAATAAATACGAACCAGTGTCCTCATGAAATCTTTACTTTGGAAAAGGAAATGATAAGTAGAAGTTCTATAATACAAATCGTTGGTCCTCATTTGAAATAATGCCATCATGCTCAGGGGACCTAAAATTAGTTCCTGGGTGACAGCCTTGACTGGGCGGGTAGTGGAAAACCTGAAATGATATGTCACAGTAAAACAAGATCAATAAACAGATTTAGAATTAAAATCTGACATTTAAGGTCCTTCTTTTTGTTACAGTGTGTCTGTTACAGTGTGAGGCACAATATGGATGCTCACTTGGGAAAGGAAGGACAAAATATGACCCTTATTATAACTTCAAAAGTGTGAATCAGTCATCTGTAAAATCACTAGTGTATTATTCTGTAGCTCATGACACTGAACATTTTGATTAACCTTAAGATGTAAAGTGGGCCTCTATCAGAATGGTCATAGTAACCCTAAATAACTGTCCTGAAACTTAAAAAGAAGTCCAATCCCTGTAATCCATAGGAAGGAAGACAGGCTTGCATTAATCTCAGAAGGGAAGCAACCTCTTTCTTTATTTCTTCATTCATGCAATGTATATTTACTGAGCATTTATTATTATGCCAAGCACTTTGGTAAACTCTGGGAATAATTCAGTGACTCGGTCATATGCGTCCCATGATATGAGGCTTGCATCTAACAAGGCATATAGAAATCAATAACATTATCAAAAAGTAATGGTCATTACTCATCCAAAGGATTTCTCAAAAAGGATTGTGGGTTACTTTCTAGGAATTGTTTCTCCTCTGTAACCAGAAGATATAATCAGTCATTTATTTAACAGTATTTCGTGTCTGCTAAGCACTAGGCACTCTGTTTTGTTTGGGATTTGGGGGAGAAAGCAAGACAGATGTTGCCCCTGCCTTTTTAAATATGAAATCACGTTACTCCTAATCATCCCTGAATTGGCAGAGCTGCTGAGTTATTAATGACTATGTTAACCTTTCATTTCAATAAGAACTGCAATGGACAGTTGCTAAGCATTATATTTTTCTCAGTAAAATATTAATATCAAGAACAGTGACTCAAACATGAAATGCCATCAGCCTTCATTTCCCACAGGCATACTACATCCATATGCACAAGCTTTGCGCAGACATCGTGTCTGAGCTAAGAACTCATAACGGGGGGATTTTCAAGTCTTATATGGAAGGGAGAAGAGAATTTTTCCCTCACTTTGGCAACAAGCAGGCAGCCTCAAACCAAGCCTCTGAGACTCTCATGGTGTTTTGTAACTGCCTGCAGTACACTAATACAACTGGGCTGGACAGGGCCACACTGTAGGGGCAAAGCCACCTGTGCCCCAGCCCCTCCGTGGTGGTTTTGGTATACCCTTCATAGTAAGGCTGGAAATGTTAAAAATTTAGCATGGACACCATGGGATCCAGAGAAATGATTTCTTGTCAAAGTGTCTTGGCCTGGTTAAAGCAAGCAATGCACAAACTATGACTTTCTTGTTCCTTCTGTCCCTCTAGTCTTTCCATTAGCTCCTGTTGAGCAAATGAGTTCTTTGGTGATGCCCTATAATCATCTTTCACATTATGTTTACATTTTCTGTCTGTCAGCCTATGCTCAAGTAAGATCAGATAGCGGAGACATTTTTTTCTCTAGTCTCACCATACTTAAACAAAGGTATCCAAGATACATAGCCATTTTAATTTCTCTATCATAGCTTCATTTCCTTCTTGAGCCTTGGCTGAAAACGTAAACTTAGCTCCAGATGAATGAAATCCTTTCCAGTTTTAACACAGGTAATTTGGAGTTTTTCTCTTGAACTGTTTCTCCTTGGGGTAGCACGTAAGTCCTGGAAATTGAAACAATTTGGGCTTGCAACCAGGCCTCAACACCTTCTAGGCTGGAGCCCTTCTAAGCTCTAAGAGCCAAACCGTCCTATGGGATCCTTTAATGCCGGTTGTATACGCATGCATGTGTGCATACATGCATATGAGGTAGTGTGGTGGGGTG
Organism: Eumetopias jubatus; assembly: GCF_037043125.1. NCBI lineage: Eukaryota > Metazoa > Chordata > Mammalia > Carnivora > Otariidae > Eumetopias > Eumetopias jubatus. The sequence goes on along the minus strand of NW_028274810.1, from coordinate 152,608,169 downwards.
AGAAGGTAGAGCGAGGGTATAGGGATCTGAAGAGAGGACCCTGCTTTGTGCTTCTTGAATGATATTCCATGAACAGTTGCTTACAATGGGTCAGAAATATATATGTGGGTTCTGTGGTATTGAAGTCTCAGTGTCATTTTAAAAAGCCCACCCATGGGTTTTAACTAATCAAAATGTCAGTGAAAGCTAAACAATCATGTTTATAAACGATCCATTCAAGGTATTTATCAGTAAGGAACAGATTACTGGCATTTGACCTTTTCTAACCACTTATGCATTATGCGAGCCTTTGGTCGCAGACAATGGTTTAAGTCACAAATATTCAACATTTTCTGAATCATGGACATTACATTCTGTTTAGGGAGCTACTTCTTATGACTGGCACTATCACTGCCTTGCTTCGGTTTAGTACACTGTCGGTAAGCAGGAATCACTGAAGCTGTCACGTCAAATGCCTCCTGGGTTTCCAGAATCCATCACTGGCAATCTGCTCCAGAAAGAGATGAATTGTTCTTTTGTTGTTGCATAACCTGACGGCCACGACCAACATGAATACGGTCTCTTGCATCAAGGAAATCAGGCACCATTTCTCTTGTAATAATTCTTAAGAGCAATAGTAATAATTCTTTTTTTTTTTTAAGATTTTTTTTTAAAATTTTTATTGTTATGTTAATCACCATATATTACATCATTAGTTTTTGGTGCAGTGTTCCATGATTCATTGTTTGTTCATAACACCCAGTGCTCCATGTAGAACGTGCCCTCCTCAATACCCATCACCAGGCTAACCCATCCCCCTACCCCCCTCCCCTCTAGAACCCTCAGTTTGTTTTTCAGAGTCCATCATCTCTCATGGTTCGTCTCCCCCTCTGACATACTCCCCTTTTCTTCCTCTCCTGTTATCTTCTTTTTCTTTTTTCTTAAAATATGTTGCAGTGATAGATATTGGGGAGGGTATGTGCTACGGTGAGCGCTGTGAATTGTGCAAGACTGTTGAATCACAGATCTGTACTTCTGAAACAAATAGTAATAATTCTTAACAGGCTTTCTGTCTGCTAATCCCAGAGAGGGTCACACTAGCCTAAGAGGCATCAGGTAGGGCTTAATAAGCATGCATCAGCACACTATTTTCTCAGGGGGAGGGGGCATGACCCTGAAAAGGACAGTTGGGTGTATGTTATAACTCTGACACTGCCAGAGACCCTTCCTTCAAAGATGACATTTTCTGTTTTACCCTTCTTTCCCACTTTCCACCATTTCATGTTAAATAGCAAGGGATTTTTTTAATGAATTACAATAAAAAATTGCATGATAAAGAAACAAATATAAGCCTTCATATTTTTCTGTCAGAACTATCAAAATTAAATGAGGCAGTTCTTAGAATTTGCTTATTTGTGTCACTAAGAAACAGTAACCGAGACCATGGCAAATCAGGTAACCTCTTCAAGTGACATTGTTTTTATCAGCAAAAGGGTTTTGAAATAGTAACTTTGCAGGGTGTCTGTGAGTAATAGATGATAAAGGGGGAGTGAGGATTGCACAAGGCATAGAGCCTGGATTCTGGATTCAGATAACACTCTATTTGAGTTTGAGCATTAGCTCCAATTGCATGATCTTGGACAAATTGCATGAATCCTGAGAATTTATTTTTTTTTTTAAGATTTTATTTATTTATTCATGAGAGACAGAGGAGGAGAGAGAGAGAGAGGGAGAAGCAGAGGGAGAAGCAGGCTCCCAAGGAGCAGGGAGCCCAATGCGGGACTCGATCCCAGGACTCTGGGATCATGACCTGAGCCGAAGGCAGACGCTTAACCATCTGAGCCACCCAGGCGCCCGAATCCTGAGAATTTAATGAGAAAAATGCCAACAAAGTATAGAGCACATTATATGGCTCCAAATAAATTCCCAATACTCATGGCTTTTTTAAAATTACAATTATTGTAAAAAGTATGTGAATATATATAATACAACACCTGCTACAGAGTTATCTAAGCCTTAAGAAAGCAGTGCTTTTTTCCTTACTTACTTCTTTTTTTTAAAATTTTTTATTGTTATGTTAATCACCATATATTACATCATTAGTATTTGATGCAGTGTTCCATGATTCATTGTTTGTTCATAACACCCAGTGCTCCATGCAGAACGTGCTCTCCTCAATACCCATCACCAGGCTAACCCATCCCCCTACCCTCCTCCCCTCTAGAACCCTCAGTTTGTTTTTCAGAGTCCATCATCTCTCATGGTTCGTCTCCCCCTCTGACTTACTCCCCTTCATCCTTCCTTTCCTGTTATCTTCTTCTTTTTCTTTTTTCTTAAAATATGTTGCATTATTTGTTTGAGAAGTACAGATCTGTGATTCAACAGTCTTGCACAATTCACAGCGCTCACCGTAGCACATACCCTCCCCAATGTCTATCACCCAGCCACCCCATCCCTCCCACCCCCAACCCCTCCAGTAACACTCAGTTTGTTTCCTGAGATTAAGAATTCCTCATATCAGTGAGGTCATATGATACATGTCTTTCTCTGATTGACTTATTTCACTAAGCATAACACCCTCCAGTTCCATCCACGTCGTTGCAAATGGCAAGATCTCATTCCTTTTGATGGCTGCGTAATATTCCATTGTGTATACATACCACAGCTTCTTTATCCATTCATCTGTCGATGGACATCTTGGCTCTTTCCACAGTTTGGCTATTGTGGACATTGCTGCTATAAACATTGGGGTGCACGTACCCCTTCGGGTCCCTACATTTGTATCTTTGGGGTAAATACCCAGTAGTGCAATTACTTACTTCTGTTTATGTTCCTTTCTTCTTAATATATATTAAAGGTTTCCACATTAGAAAACTGTGTCATAAAAAAATGTTCTAACCCAGTACTTTGGCAAAAGTCAGATTTTCAGTTACCCCAGGAGAAGGACAATATACTACTTCCTCTTCACAACCTTGGAATTGCAGATAGACAATCAAAATGTGCATTTTAAGAAACGTTAGTTTGCTAGTTAATTCTTTCTTACTAAATGTTCCTGACATCATTCACATATATTTCCAGTTTTAATGGATATATTTCAGGCTTTTTTAAAACTGAGGATTTTTCTTCCTAGAAATGGTTAATTTAAAGTAATCAGTGATTAGGGAAAGTATTAACAAGATTTACCCCAAATATGTGAAAACATATGTCCACAAAAAACAAGCCAACCAAGAAATAAAAACTTATAAAATAATCTTCAAAATATTTTTCTTCACAGTGGCTCCAAAATGGAAAAAATTTCAAACGGCCATCAACAAGAAAATGCAAAAATAAATTGTAGTATATTCATACAATGGTATATTACTCATTTGTAAAGAAGAATGAACTACTCAGACACAAAATAACGTAGATGAACCTCAAAATAATTATGTTGAGCCAAAATTTAAAAAACAGAAATAAGAGGGTATATACTATATGATTCCAATTATATAACATTCCAGAATAGGCAGTCATCCATGGTGATAGAAATCAGGATGGTGACTTCAAAAGTCTATGAAGAACGTTCAGGGGTTCATGGAATTGTTTTATATTTTTGTTTGGTGGCAGTTTCATGAGTGTATGTAATTGTAAAAATTCATTAAATTGTACTCTTAAGACCTGTTTATTTTATGCAAATATCTCAAACACACACATACACACACACACACACACACACACACACACACACACCCCACAAAGTAACACAATGAAAAGTATGAACTCTCTGAGGTATTTTAAATGATTGCTGAAAAAACTGATGTTGTTAAGAATAAAAATACTATGAAATACAATGCCTCCTGAATGTTAAAGGGGAAAAAATATATATTGTCATCTGAGGAACCTAAGAACTAATTTTAGTTTGCTAGATTTCAACAAAGTTGTAAAAATCAATGAATGAACTGTCAATCTTTGACCCACAACCTCCATGTTCTTTATGTTTTCTGCTGCTCTTTGGACCAGCATTGATTCAATGAAGAAAAAATTTCCCAATTTTTCTTCTGTTTGAAATTCTGTTTCCTCTGGTTTATTTTGTAATTGACTCCTATGTGACAGATACAGAATCTTTTCCTTATAAATTAAAGAGAAGATTGAAATCTAAGTTTGACTTATAATTTGACTTTTCTTGAGGTGTTGGTGAAATAGACTGGCTCTAATTCTCTCACTAATGAATTCTTCAGTGTAGATTGTACATTTAAGAGAGAGAAAGAGACAGTGTTGATTTGGGAATGGATTTCATTCTACTTTCAAACGTGTTGGCTTTGTCACTCTTTTTTCTGTAGCTGCAAGGTTGCAAGGTTCGGTAGCTGTTATATGATCTATGAACTGCAGGAAATAGGGTCCAGGGTTTTCAGACCAGTCACTCCTGATTCTGACCTTTAGCTTAATCTTAGACATCAGTGTATAATTTCTGACATATTAAAATGAATCCAATATCAAAGACTAAATTTAAATGACTCTGGAAGTAAGTCAGCTATGTTTCCAAAATTGCACATGCTCCACCAATGGTTGTATTTTGGAAAAAGCTATGGACTTCGAAACAGGACTTGAAGTCAAGCTTGAATTTCACCATTTGCTGGCTGTGTGAATTTAGGCACATCCTACAGATTCTCTGAGCCATTTTCCCAATCTCCTCTTCCTCTCGGTAAATTAGGGTTGTAGTTGCAAACTTGAGCTTTAGGTCAGGTAGTCTGATCATGGAGAAGTTATGAATATTTATTAAGTGATAGTAGTGCAATAATACATATAAAGCATTTAGCGTACTGCTCAATAAAAATGGTGGCTATCATTGTTCCTCATAGCTATTCAATTATTATTCATAGCAACCAAAACACTATACAATTATTTAATTGGTATTTTTATTGTTATTGCCATCTAAGCCAACAAAGTTCACCTGTAGCAAAAATGACTGAATAAGAGAATCACTAACAACAAGGATGAATAGTAACAACAGAAGAGAATTTGTCAGGAGGCTTGTCAAGAGGCTGCTGTTCGGGGAGCTGAGAAGGAGCAAAATTGGATTCAGCATTGCATGGATACAGAGTAGGTACAGATAGGTCCTGCTCACGAGCTTGATTTGCTGCAATCAGGAGTCAGTGGTAGCCTCTTGGCGCCAATGATCAGTGCCTGCTCCTTCCTGGAGTGGATTGGTTTTATGGTCAGTGAAAAAGGTCAGGAAAGATTTGGTGTAAACTCAGCACAGCACAGCAGTTAAGGCTATGGGCTTTGGAGGCAGACACCTGGGTGCTGCGTCTCTGGCATGCTCCTTTTTGTCCTTGCACATCAGCTCCCCCTTTTTTAAAATGAAGGTGCTAAAAATAATATCTTCCTCATTAGCATGTTGTAAAAATTAAATACGATTATTCATTTGAGGGTTTAGCACAGTGCCTGACACACAGTAAGTATCGATGAATATAAGTTCCTATTTTTCCTAATGCCTTCGTGCAGACGTTGTATCTAGGAAATAAGGGTCAAGGACTGTGTAATCTGCTGCCTAGATAGTTGACATTTATTGAGTCTGAAAGAATGAAAGGTAAAGGCAGAATTTATGCAAAGACTTGATTGAGTTTGTGGCCTAGTAACCCATGACATAATTTTAATAGCTGATTATTACTCAGTAACTGATTTGACTCTAGGAAAGGAATTCTTTCATTAACTCACCATTAAATTACAATTTTTAGCCAGCATTGAAATTTAAATTTTTCCTGTTAACAACAACAACCAAAAAAATCCTAATCATTTGGACCAAATTTATATAACATAGCAATAGCGACTTTGCTTCCTATATCCTGGCTTTAGGTCAGGATAGCTAAACACTGCTAAGGCAACCAATGATTTACTGGGTATTTATAAAATCTTTGTACAATTTTAAAATCAAATAACTTTTTCCACAAGAGTAATGAACTGTAAACATCATATAGAAGAATATTATTACTATACTGATATTTTAAATGCTAATTTTAATGTTTCATCTTATTCACAAATCATACACAATGTCTGTGAATAGTTCTTTTTGAAAGAGCAGCAGTTGGTGAATATTTTCAAATAATGTTGCAGGATTTCTTTATATATGAATCATGAAAATAGAGCCTTTCCAACTGTAACTTCCTCAAGCACCAGTGTGCTTCCTTATAGGATGCTTAAAATACGTGACATTTAAAAGAATGATGGATTTTTAAGACAAGTGAATTTGTAGAGGGCTGAATTGCTTATCCATATAGTTTTACCTAAGCTTTCTCGTTTTAATAATTTCCATTTCAAAGAGCTATATTAACCCTACGAAGTGCATCGTAGCCATAAAAAAAAAAAAATGAAACGCTTAAGATCAGTAACTCCAATTTAATTCAGGATATAACAACATCAACTGGAGAGTACTTTGCAAGTTGGAAAATCATAATTCAAGGTGCTTTACTAAAGATTTCGCAGTGGGCAGCTTTTGTTGATTATTCATCTCCAGAAAGAAGCCCCTTCTCTAGAAAGCTCTTCGCAAAATGTAGAAGCAGAGCCGGAAGCAGCCACACTCTCATGTGAGACTTTAGTCGGATTGACACAAAAATATTGTTTAACAAATGAGAGTTTTGTTAAACCTCACTATGTTACCCATCAGAAAACAGGACGATTATACTCAGGGCTACATATTTGAACCATAGCCTTAAAAAAATCAGTCATTATACTTTCATATTAAATTCACAAGTTCTTTCATGAGGGTATTTAGGTGGTTCCAGAGCTGTATTTTGCACATATTCAGCACCCTATGACCCTGAAAGGGCACCTAGATTTTTCTGCTTGAACATAGCAAAGCAGTTTCTTAGTTGAGTCTTTGAAGGATTTTTGTTTTTTCCTAATAAAGAAAATGATCATTTATTAAGCTATTACTATGGGTCAAATGCCAAGTTAAGTGCTTAATGCATTTGTCTGCTCACCTAATCTCCACAATTATTATCTCTTTTATCAGATGAGATATCAGAAGAGATAAGGAAAGTTTAAGCAGCCTATTCAAGACTGGCCATAAGGTCATAAAGGGCAGACCCAATTCAAACCCAAGTCTGAGATTTTCCTATAAACCATGAAAAGGAATTGGGATGATTTTTATTTATTTATTTATTTATTTATTTTGTAATGCCAAGAGCATTAAGCAAGGAACAGAAGAGCTTCTGGCAAGGAACAGAGAAGATATGCCCTTGAACATACCCAAACACCTTACCTGCAAGAATGACAAACTTCCTGGGCTAGAATAATCATGGTGTTAGTTGGCATAAAGTCCCATGATGTTTGTCTTTCCTAGTTCCAAAGCCACTCACTGCCACTAACAGGACACTAGCAAGTGATGAAGTACTTTCCCTGAATAGCATCTTTTTTTCTTATTTTATTATGTTATGTTAGTCACCATAGAGTACTTCATTAGTTTTTGATGTAGTGATCCGTGATTCGTTGTTTACGTGTAACACCCAGTGCTCCATGCAATACATGCCCTCCTTAACACCCATCACCATGCTAACCCATCCCCCCCTCCTCTCCCCTCCCTTCTAAAACCCTCAGTTTGATTCCCGGAGTCCATAGTCTCTCATGGTTCGTCTCCCCCTCTGAAATCAGAACCAGAATAGCATCTTGATAAGATTTACCCTGCCTCCCTTTCCAGCGCCGTCTGCAGCCATTCCACGTCTGCCTCCCTCTGCTCTCCAGCTGCCTGAATTACTTCCTGTTCCAGTCTCGCCAGGTGCTTTCACACTTCAGAGTCCGCGTGCACAGTACACTGTGCCAGGACCTCTTTTTGTGATTAGTGCCTCCTGGTCCTTCAGGTCTGGTTTCCCCTCCTCCAATATTCCCTTCTCTCCCATAGATCTTAGTTTAAATTCCCTGAAAGGAGAGCTGAGACAAGGGCTTGATGCAGATAGATTATCTGGGAAGTGATTCCAGAAAGTAATGGTGAGGGAAAAGGGAGAGTGAGAACAGGAGAAAGATGAAGCCAATAATGATTACCTCTGAGGGCAATGAAGCTTCTTCCTGCTGAGGACTCTGAGAAGCTATGTAGAATTCATTCCAGAATTGTCCTTCTGGAGAACAGGAGGCTGGGGCATTAATCCACCAGCTAGGATCCCTTTTGGTTGAGGCTTGCTCATGGGGACCTTACTTCCCTACATTCCCAGGCGGAGCCAGCCCTTGGGGTGGGCATGGGGTGGGAAGCCCTCAACAGGACTGGGCACTCCCCCCACAGTCAGAGGGGACCGAGGATCATGGTGTGGGGCACCAAGAGTCTTCACTACATAAAGTGAACCATTTCCCTCATACACTTGTCACAGTTTGTGATTACTCATTACTTATGTATTCATTTGTCTGCCCCTCACTGAACTATGAGCTCCAGAGTCAGAACAAGGACTCTTGTTCACCAGCATCTTCTAAGACTCTGAGCATTTTACCTGGCATTTAATCAGCACATAAAAAATGTTGCTGAATGAAAAATGTAATTGCTTTTGGCTTTTCTACCAATCCTTCAGTTTACATTAATTGTAGAAGAAGCTTCAGCACCTTCTCAAGGGCTTTTTCTCTTCCCAAAATGGAAGTCTCTCTAAGCAAGTCCCTCTTGTCTGTGTGAGCAGATATCAGTTCTGAGATCCTCAGTCTCCTTTCTCTTTAACATAGGGGTAACCAACATTGAGGTAGCTTTGTGTCTTTTCTGAGTGACACCCCTTTTCTCCCAGGATTCTCTTAACCAGCAGACATTTGTGCTCTCCTCAGTTACCAGAAATTGCTTGTTTGTAGGAATCAGAATTGTCATTCTTAGAGGGGGTATTTCAGATCCTTTCACAGCTTACTCTTGGACCCATTATATTAAATTAGGAAGTAAAAAAAAAAAAAGAACCAAACACTAATCAGAGTTTGCACTATCTTTTAAATTTCAGGCACAATAGTAATGTTTGAGAAACTCTGGCTGTGTTCATAAAATCTCACTAGATACTAGGCTTTTTCACCACCAGAATGATTTGCCATCTTCCTCCTTTTCTTCCTCATCAAACATACTGGCTATTATTTTTAAGCACCTGCAGGTGTACAAGAGAATGTCCTAGAATTTCATTCAGTTTAATCCTTACAACAACTTTATAAAGTGGACATTGTTCCTTTTTTAACATGAGGAGATTTGGACTTGGAGAGTGAAGTAACTAGCCCAGAGTCGCTAAACGAGTTTGTGAAAGGGCCAGGCCTTTACTGTCTTTCATCTTTGAACCCCCATCAACATAGCCCAGTGGCGGGCATGTAACAAGCGCTCATTCAGTAGAAACTGGCTGGGCCAGGGTTATAGTGGAACTCAAAATAAAGTGTTTGTTTCCAGTCTCTACCTATAATGGGCTTCTTTGCCTGTGTCTGGAATCTGTGCTGGATCTCATTAACCAGACAGACAACATAGGACCTGCCTCATTGCCACCACAGGTATAGGACATCTGGCATTTGTGGAATAAAAGGGAGGCCAGGAATACAGGAGGAGAGAAGAGATGCACAGAAAGAAATAATAAGAATTGGACACATGTACCCCTCTGTTCTTCTCTCATGAGTCTCCAGAAAGGTTGCCATGCCCTCTGAGCATATGGAGAATACAGATCATTCATCCCCAATGTTACCCAGACCATAATTCCCCAAGACAGGACCAAGATTGAAGAAAATATATACAGAACAGGAAAAAGGATTGTGGAAAGCAGTAGGAGATAGAGTTAGAAAAAGATAGGCTAGGTTGGGCCATTCCTTTTGAGAAAAGGTTAAAAAGTACAATATGGGGCAGTAGAACATTTGCTAATGTGCATTGTTGTTTTTAATTGGATTTTTTGTAAACAAGTTTAGTTTCATAGAAGTTTCTGCCTGTTCTTGGGATGTTTTGAATCTTTTCTCCTAGTCAATTTTTTTATGTAATTTGCCTTTCAAAAGATGTAGTTTTATGAAATAACCAGCCTCACATTAGATTTACTCTTTTTTCTTTAGGAAACTGCCTTTGATCTTGATTGCATGAGTTAGGTGAGGTACTGAAAGAAGTTAAATAGCTCACACAAATTGGAAATGAGAAAAAATCAGAAGTTGTAATCATTTCCTTCATCTTTGGAAAGACCCCAGAGAGCAACCAGTTTAAACTTAACTGGAGGCTATTATTATGAGCACTCTAGAAGGAGAATGAGTTTTTTACCCAACTCTATCATTTTTCTGACAGGTACATTTTTTTTTTCAAAGCCTCCTACAAACTGAAGTGGGTATTTTCAATACAATTCTCAGTTCTATTAGAGTAGATAACAAAATAAATACTCGTTGAATGAATGTGCCAATTATGGATAATAAGGGGTGGAGTACAAGGCAATGAAAAGGGATAATTGAAAAATCATTTGATATTTTATCATCCACTAATTTTTGCAGCAAAGTCGTATGAATCATTCACTGTGTGTAAGACGCTGGCAGTGCTGGGGCTAGAGTAACAACTAATGCTTATATGAGTGGCAGGCATGTTCTAAGTAGTTTACGTATATTAATTCCATTATTTCTCACAGTGCTGTGTGGTAAGTACTCTTATTTTCCCCATTTTAGAGACAAGGCCACTGAGGCACAGAGAGGTGAGAGCGCTTGCATGAGGTCACACAGCATTGGGAATCCATTGCAGGCATTCTGGCTGCAGTGTCTGGCACTTAGCAACCAGTGACTATGACCTCTAATGAAGCCTAACAAATGAGTAATGAAAATGGAAAATATATCATCCCTGCTCTTGAGGAACTTACATGCTACTGAAAAAGATGGGACTAAATGCGAAGTTACAGTAGAACGTGGTAAGAAGTGTGAGGACGGTAAGAAGATCTTCCAGAAGCAGTAAGGATGGCGTCAGGCCCTGTCAAGGTAAAGGGGTGAATGATGAACAGGAGTTAGGAGACAAACTGGGGACAAGGGTTGGTGTTTCAAGTGTGGAAGAAGCATTTGCAAAGAATAATAAGCCTGGAAGATTCAGGTAAGAAAAATAATTCAGAAAAGCTGCTAGAAAGAGAAGAGGCTGACAGTGCTGAGAGATGGGGTTGGAAAATTAAATGGGTTCCAGATCATGAAGAACCTTGTAAACCAGGCTGAGGAGTTTTAGGTGTTCTCTTTGAGGGATTTTATACAAGGATGTGATTCAATCAGATTTTCATGGAGACTGTAAGATTCAGTTAGAAAATATCCCTCAGTGTGGAGAATAGGTTGGGAAGGATTCAGGGGGGAGCTATTGAAAGATATTAGGGGATTTTTTACAATAATTATGGGGAAATGGTGAGGGCAGTAAGTCTTAAAAGTCCTACTTACCAGTTGGGCTGTGGAGAAATAACCTTTCCATAGTAAGAAGCCTATATTTCCCATGTGTTTTTTCACTTACTTTTGATAAGAATTTTCTTACTTTCTAAATAATGAAACTTATTTCACATCAATTTTTTCCTGTAAATGGGCCAGTGGTAATATGTGGATGACTATGTGAATATCTAATTATTATACTTTATGCACCAAACAAAACATTTTCCCTTAACTAGGTTGAAGCATTCTTGGAGGTCTTTTATCTAATTAGTCTGAAAAAATTGCACTGGGAATTCAAAAGGGAATCTGAAGAGATAAGACATTATAATATTAGAAAGAATGACCACATTCTTCGCTTTTGAGAATTGAATATGGAAAAAAAAATTATGTTTGGGGGGAAGTGGATTTTATCAACATCCCCTCAGGTCAGTTTAGCCATCCTTTCCATTTTATTTGCTCTGGGCTCGTAATGAGCTTCCATCACTTTGTACTTATATCTTGAGGGAAGAAAGCAGCCCCTCTTTTGGCTAAATTTAGTGCAGCCTCGGCAAACACTGTGTTTTGTTCTGCATGCTCTCTGCAAAGAGGGAGAACTGATATGACTATTATATTCAAGGCAGAATTTCTTACACTTTTCAAAATAGCAGTTTAAAAATGTGGAAAAGGTTACTGTGGAAGAAAAGAGTTGTGCTCTGAGGGTAAATGCAAGATGTCTTATGTAGTAATAATCTATTTCTAAATCACAAATGAAATAAGCAATGCCCATGTGCTAAAAGAGATGTTTCCTAAATGCCCAACCTATTACCCAAGCGTAACTGTGGAGAATCTGTCTTCGAAGCTCAGGTTTCTGTCTATTTTATAGTATTCTTCCTGTAACTTAGCCAAGGCCTTATTGTCATAATAATTACAATCATTTCTTTTCCATAGTTATTCTGGAGCCGTAATGTCTAATTTGTCCAATAAAGGCCATTCACCTAAAGAAACTGATACTGTGAAACCATTTATGGCCCTAGGCTTTCATTTATTTCATAGATAGATGGATAGATCAATAGAGAGAGAGAGAGAGAGACGGGTAGGTAGGTGGGTAGGTAGGCAGATGGGTAGATGATAAGCATATAAATATATACGCTTTGAATAGGTTGGTAATGAAAAATTAAGAGAAGTTCATGACATGCTTTTTTTAATGTGGAGCCCTTTGTCATCTGCTCCAATTTAATAGCATTTCTAGTGTCATTAATAGACCTAAAATAAATGACAACTGGCTTTAATTTTTTTATTGGTAATTAAGGCATTTTGTAATATGGAATTCAGCCTTGCCAATCATCTTGTATCAGTTTAAGAGTTCTAATACACACAAATAGATATTAGTTACAACTCCTTGTTGGGAGTACTCCCACTTCAACCACACTAGATCCCCTCGTCACTGGAAACAAAGTAATTTTTCCACTAACTTGTCTTTAATATTGTTAAATACTTTCATAATTTTCTTGGGAAAATTTTATTCAAATAACTTGGCATTTTTGAGTGATTCCCCTTTACTATTTTTCTCCTGATCTTATTGTTATTCATTTTATTATTCTGATATTTTAGATAGTTTTTATTTCCACAAAGCTGGGCATAAACATGGAGCAAGGTCATTTCTTATGAATCCTGAGTTCAGTGGCCAAGCCACTCATTAAGAAATCAGATCAATGGCAAGATTTCGTTTTTTTTTGATGGCTGCATAATATTCCATTGTATATATATGCCACATCTTCTTTATCCATTAGTCTGTTGATGGACATCTTGGCTTTTTCCATAGCTTGGCTATTGTGGAGATTGCTGCTATAAACATCGGGGTGCACGTACCCCTTCAGATCACTACATTTGTATCTTTGGGGTAAATACCCAGTAGTGCAATTGCTGGGGATGGAACTGGAGGGTGTTATGCTAAGTGAAATAAGTCAATCAGAGAAAGGCATGGATTATATGATCTCACTGATATGAGGAATTCTTAATCTCAGGAAACAAACTGAGGGTTGCTGGAGTGGTAGGGGATGGGGTAGCTGGGTGATAGACACTGGGGAGGGTATGTGCTATGGAGAACGCTGTGAATTGTGTAAGACTGATGAATCACAGACCTGTACCTCTGAAACAAATAATACATTATATGTTAAAAAAAAAAAAAAGAAGAAGAAGAGAAGATAGTAGGAAAGGAAAAATGAAGGGGGGGAATCAGAGGGGGAGACGAACCATGAGAGACTATGGGCTCTGAGAAACAAACTAAGGGTTCTAGAGGGGAGGTGGGTGGGGGAATGGGTTAACCTGGTGATGGGTATTAAAGAGGGCACGTATTGAATGGAGCACTGGGTGTTATACACAAACAATCATGGAACACTACATCAAAAAAAAAAAAAGAAATCAGATCAAAGGAGATGGAAATTCTAATAGTTAAGATTTTGATAACAATTAAGCCATCATGGAGAAAATGAGAAGTATAAGTAAATTTCTTACAAAAGGCATCATCAGGTGGGCCTCGAAGAAAGTAAGTTAAGCTCATGTTCCTGAATCAGACAGGTTTGAGTTATCACTATAATTCAATTCACACATTAAATTGGGATATAATCAGAGGGTTTCGTAAGATTTCCTCCTTGAAGTCCTAAAAGAAATGCTGCTAGAATCTTTATCATCGACTTCATTGTGTAGAAGAGCAATAGAGTCTGCAGCTAAGTCAGACAGGAAGTTCACCCTTTCCCAAACACCCAATTCCAAAGGCCAGCAAACTAAGTGAGGTTGCACATCAGGAGCGCTCTCCCCTGTGCCTGTGAGCACAGGTTTCAGCCAGTACTGACCCAGCTCATAAGTGGACACTAGGACTGGCCCAAATAGAGCTGGGTCTGGACTTCAGGGGAGATTTTAGTAGGAGAGCAAGTTGAGCTACCAGTCAGCAAATCCATCCCATCAAAATAATGACAGTGCTGATTTTTTCCTAAGATGTCCAGGGATCCCAGTGGGCAGCCTGCTGGGTACCCGTGTTAGGAACATGGCACCGGATGAAACCACACTTCAGAATGCCTTCTCTCGACGGTTCAGCATGGCCTTTTCCCAGAATAATCTGAAATATGCTAAGGGAGGAACTGACCTCCTTTTGGAATCCCATAGAGAGCCAGTTCACTTTTTTTTTTCCTCTTGGACCAGTTTCAGAGCAGCAAGCATTCAGTGTAAACAGAAGTGTGGAAGGAAATGAAGACTAAACCGAATTCTTCACAATTCAAAATTCGCTCACTGATTTTTACTTATTCTCAAACTACTAAGTCAAATTTTCAAGTTTTAGAGACAAGCTCCAACTTGATATCATTCTTTAATTTTAGTACAGCCTAGTTTTAAAGTCTTAATTAGGTTACCATACCCCTATTCTGTGCTACATAAAACCTGTTTCGTATATTTAAAAATACACTAAACATAGTAACATTACCTTATATTTTTAAAATGTCTAATTCTAGAAGATAGGAGGGGAAGAATGAAGAGGAGTAAATCGGAGGGGGAGACAAACCATGAGAGACGATGGACTCTGAAAAACAAACTGAGGGTTCTAGAGGGGAGGGGTGTGGGGGGATGGGTTAGCTCGGTGATGGGTATTAAAGAGGGCACGTTCTGCGTGGAGCACTGGGTGTTATGCACAAACAATGAATCATGGAACACTACATCAAAAACTAATGATGTAATGTATGGTGATTAACATAACAATAAAAAATAAAATGTCTAATTCTTTTCAAAGCATCTTTACACACAGTGCTTCAAATGACCCTCACCTCTTACCTCCCAAAAATAAAAATTAAGCAGATAGGTCAGGTGTTAATATTTCCATCTTACAGATGAGAATGCAGATGTGTAGTTGTTACAGGGCTTATAACATAGCTGTAAATGGCACAGCCAGCCACAGATTTTAATCACATGGCCCCTAGTTCAATATTCTTCTCACTAACTCAAACATTGTTCCTTTTAACATTTTCATCCTTAATGAATTCTTAATTATGAGTTTTGTGCAGAGGCAGACATATTTGTGGAAATACTGTCATTTTTTTCTGTTAAAAGATAGTCAAGTTCTAGGATTATTTTTTTTTTAATTTTGTGTCTTAAATCCATAAACTTCCTGAGACATGTTTAAATTTTCTTCTTATTTTCTATTGAAGTTTTCAAACTTACTCTGCTGGAAGATCCCAGTACTTCTTCTGATAAAATGCTCTTGTTGATTCATGGTTTGCTGAGAGAGTAGATCTTAAATGATCTTACCAAAAAAAAAAAAAAGTTGTAACTATGTGTAGTGATAGATGCTAACTAGACGTATTGTGATCATTTTGCAATATATACAAATATCAAATTATTATGTTGTACACCTGAAGCTAATACACTGTTGTATGTCAATTTTATCTGAATTAGGAAAAACAATAAAAGAGGAGCCACTGGAGAGAAGAAATTTTTTTTTCATCTTGGCATGACATACCATTTGCACCAGTAGATGCTAGGACTATCAGTCTTTGCTCAGAAAATTATGCTGGTTCTTTAGTACCTAACGGTTATCACCCAGTTTTTGTTTATTACATTTCTAAACTGAACTTCTTTTCTTAATTACTTTGTTTGGCTTGTCAAAGGCTCAATTTCTTCCTCTTTAATATTCTAAGATATATTTTCTTTAAGTATGCAAGCTCTTTCTATATTCGACCATCTACTAGCTTTGTATTTGCATTCCCCTTTTTAATATTTGAGAATACACATTTATAATAGAGTTAACCATCAAGTTCCCATAGGTTGCAAGTATCGTTATCTATTCTGCTTTATTTATTACTTATTGATAAAGGCAGGATTTTTTAACACCTTGGCATGAATTAGAAGAGCATGCCTTTTAAACCAAAATAATGGTTTCTTATTCAATAAAAGTATAAAAGTTAGTTTTGTTTTAGGCCAGAATTTTTCACCAATTTAAGTAGTAATACAATCTCTTCTGGAATCCAGTAAAAATAATACAAATATATCACTTGGATTCTACTATGTTAATGTTATAGTTAAAGGATGATTACCTGAAAATATTACATACTCCTATTCAAATATGGGATAAAATTTTATAAAAGTAAAATATCAATCATAATGTTTTTGGATTGCCAATGACTTTTGATAGCTTTTACCTCTGATCTGTCCAATAAATAAATAAATAACTTTTCTTAGGTATGATTTTATAATATCTACCATCCATTTAGCATAGCAAGAATTATTTTTAAAAAAATTTCTAGAAGTTTTAATTCTTCTCTTTAAGTTGCATTTAAACAGCTTACATTCTAAATATCATTTTCAATTTTAGAATTAGAATACTCTTAGCATGTTATAATTTATTTTATACATGATGAAACTCTTAAGAAATAAATTCCAAGCCTTAGAACTTTATATACTCTTGGGTTAGAGTTTTATGTGATATGTAATTGCGTATTTGTCCTTATGAGGTATAAGTCTATGTAGGAATGCTGTTTCAACTCAATACTGCCTCCTTATTTTTAAACAAATATTAACCAAAGCACAGAAAATAGGAAAGAAGTATAATGGTAAAGCAATAAAGCAATGAGAGCTATGTTGGGTTATCCAAGCCGTTTTTCTTCTTCCTTTAGCTTAGAAGACCAAAAAGGAGGTTGATGATTCCTCCTTGCACTGAACTTCCTCTAATGGTTAGATTTCTATGATTTAGTTTCTGTTTTTGTCTTTTGAAAAGACAAGGCATTCTTGAGTAGTTTGAACCACATAAACTGACGGTGTCTTATCTACTTTTATTCATTAGCTTTTAATGTATAAGAGTTTTTCTGTGGCTTGTTATTATATAATTGCTTTTGTCATCTATATATCACCAAATACCTTTCCATTCATAGAACTGGAGAGAGATAGGGGAAGTTAGATTTTATGATGCTTCTGTGCTTCTCCAATCTGTGCTGGTAATGGATTGCTTCTCCATTCAAATTGATGAAAATCCTTGGCTCAAGCAAAGCTTTAATTAGCATTAAGCTTGTTAGTTCATACTTTCCCTGAGGAAGATAGGCTAGTGTTTTCGGCTTATACAGCATAATCTCCTAGGTTCTGCAAACTAAATGAGACTTCTGCTTTTATCAAAAACACCGAGTTAAACTGATTAGATAATATATCACTTTTAGAAAGCTACAAGTTAACTATTCCAATAAAAAATATTTCTTTTCTTATCCATCACTGATACAAGAATCAATATAACTGCAGCAATTTTTTTTCTTTAGATCTCTTTTTCTCTTATTTTCTTATTATTGAACAGAGACTCTAAGAGACTGGTTTTATAACGGATACAAGATGGTCTGGAGGGATCTACAACACTGTAGGGTGGCTGAGCCCTTGGGAGGACATCACACAAGGAGGAGACAACAATGAACATTGCTCTTGATAATAATCTTAGTAGAGAGGATCAATCATCACTGTCACTGGCCAGGGAGCCTGTGCTTCTCTACTTAATAGATACGTTAAGGAAAGGTCAAAGTCCAGAACAAGGGCATTTGACTCAGCTCCAGGCTGGGGATAGTGCTTGCATGCTGATAAGCAAGTCAGTCCATTACGTTCCGAGTGCAGGTAGGACGCCTTGTGCTTTCCTTCTTCAGACTTTCTCTTTTGTATGCAGCTGAAGTGGAGAGAAGAAGCAACGCTCTTCATATTTGTTTGCAAAAGAAGTAGGGCAAAAGCTTCTCTTCCCAGCATCTCCCATCCCTGCCACACATACACACACACACACACACACACACACACACACACACACACACATCAAATAGAAGATGCAGGGGATGGAGGTTTGGGGAGCAATGGAGGAGAGGATAAGGGGCTTCTGGGCCTCCTTTGGTTTCAGGTTACTTAAATATAACCCTTAGTCTATGCAAAACGGAGCCCTTAATGAGATCCAGCAAGTTATAAATCTTTTCTTTCCTTGCTGTGCCCACTTCTTACATCTTCAGGGAACCACAAAGAACCCATTTCACCTCTCCGCACTCTTTATTCAACCTTTAATATGATACACTTTATTTTAAAATGGCTGAGATATAATCAGCTTTATAATGATATATGTTACAGTGGAAACTACTTGGTCAACAGTCATCCTCTCCACTAGAATGAAAGCATGAATGAGGGAGGCTGGCGAATGAAGGACTATGTGTGTTTTGTTGTCTGTGGTGTTCTCCAGTATATACGACTGACAGATAGTGGAGGTTGCATATAGTATTTATCAAATTAACAAGTGATTAAATGAGAGTACAGGATTCAAAGTCCAAATTCCTCCTTGTTTTGCCAACGTACTGCTTCTAGCATTTAAGCCCTTCAGATCCCTCTTAAATGTCATCTTTTCACAGGGACTTTGCCTGACCTCCCTACCTACAGTAGCTGTCCCTCCTCACCTTCCCCTGCCACCCATTACTCAGGCTCTTGGCACTCTGTTTTCTTTTCTTCACATTTATCAACTTGTTAGCTTTCCTTCCTCCCTCCCTCCCTCCTCTCTCTCTCTCTCTTTTGCCTCCTTCCTTCCTTCCTTCCTTCCTTCCTTCCTTCCTTCCTTCCTTCCTTCCTTCCTTCCTTCCTTCCTTCTTGAATCTATCTCATTCCCTACTACCATTGAAGCAACATGAGGATAAGGACAAGGGCTTATTCCCTCTTGTTCTCTGGAATGTATGCATCATTTAACTAGATGCACAAGCTCAATTAGAATAATTCTCATAGTTCTACTTTAGGTTAAAGTACTGGGATATGAATCCAGTATTTCTGGAAACAAAAGACACATCTGACCTTGGAGAGTGTGGGGGTTCTTAACACCATTAAAAAAAACAGTAATTATACATATTTGTGTGTGTGTGTGTGTATGTATATGTGTGTGTGTGTGTGTATATATATATATATATGTATATATATATATATATATGATTTCTGTCCCTAGATGAAAACAGACATGAATGCTATCTCAACAGCATCTCATTTTGCCTTTCCTATTTTCTAGTCTAAATTACAGTAAGTAAAGGTAGCCATCTATCTGCATTCAGGAAGAATGCAGAGACTAGATGCTATTAAAATATGATTAACTTTCTCCTACATGACTCACAAGACTCACTTTGTTATCTCTCTTTTTAAAGTTATTTATTTATTTGAGGGAGAGAGAGAGAAAGGGAGAGAGAGAATCTGAAGCAGACTCCTCACTGAGAGTGGAGCCCAACACAGGGCTTGATCTCATGACCCTGAGATCATGACCTGAGCCGAAACCAAGAGTCAGATGCTTAACCGATGAGCCACCCAGGTGACCCACGCTTTGTTATCTTATGTAAAAATAACTAAAATCACCTTAGCACTAATGAGAGAGTAAATCATTAGGTATTATATGTATAAGCATGCCTAAGTGGATCCTTTTTTATTTTTTGGAACAACAAATATTACCCCTTTCTCAGAATTAGTATGCTTTAGGTCAGAAATCACTATTTTAGGAGCTCTCAGAGGACCGATATTTATCTACCAAACACATTACTTACTCTCTTGCACGTCCAATAAATGTTGGCTTAGGTTTTCTCTCTTTACTTTTTGACATGACTTGACATATTTGAATGTGGCAAAAAGATTTCTCTTTGGCCAAATTCCCAGCTCTGTGTTTAATTACCTTATGCATGCTAAGGCAACATTTGAATCAACAGTAGCCTAAACCTCTGGAGATTTTGAGACAATGTTTGAAGTCTCTGTCAAGTCCACCTTTGAGGTTGTCTCCTCTAATTACTAGAAATGTACTGCTGGTTTTAGGTTCAGTAACAATGGGAGATAGAATGTATTACATAGCAATTTCAATTCATGGTCAGTAGTCATGGCAACACCAGAGGATAAATCTCAAAATAAGGAATACTCTCCAAGGGCAAGAGTTTATATCTCCCTGCCGGATGTTTGCTGTTTTATTTTTGGAAATAAATATGCTATTTGGGTTTTGAAAAGCTTTAAAAATCTATTTTAAAGGTATAGTGTTTGTAAAAAATTTCAAAGTGAAGAACTCCATCATGTTTTCTAAATATCACCATATGGTAAATTTCATTTACAGCTTTTTTGAATACTCTTTTGAATTTTCCCACTTGGGAATTATATGGAATGTTTTTCTAATGCATTCACACAGTGACTAAATATTTATCGAGCACTTAGTATGTGCCAAAAACCTTGCTAGATATGGAGAATTCAGAGGTAATTCGCTGGCTATGAATATGGAAGCGAGATGGTTTCATTTATGCAGATTCAGGAAGCATTAATATTTGCTGTGTTTGTGACATGAATCCACAAGAATCAGAAATATGTACCTGAGAGGTATAAAAAAGAGACAGGATTATCATTTTTCTATGATACACATTATCTAAGAACCACATTGTTCTTATAACTATATTTTTTTATTTACAAAGATTTTTTATTTACAAAGATTTAAGTAAATACAAAGTAAATCTTCGCATATCTTTGTGTCAAGTAACAATGGCATAATAACAGGCATTATTCTCATACATCGGTACCTTTGTTCTCAGGTAAAAACCACTGTGCCTTGCTTACAGAAAAATATCAAAGGTTATAAAACCTTAGAGTTGATAAAGTGCTGGTACTTTTCAAAACACAGTAGAGACGGGATGTTCTGCTCTTCTCCCCTAGTCTCTATCTTGGGAATCTCATTCCCTTTCTGAACATCAAAACGAATCTATAAAATTGTTGAAAAATCTAAAATCAACTAGTTCAACATCCTCTCAATGTTCACATCTTCAATTTCCTATTTCCTGCAGAATATTTCCATTTGGAGTATTGCCAGCACCCCAATCTCCACCAACAGTCCATGGAGGCTTTATGTGGGTTTGGAAAGAGATGATCAGGAGAACAATTTGGCCTAATAGTCATAAAGAACAGAGCACTTGGCAGAGCAGTGACACCCAGAGGCCCCACACAGTAGCAGGGCTCTGGGGGTGCCCCTCTCCAGGATCTTGTGAACAAAGACCTATGCAAAAGATGAGTAGAGTATGAACAAGTTTGTTGTGAAGTATATGAAGTTTATTCTCTGGGACCTCCAGAATTCACTAGACTTGGGTGGTGGTTTTATGTTCATGAAGAAGTGATGGTAGAGGCCTTATACTGAAAAAAAATCAGCTGTTAATATTAACCTAAACATTGTGATCAAAGGCTAGTGATACTTGGAAGAATATACTTACAAATGATTTTTGAGATTACTGTCCAATTTTTAAAAATAAAATGGATTTATAGTCTACAGTACAGATCTTTCTCAAACTCATTCCAATCTATTCCATACTTATCATCCCTAATTTCCTACAGAGTTCTGTTGGTTCAGTTCAAGGTAACAGTTATTATATATGTCTTCAGGGTGCCAAGCACTGTGTAGGGACTAAAGATACAAAGATGAATAAATCAGAATCCTTTCCATCAAGGAATACCCAGAATAGTAGAAGAAACAAATATAAACAATAATAATACAACACAATACACATAATTCATAAGTGTACTTAGGACAGATATAAACCAGAAGTAAGAATGGTTCTGTGTGTGTGTGTGTGTGTGTGTGTGTGTGTGTGTGCGTTTTAGAATAGAGCATTTGAAGAGTGAAAGGATTTAAGGAAGCCTTCATAGAGGAGGTGATTTTGAGGGATGAATACAATGTGTTCTGTTAGAAGTAAAGAGGGTAGAAAAGAGCATTGCAGACTAGCTTAGCACTTGTTCACCTTTTTGTTTTTCCTTAATATTCCTTCTGCCCATGACCTCCCTCCTAATTAACCATGCAAACCCTTTCCATACTTCAGTGCCAGTTTTAATTGCAACTCCTCCATATATCTTTTCTGGCCACTCCAGCTGAGGTGAGCACTTCTTTAGTTAGTGGCTGAAGGATACATTCAGCAATTCATAATCTGCAGTGTTGGGACTTCTCTCTTATCATGATCCTGATGTGCATTTAAATCTTTTATTTACATTATTTCATTAACAAACTGTCAAATTCATTTAGAGCTGGGACTGGTTCATAAAGCCTTCTCTGTAGTAACTGCAGAGCTTTGATTTAAAAACTGTGTGTGAATTGGTTTGGGGCAAGGCCAAGAAAAATGATGTAGATTGTACCTCAAATCTAGTGAAGTGTTGGTGTCTTAGTGGAGGTTTATGTTTTAGGATTCAGTTCTATTTCAAACCTTTACAGTTTTCATCAATTATTTTATAAATTAATTCTACATTCAGAATTATTCTTTCCATTGCACCTAGTTTACGCTTTCTTTGAATTAGACCTTCTTTTTATTGTGACTATTTATATGCTTTTATTTCCTAGCATACTATGAACATCTTCAGGTCACTGAATAAGTTCAATCTACATTTTATTCCCTACCCTATCTTGCCAAGTATCTTCTACTACTAGTCAGGTGAAAATTGTCTGTTGAATTAAGTGATACAATATATGCACTGAAAAAAAAGAATTATATCCAGGAATAGCATTATTGAATGCAGAGTTAAAATTTCATGATCATGTGGTAAACTTAATGAAGATTGTAAACATTTTTAATGGTTAGTGACACATTTTTCATTCAGACCTATTTCTCTATGCCACTCACCTAGCCAAGATTTGAAAATTTAACAAGGAAAAATTTTCATGCTTTTTAGTATATATTTTCAAATAGGTACACATATCCCTAAAGCAATAATGCTTCTATGAAGATGATATTCAATTAATATCATTTGTAAGAACCGTTAAGTCATCCACCATCCTTCACTTTCACTTTGCACTGGATCCACTTAAGAGTTTGTGACACAGGTCTTAGAAGTACCTGCCATCTGAGGAGGTTCCAAGGAAGAGGTAAGCTGCAGACAGCAAAGGTTCCCACCCCTGAGCCCCCCCAGGCTAAAAAGTTAGCAAGAATGAGACATTAGACAGATACTGAGAAGGAAGTGGTTACGGGACAGAGGAAAAATACCAAAGAAAAGGATGTGAGATTGAAGACAAGTTTTACCTGTAGCATAGTTGTATGTGATGAGCTTATCTGAATATTTTGTTCATTTAAAATGCATTTCAGTAAGTAACCTCATCTTTATCTTTAGTAGAGCTCACACTGACATGTCTTTCATAGTTTATAAAACACCTCCAAGTTAATTAGCTCTTTTGATATTTACTACAGTTCATAAGTGAGAAAGTAGAGCCTTTAAAATATCATTTCCTTGCTCACTATCAGCTAGTTATTGTCAAGGCTAGTCTGGAGACATACTTTCAAATCAATGACGAATTCCAATTTCCCAAAGAATGACTAAAAATCAATCTCAATATTGTAAATCCTGAATGAGTTTTCTGATTTAACATGCGAGGGTAAAAGCATTCCATTTTAGAAAAGCAAACTCCCACTTTTAAGTGGGACTGTGCAAAAGAATTGCCCCTCGCTTTGAACCTTGGCACTTTCCTTTCTTCTGTCTTAACTTGTTTTTGGTTTTATTAGATCCCCAAATCCCTTTTTTCTGGGAGGGATTAAAAGACTAATAGTATCTTTAATCCAAATACATGAAGTACTAACCTTTAAAGGTCCATCCCATAAAATGCTGATGTCTTTCTGCATGACCTTTTATGCTTGAACTCTAAGTCAACATCTAGAGCAAGCCATTCAACTTGTTAATGTTACAAATCTCTTCCTTTCCAAAGGAGCGCCGGCATTCAAGGGAACACCACTGAAAAACCCTTTCCAGTTAGCCATTCAGAGTGGCCTGAGCAGCAACTGAGGGCATTTTACAGCTGTGTAGCTACACTCTGAATGCCATAAACACTTCACAGGCTTGCCATCAAATTTTGTTCATTATATAACATTTATTTTTGCCTTAATTGAGTTTACATACTGCTTCAGTAACATTCCATCAAGTTGACTCCAGTGCATATTGCAAGTAGTGAGACGAAACTTGCTGTGAGAGGTAAGAGAGAGCGCAAAATGTCAATGCCCCTGTTGTCAGGGGCAAAATAAGCTCTAGAGTATACTGAAACATATAAGGAAGAACAGGCCAGGCAGGAAATAATTAGATTCAATATAACACAGTGCTGAAGGGTCAACGCAGGAATTGGTGACATAATTGTACATGCTTTTATAGGCACTTTAAGGCCCTATAACTCTGTAATAGTGATTTCATTGCCATCATTGCTGACTTGTTCAGTGTTATTATGAGTGCTATATCCCTTCTTAAGCACCATTGAAAAGCTAATATTCACATGTAGTATATACCAAAAAAAAAAAAAAAAAGGTTAAACACCTGTTTTAAGACTGTGGGAAAACTGCTAGAGAAGTGGGAGACTGGAATCTTCCTAACTTTAGAATTGTGACGGCATGTGGTATTTCATTTATAAGGCCAAAACTACTCGAGTAAGGGATGAGCTTTGAAATATCTCTACAATAACAATATGTTATTGCTCCAACCCATTGATACATTGCCATTTTATTGCCCATGACATGAATTCTATGGCTTTTGTGATATGTGAATTTGAATTGTGGCAAAAGAAATACTAATTATGTCCCAATATCCAATTTCTCTTCTTTCCTTCCAGTAGCAGACTTCTTTGAGTTTGAACTGGTAACATGGTTGCCTACACTAGAAATGGCATTTCCCCATCTCCCTGGCAGCTTGGTGTGGCCATATGAATAAGTTAAGCCAAAAAATGTGAGTGGTGATGAATGCCACTTCTCCTTTCCTGACTTCCCCCTCACTGGGGAATTTCAACAACTGAAAAAAACTTGAAAACCATATGTTGAAGTTGGAAGACCTGCTGCACTGGCCCTGGGCCGCTCACTTCAGAACTGTCTGTGAAAGAGAAATAGGGGCACCCAGGTGACTCAGTTGGTTAAGCATCTCCCTTTGGCTCTGGTCATGATCCCAGCGTTCTGGGATCGAGGTCTGTGTCAGGCTCCTTGTTCAGCGGTGAGCCTGCTTCTCCTTCTCCCTCTGCTGCTCCCCCTGTTTGTGCTCTCTCTCTGTCAAATAAATACATAAAATCTTAAAAAGAGAGAGAGAAATAAATGCATATTCTATTTAAGCTGCTGAATAACTGTTAAAGCAGCTTCATGTGTTCCTTAACTAATACAGAGGTGCAGAGACTGTGATCCTGAGGCTGAATGCATTTCATCAGTCTAGGAAAGTATCAAAGTTACTGACCTCATCAACTTTGTGTTCTAACCAACACACCCTCACAGAATCATAGACTTACAAAGCTAGAAGAAACCCAATGGAATACCATAATTCACAAAACAGAATTAGGTTTAAGAGAATTAACTTTTCTGAGGATAAATATCTTCTGCTAAAATAATGGATTCTTCGTTTTGAGTATCTCTGCAAAGCAAAAGTGAAACATTTGTAAGATAAAATATTTCAAGTAAGTAAGTACACCATGTGCCATTGTCTTTTAAGTTTGAATTTATAAGAAATGACTTATTAACTAATAATTAAATTCAGAGTGTGCTACTCCCAACTAGCTACTGAAATCTGGATCAGGGTCTGCCATTTAAACAGCTACTCACTATAGATTTGCTTACTTGGAAATACATAGATTAATATGTTGTTCGTCCTCTTCTTCTTCTCCTTACAATTAGAACTTTTATACTAATGTATTCAGTTATATGGACCCTCAAAAGCATATTTGTGCATAATACTTGAGATGCAGATATTAAAAGAAGACTAAACCCTACATACACCAAAAGTCTTGTAAATTCATCGTTAATGATTATGGATTCTTGGCCATGTTTTCTTTTCCCTTAGTCGTATTAGTGAAAGGGATCCTTGGTTCCCCTTCTTTGACTGGAATATCAACAGTCCATGGCTCTTAGAGTTTATATTCCTTTTCATTTTCCAAGAGAAAAAATAGGCTCTGAATGGGAATCTCACTTCCACCATTCATTTACCTAGTGTCCTTAGGGAAGTTATTTACTGAGCCTTGGGTTACTTATCAATAAAATTGGGGGTTTTTAAAATTTGAGTACAGGTGATGCACAATGTTACATTAATTTCAAGTGTATAACATAGTGATTCGACAAGTTTATACATTATGTTATATTTGAAAGTGTAGCTACCATCTGTCAAAATTAAGGAGTTTTTCATGTTTACCTCACTGACTGGTCCCTGGTCTTGCTCCATTACTCTATTCTCCAGAAAGAGTTCCTTCTAATCATTAAATCAGATGGTCTCTTCTCTGCTCAGATGCCTTCACTGACTTCTCATCTCATTCACAATAAGAGCCATTCCTAACAATAGCCTCACAGGTCCTGGAAAATCTGTAGACTTCTGTCTTATCCAATTTTCTGTCCCACTTTCTCCTTTGCCAGCCGAATCCCACCACACTGGCTACCCTGCTTATCTTTGAACAGGCCAAGAAAATGCTTTCTTCAAAACCTTTGCACCTGCTAATTCTCCACCAGGAGTGCTCCTTCCCCAGAAGATGCCCCTTCAAGATCTTCAGGTTTCTGCTCCAGTGTCAGTGTTTTGAATATTTTCCATCATTGCCTCATAAAAAACAGCAATCCCCTCTCCACCTCCATGAGTACTATCCCCTTTACCCAGCTTTATTCTTCTCTATAGCTCCAGTGAGGGCAGGGATTTGTTTTGTTTACTGCCATATCCCCAGCATTTAGAACAGTGTCTACAGCATAGTAAGCACATCATAAACATTTGTTGAATGAAAGTGTTGTTGGGAGATTAAATGAAAGCATATAAATTACTTAGGGGCAAGGAGCAATATAAGGGCTCAATAAATGGTGGCTCTTATTGTTTTATCTCTATCATAATGACAGCTGCTTGCTTTCCTGGATTCTTCCTTGCTTAGCTATTAGGATAATTCTACAGAGATTTTTAAATAATTCCTTTACAGCTCAACTTTTCTCATATTTGTAAATTGGTTTAAAAATGCATAATAGATTCACAAGACAATGTAGTATGCCTTCATGATTACCTTTTACTGAACAGAAAAGAGTAATTTCTTAAATTTCAAAGTGCAATCCTGCCCATGAGACCCAGTATTTACAGTATTTTAATTTTTTGATTGAAGACGAAGTGTTTTAACATCCCTATCCTAGTAAACAGAGATATTATTCAAGGTCTTAGTTACTGAAACCTACTATTAAAAATTAGAGCATTATATTTTCAGAAATACCTAAATTAGTTACTTTTAAATCCATGCAAGGAAATGCCAATTAATTTTGTGGGGGTTGATATGAGGAATTCTTAATCTCAGGAAACAAACTGAGTGTGACTGGAGTGGTTGGGGGTGGGAGGGATGGGGTGGCTGGGTGATGGACATTGGGGAGGGTATGTGCTACGGTGAGCGCTGTGAATTGTGGAAGACTGTTGAATCACAGATCTGTACTTCTGAAACAAATAACGCAACATATTTTAAGAAAAAAGAAAAAGAAGAACATAGCAGGAGAGGAAGAATGAAGGGGAGTAAGTAAGAGGGGGAGATGAACCATGAGACATGATGGACTCTGAAAAACTGAGGGTTCTAGAGGGGAGGAGGGTAGGGGGATGGGTTAGCCTGGTGATGGGTATTAAAGAGGGCACATTCTGCATGGAGCACTGGGTGTTATGAACAAACAATGAATCATGGAACACTACATCAAAAACTAATGATGTAATATATGGTGATTAACATAACAATAAAAAATTAAAAAAAATTTTGTGGGTTTTTTTTGTTGTTTTGTTTTTGTTTTTGTTTTATATTTTTTTAAGATTTTACCTATTTATTTGACAGAGAGAGACACAGCGAGAGAGGGAACACAAGCAGGGGGAGTGGGAGAGGGAGAAGCAGGCCTCCCGCGGAGCAGGGAGCCCGATGCGGGTCTCAATCCCAGGACCCTGGGATCATGACCTGAGCTGAAGGCAGACTCTTAACGACTGAGCCACCCAGACACCCCTTGTTTTTGTTTTTTAGTAGATCATAATCTACTTTGAAGTTGGAGAAAGGTATTCTGATTTAAGGAAATGGAGAAAGATTATAGGGGGAAGGAAAAGAGGAAATATTCAATGAAACTATTCACTGAATAAATGAATCTAATTCAGTAATTTCAACTGAAGGAACTTTCCCCACCCCCATGAGGATATCTGGCACTGTCTGGAGATATTTTTGGTAGTCATAGCTGGGGGCAGGGCAGTGCTTCTGGCATTGAGTAGGTAGAGGCCAAAGATGAAGGATGTGGGATGCAGCTAAACATCCTACCACACACAGGACAGCCCTTCTACAAAGAATTGTCCTCCCCCAAATGTCAACAGTGCTGAGACTGAGAAACCCTAATAATCCAACCTTTTGCAGTCCCACTAGCAGACCTGATATTCAGTCTGTTTGCAAAATTACAGCACAGCAGCAGTGTCTGTGCTGATTAGCCTGAGCCCTCTCAGCTGGTTAATATTTTGAAGATGACTGCGGATCATGAATTGACTCGAGGTTACCCAATAATCTAATGGGAGAAATGGAACAGGGATCTATGTCTTCAGATTCTAATCATCCCTTCTCTTACTGCAGTGCTACTTCATGCAACTTGTCTGGAGCTCAGTGGTATTATTATGTGTTTTTTTGCAAGAGGTAATAGTTTGGCATTGGCCTCATATGAGGAGGGGGAAAAAAAACCTTGAGAAAGAAGCTTGTTTTGTTTTTATTGACTTGTTCTCTGGTCTTCTGCTCTACCACTGTGTGCTGCACACAAACAGAATGAAACAAATGAGTATTCTTCACTTCTCTGAACTTTAGCAACGTCAGAAAAAGGTCTGGTCCTTGACCATCTTGGCTCCTCTCTGCCTACATGACTTTCTGTGTTCTGCTTGTGTTAAACAGATTTCCGTACTGCAATGTGTGTTCTTTTCTTGATTGTGACAAGCTGTGGAAATGGGATCTTATGTCTTTTATGGTTTCATTTACTAGGTAACTCCTAGGTATGGAATTATATTTCACACATATTAAGGAGTGAATGAAAACCCTCTTGCTGATTAGACCCTCAAGTCTGTTAATAACGCCTTGGTTCCATCAGCAGCTATTCATTATGTTTGAGTGAGAGTACCATTCTTTCTAATTCTTAAGAATCAAATCTTTCTCTAAAATAAATTGAAAATAAATTTCGAATACTCAACTCATTCTCATCTCCCTGTTCAAAGCACATTTCAGTTTGTTGTGATTAGTATCCTTGCCCCAAAGGATCTTGCTGGTAATGGAAAAATATTAAAGGGTTTCAAAGAAAGAGCTGCAGAATGAGATTTGGGATATAGGTTATCAGGGGGAGAAAATATAGTAAAGCCTTTGGTTCTAGCCACATTTCCTAGATGAACTCATTAGTTTAATTTATAAAATACAAGTTTTGTTTTGTTTTGTTTTGTTTTCCAGTGGGGTTTTATTTTTTTTCCCAGTAGGGTTTTAACCAACAGTTTAGAACTGAGGACTAAACCCATCTCTCAGTAATACTCGAACTACCAAGTGCCCTTTCTAATTGTATTCATTCTTTCTTTTCAGTTTCTACTGCCATTGCTTAGTTGAGGTTTCTCTTACTACTGCATTGCAACAGCTTTATAACCTTCCACTCCCAGCCTGCAAGACCTTCAACTGTAAGCTCCAGCCTAACCGCTAAAATTCTCTGCCATAAAGGTAACACTGACCTCATGGCAGGCACAGTTTTGGTGTTAACTGTTGTCCATCTCCCCATATCTAGTATTTAGTAGGTCCTGCCATCAGTGGGCACATATATTTCCAGAGTCTTATCTCTTCATAACCCACTGTAGTAGCAGCTATGTTTCACAGACAGTTAAAAATACCGCAGGGAAGTCCAGTGTTCTCCAGGCAAGGGACTACTTGTCCTTCCAGTCAACCAGCTGTCCTGATGGTAAAAATCATTGCTTTATTCAGTGGGGACCTCTCCAATTGGAACACATCATAGTTTATTGTTTTTGGTTTTGTGTTTTTGTGCCTTGACAAAATTTCCTAGGAATCATAGTATGCAGATAATTAGGTCTTTCATTTCTTGCTCATATTCTAATGCTGATTGGGTACAAATCTTATATATATTTCATTCTCATTCTTTTTTTTTTCCTATTTGATTTGCAAAATGTTGTTTAGAATTTGTGTTCATAGGGATATCAGCCTGTTTGTTTATTTGTTTTTGTAATGTCTTTGTCTCATTTTGGAATCAGAGTAATGCTGACCTCACAGAATGAGTTGGGATGCTTCCCATATTCTGGAAGAGGTATATAGAATTGATATTATTCTTGTTTTCTTAAATGTTTGGTAAAATTTGCCAGTGTGGCCTTTAGGGCCTGGAAGTTTCTTTGTGGGAAGGTGATCTGTAAAGTCAGCTATTAGCACTTTGTGTCTTCTTTTCCTGATCACTCTGGCTAGAATTTTAAATTGTATTTATCTTGAAGAATCAGCTTTTGATTTTTCTCTGTTATTTTTGTTTTTTCTTTCATTGATTCCTGTTCTAATTTTCATTCTTTCCTCCTACTTACTTTGGATTTAATTTGTTTTTTTTTAATAGACATTAATTTTTAGAGCATTTTTAGTTTACAGAAAAATAATTGAGCAGAAGGTATGTACATTTCCCCCCTAGTTTCTTAAGGTGGAAGTACAAAGACATTAAGAACCTTCTACTTTTCTAATACAGGCTTCAGAATACAGCTGTAGGTTGTATCATGCAGATGGTGCAAAAATTAGATGAGAAAATCCTTCCCAGAAATTATTTGCATAATACTGTTACTTATTTCTAAGCCATTTGGTTGGATTATATATGTTTACTGTCATGATTTTTTTATCATTACAAAGAATCAACAGAAATAGTAAAATGGGTTTTATGACAAAGCCTGGCAGGGACAGAATTTCCTTCCCACTCATCTTCTCTCAGATGCATTCAAATTAAACATTCCTATATTTACAGATAGATTGCTTTGATGGGACTAGTGTGATCAGTAGATTTTCTTTTAAACTATTTTTACTGATAGAGGATATAAAACCAAGAGAAAACTGAGCCTAAGATGAAAATTAAGGAAGCTGTACATCCCACTATCTTATTGAATATTTCTCCATTTTTTTAAAAATGAGAATTTGTAAAGAAAATTGCCTTTCTTTTCTACCTCAAGAGAGCACATTTTCCCCAAAGACCTAGAAGTGGCCAGGCATGAGTCTGTGCTTGCAGTGGTGTGCCTAAATAGAAGGAAAGGGACAAAAGATAAAGAGAAAATAAAATAGTTCACGACTGTTTCCTTTGACTGAAGAAAATTTAATGCACTCAATGAGGTAGTATATAGATGGAATCAAATGACTTGGGGAAAAGGTGTGTGTGTGTGTGTGTGTGTGTGTGTGTGTGTGTGTGTGTGTGTGTCATGTGGTGTGTTTGCATTCCCACTACCTGACACTTAACAATCAGCAAATATTTTAGTGGCAACTAGCAGAGTTCTTTTTGCTTTAGTATCAGCACACCACATCTAATAACCTGCCTTGTGGTCTGTTGGCTAGCTCCCGGCCCTCTTCTATGGAGCCAGCAAGAGTTTTCTTGGAGCAAATCTCTCCTTGCTTATTTCAGAATGTTCCCCTCCCTTTTTGAAGCGTAGGCCTCCAATTAGAAAAGAAAAAAATGTAAGCCTTGCTAAATGTATCATTGTAAATACAATAGAGTCTTTAGTAAAGCTCTGTGTTCTGAATTTTGATAAAACAAATTGTGTAATGCAGTGTAAGCAATAATTTTTAATAGGTTTGGAAAAAATAGTATAAACAATGACATAAACACTTAAATGTACGTTGTTTTTTTTGTGGGGGTCATTACTTTTTCTATACTAAAATGTTCCAAAATATTTCAAGAAATAATCACATTGAATTTTGTCAACAATTTTTCTTAGCAATTAACCTTTTCACTTATTCACAACCACATGTCAAGTATTTTTATCAATAATATTTATTTCAGTATTATTCGCATTATCTTTTCATCCTATCCTTAGCTGGACAGCTTTTTAAATCTCTTACAAGCAAGCTCTGTTTTCCTTCAGTAATTAAGCAGACATTTACTATGTTATTTTCTGACTGACTCCCCTGAAATAGCAAATATCTGTTATCTGATCTTGGAAGAGACTCATTTCTTCTCCCTTAACATCAGCATTGTCTGCAAGCATAGCAAAATCAGCCCTGTTTTTTCATTGTTCTATTTAATGGAAAAGTCTATTTTATAGAATAAAAGTGACCATGGCAACATGCAGTTGCAAAAGCAATGCCCAGGAGGTGGCAGCAATTTTCAGCATTTCAGTCCATTTCCTCTCATTAAACTATACCTTATATCTAACTCTTTTACTGAAGTTTAACTGGCTCGGCGATTCAGTATTTTCTTAATGTACCTCTTACCACCCGCCACTTCCCATTTTTCCCTTCCCCTTTCCTTTCTTTGTTACTCTGGACCGAGAAACCCCTAGGGTCCCTGTGCAGGGTGCGCGCCCGTCTCGTCAGCCTATGAGTAGCTCCCACTCCAAGTGCTCATCTAAGAACTTGCCAGAGCTTTCACCTATTTGTAGTCTCTCTTTTACTTCAATCTGCCAGCCCTGTGACAAATGGTTTTGGGTTTTAGTATATTGAGTGACCATCATTCTTTTCACAGGGAAAATTAAAGTAATGCTACGTTTATTTCTTGACTACTGACTGCTGTTTTTCCTCAGAATAGCTAATAATTTCTAAATAAATTTTATTGATTATGTCTTTATCTTTTGTCACACAACCCACTCTTAATATTTTTAACGTTATAAATATATATCAAACGCCTAATATTTTTCTGGTGTGTGTGTGTGTGTGTGTGTGTGTGTGTGTGTGTGTGTGTGTGTGTAGGTAAATAATGTGAAAATAGAGAATATGTATATTGGTCTCTACTCTGAGTTCCTGGCATAGAGTTCCTACAACCCTTATAACTTCCTAAGTGATGAGAATACTAGGAGCATCGTCTCTTCTAATATTTGGTATTTAATCCTGGTTCTTGACAAAGAGCTCCTAAAATCCTCGTAAGTTTCTAGGAGCACTAGGAGCATGTTTTGTTCTAATGAGGTGAATCTAGTTGGGCTCCTGGATGGAGGCTGCTCAACAGAAAGACCAAGCCATGATTAGAAGCTTGGAATTTTCAGCCTCACATCTTAGCCTTTAGAGAAAGGGAAGGGGTTGGAAATGGAATTTATAAGTGATCATGCCTATGTGAGGAAGCCTACATAAAATGCCAATAGCCTGGGATTTGGAGAGCTTGTAGGTTGTATCCATCCACACACTGGGAGGATGACACACCCCAATTACACAGGGACAGAAACTCCTGCACTTGGGACCCTCCAGAGTTCACCCTGTGTATTTCTCCATCTAGTTGTTCATGTTGTCCTTTAATGAACTGGTAAACATAAGTAAGTGTTTTCCTGAGCTCTTTGAGCTACTCTAGCAAATTAATCAAACCCAAGGAGGTGGTCCTAGGAACATCAGATTGGTAGCCAAGTCTGACAGAAGCTGTGGGTTAGTAACCTACTACTTTCAATTGGCATCTCAAGTGAGGGGCATTCTCATGGGACTAAGCCCTTAACCTGTGGGATCCTAAACTATCTCCAACTTGATAGTCTTAGAATTGAATTAAACTGTAGGATACCCAGCTGGTGTCACCGAATTGCTTGTAGTGAAAATTCAAACATCTGGGGTCAGAAGCACTGTCAATGTGGTAGTTGTATGACAGTAATGGAGAAACAGGGAGGAAGGACGGAGGTTTTCTGACAGAGATTTTTTTCTAAGGACATGCTATTAATCACCTTTCTAACAAAAGGTTTTGAGAGTTCATTAAACCTTGGTGGCTTCACAAAGGAAGAGTTTCTCTTTGTTCTTTATCTACCAATAGCTCAAAAGTTCATGTGTTAAATATTTGAGTCTTTTAAGAGACAGGTAAATACCAATTATTTAGGAGCATGATTCTCCTGACCTATTACAGTTATTCTGAAACCATGCTTTTCAAATATTTTGGGGGGTTGCAGAGCCATCCTTTTTTCTAAAGGCAAGTATATTACACACACACACACACACACACACACACACACACACACACACACACACTCCTAATACAGCAAAATGGAGCAGGAGTGCTCCTGTTGAAGGTAAAGAGGTTCACAGACTTTCTGCTGGCTTCCACTTACCCAACCCATTCCCTAAAGTGGCCTCTGAGATACCACCAGGGATCCCAGAAGTCTATAGAATAGAGTTTGAAATCACCATTTTAGAATACTCCTTAAGAGTCCTAGAGTAGGGACACCTGGGTGGCTCAGTCAGTTAAGGGTCTGCCTTCGGCTCAGGTCATAATCCCAGGGTCCTGTATCAAGTCCCGCATCGGAGCCTCCCTCTCCCTCTGCCTGCTCCTCTCTCATTCTTGCTCTCTCTCTCTGACAAATAAATAAATAAATAAAATCTTAAAAAAAGAAGAGTCCTAGAGTAAATTTAAATTGCATAAATATCAGACAAAAATAGAGAAAAAGTCTTATTAAACAACTCAAATGGCTTTAAGATCTAGTCATGTCAAGACAAACTATTTCCCAGCAGACAAGCATTATTCTAGTCCTCACATCTTTGTAACTCCTGGAGCAGCATCCTCTGTAAGGAGTAGGCAGTCCCAAATGTCATTTCATGATTGAGACCCAGAGTATGAGTGAGCTGCTCAGCATAAAAGAGAACTTTCATTTCCTTCAGGTCCAAAGCTCTCAACATTGGCTGCAGGTCAGCATTACCTGGCAAG
Source organism: Eumetopias jubatus (assembly GCF_037043125.1). Lineage (NCBI taxonomy): Eukaryota > Metazoa > Chordata > Mammalia > Carnivora > Otariidae > Eumetopias > Eumetopias jubatus. The sequence goes on along the minus strand of NW_028274810.1, from coordinate 152,573,097 downwards.
CTTTTAAAAAATACACAAACATAGGCCACACTTATGTATAGTTTAATCAGACTCTTGAGAATTAGGCCTGGGTAGCCCTGTTTCTAGAATCCATCCTCGGGTGATGTTTATGAGATTCCAGAGTATGGCACAAAGAATCCCTGATTTCCCTTTTTCTGTTTTCAAAAGAGTAATAGTTGACCCTCCCAGGAGTTAGAGGCACAGAGCCCTGTGCAGTTGAAAATGCCCCAAAAACTTTACTAATAGCCTACTGCTGACCGAAAACCTTACTGATAACATAATAGTCAATTAACATATATTTTGTTTAAGTATTATATACTGTATTCTTACAATAAAGTAAGCTAGAGAGAAGAAACTGTTATGAAAATCACAAAGAAGAGAAAGTGTATTTACAGTCCTATACTTTATTTATTTTAAAAAAATCTGTGAATAAGTAGGGCCTGCATAATTCAACCCATGTTGTTCAAGGGTAACTATATCTCTAGTTGAACTTCTGACCTTTCAACTCCCCAAAGTTGAACTGTTTTCTTCTGGCCATTTGCGTGAGGAGATAGACCCACAGCCTGTCGGGCATTATGCCACACCTAAAATGAATTAACTCCTCGAAAGTAAAAACATGGATGTCAAAAATAAAAATTATTTGCCAAAGCCATGCACATTATACTTCTTTAAGCTGTAGGGATTGTTGTCTCAAAAATGCAGCCTTAGTGTTAAAATAGAGAAAAAAATTATATTCTAGTAGTTAAATATGTTTTGTAATATACTTGATTTAAGGGGGAAAATTTAATTATAAAATTCTATAATTGTTTGTTTACTGTGTAGGCTTTTAAAATTTTCCTCTGTGTAAAATCTCAGTACCTTGTTTTCCTTGTTCTGTCCTAACCCTTCCTCCCTCCCTTCCTTCCTTCCTTCCTCCCTTCCTTCCTTCCCACCTTCCTTCCCACCTTCCTTCCTCCCTCCCTTCCTTCCTTCCTTCCTCCCTTCCTTCCTTCCCACCTTCCTTCCCACCTTCCTTCCCACCTTCCTCCCTTCCTTCCTTCCCTTCCTTCCCACCTTCCTTCCTTTCTTCCTCCTTCCTTCTTCCTTCCTTCCTCCCTTCCTCCTTTCCTCCCTCCCTTCCTCCCTTCCTCCTTTCCTCCCTTCCTCCTTTCCTTCCTTCTTTCCTTCCTCCCTTCCTTCCTCCCTTCCTTCCTTCCTCCCTTCCTTCCTTCCTCCCTTCCTTCCTTCCTCCCTTCCTTCCTCCCCTCCTTCCTTCCTTCCTTCCTCCCTCCTTCCCTTCCTTCTTTCCTTCCTCCCTTCCTTCCTCCCCTCCTTCCTTCCTCCCTCCTTCCCTTCCTTCTTTCCTTCCTCCCTTCCTTCCTCCCTTCCTTCCTTCCTCCCTTCCTTCCTCCCCTCCTCCCTTCCTTCCTCCTTCCCTTCCTTCTTTCCTTCCTCCCTTCCTTCCTCCCCTCCTTCCTTCCTTCCTCCCTCCTTCCCTTCCTTCTTTCCTTCCTCCCTTCCTTCCTTGCTCATCCAGTTCCTTCCATTCCAGCCTCCCTGAACCACTTCCAGTTTCTCCAGCACTGAGCCATTTCATTCTATGTGCCTTTGCTCGTGACCCACCAGCTCAAACTTCTTATGGTTTCCTGAACATACCAGAATATTTAAAACCCTAAGCCTCTGTATATGTTGTTCTTCTCTGTGTTAAAAGCACTTCCCCAAATCTTCACCTAGGCAATTCTTGGTCATCTTTCAAGACAGCTCAGGCTGCATCTCTTCTCTATCCTTTCTAAGTCTGCTGTCCTCCAAGTTCAGCTGGAACTGTAAATTACTTCCTTTCACTTTGCTTCAATTATGTATTTGTAAAGTTATTGCTTTAATGTCTCTTTACCTTGGTATATTTCAAGCTCCCTGAAGGCAAAATTTCTGTCTCTTTTATTCATAATGATATCTCCGGCACAAGGACCATGCCAAGCTCAAAGAAAACTCATTCATCTGTTGACTTACCAAAATTTTTGAGTGTCTAATTGTGCCGAGCACTTTTCTAAGCCCTTATGATATAAAAGTGAACAATATAGACAAAAGCTCTGCCTTTATGAAGCTCACATGCGAGGAGATTAAAAATAAAAATCACACATATATCAGATGGTGACAAATTATGCATAATAAATATTTATTGAATATATGACCACCCTTTCCTGGGTACATTATAACCTGTAGTTATTTCTAATCAGACCCTAGTTCCCTAAGGGTAGATTTAATGTTATTAATTCCCTTCTATCTAACACAGAGCTTGATATATATATAAAAAAGAACATACTTATTTTCCTGCAAAAGCAATAAAGAATTGTTCTGGCAGTAACATTTTATAAAAAGAATCTCTTACCATCTTTGGAAATGCAATTGACAGCGACCTAAAAGTATAGCTATTCTTGTCATGTCTTCATTTAGAGCAATGGTGTTCTTTCTTCTAAATAGCATTTGACAATTTACAATGAACTCTTATATTCTTTTTATTTTACTTTATTTTGTTGGACTCAATATGGATGATGCCTTTCTAAAGTGTCCTCATCATTCCCTCCAAGTTTTTCCCCTCATGTTCCTTATTAAATCCTCGGAGGTTAAAAATCTGGCAACTGCATATGGACTGGATGAGCTTGCCCTTAAGGCAGTTGTGATGACAGAGAACCATTGGATTCCTGTCCTGTGTTGGGCCAAACAGACCCTCTGTCCCATGAATTTAGACCTGGCTCTGAGAGGCAGCATACTGTAGTCCATATATATGATGGAACTCTAAGTGACTGGGAGCCGCGGAACAGGAGGAGAGAATTGAGAAGTTTGAGGTCATTGAAGAGATGTACATGGGCAAGAGCCCAGAGAAATTAAAGGAAAAGAAGCAAATAGATCTGGACAGTAAGAGAGGACAGGTCAAGTAGGGGGAATAGTGGTAAAGGCTGGGTTTGGAGGTGCTGGGAAGAGAAGAAATCTTGGTATCAAAATGCTGCAGGCTGTGCCAAGTGCCTTTATCATGGGCTACCATTTGGGTAAATATAAGGATAAAGAAAATGTTAATTGTTTTTGTTTCCTTTCATGGCTTCACTAATCACTTTTTTCTCCCCATCTGAAAAAAGAGAGACATTTTATTTTATTCTTTTGTTCTAGGTAGTCTCAGCAAATTGAATAGAGTTTTGAACTAGCTTTGTCAGTGTGAATAGCTATTAAATATTAACATGTTGAGGCAATTTCCTTGTCATTCTGGGACCACTAGAGGCCAGGTCTATCTGTCAAGGTTAATTATAGTTAAATAATGTGTTTATAATTTCCTGGAAAAGGTGCTTATAAACTTGGGTAACCGATCTAGAAATAGCATTATAATTCCTAATTGTATTAATAATTTGTATTATTTACATGGTGACTTTTACCTGAGGCTATTAAAACACATTAACTCTACCAACTCATTTGCAATCTGAATATGAAAAGTTATTGGACAGGAAGAATTATAGTAAGAATAACCCAACATAAGATGTAATAATGTCAGAGGTTCATATTTATCAAGTCCTTGGGCCATATACATGTAGTGTTAGTTGGTCTTTATATCAACCTTCTTTAGCAGGAAATCTATTCCAAATCCATAGGTGGATATGATTTATTGACATCTTTTAATATTCCCGTTGACTAGAATTCTGGAATTACAAGGGATCTTAGAAATTAATCTGGCTCCTAATTTTATAGCCGAGAAAATTAAAGCCCAGATACTTTAAATGACATGTCTAGGACACATATTTTTGTTTATTCATTTGTTTAATTTTTTTTTTAGATTTTTACCTCTTCCACAAAGCATTTGTACAACTAACATAAAACAGAGAACAGAAATCAATTTTCTGAATCTTAGAGTTCTTTGTATATTAAGACTTACATCCCTACCCTATCTACCCTCATCATCCAGAAGACCATCTGCAATATACAAAAGCATTATCCTTCATACCCACCCAGAGGTTTATTTCAAACCCAATCCCTACATTTCTGACCTTAATTCCATTGTTTTCCCACATTTTCTGTTATTCTTACTCTAACTTCCTATTCTAAACACTACACATATGCCTCAGTCTCTCTAATCTTAGGGTTAGAGGAGTTACAGGCTCTCGCCCTTTTTCTAAAGCCATCATCTAGCTCCTGTTGGATCTCTTACCTTCCCTCTCAATTAACTTTCTGGAAAAAAATCCCCATCTGCTCCAACCTACTACAGTCCGGCTTCTCACTACCCCACTGGTGCTTTCCTTTTTAAGGACAACAAGCAACCTTCAATATCCAAGTCAAATGATCCTTACGGTCCTCACTTGAATGGAAAGATAGGTTTGCATTTCCAGGGCTGAGCACAGTGCTTGGCATAAAAATGCACTCAATAAATCTGTCACAATCAAATAATGAATGCAAAATATCAGAACTTCAACATCACAAGAGATGAATACGATGAACGCACATGCATTTCAAAGTGTTCACTCTGGCTCACTCTAACAAAGGAGTGAATTCTTAGGAAGGGTTTATGAAAGAAGCAAGAGGGATCTGTGGTGATTTATTTGGTGTACTCCTTGGTTCTCCCACACATCTCCTCATAAGCTATGAGGTTATGGCCTTTTTTTTCTCTTTCTTTTTTTAGATGCTGCAAAGCTGAACATAGTTGTGGGTGGCATCTGAAGTATTTTTTGGTATACTTAGGAAGGCAATGAAAGGAGGCCTGGCCATCCTTAGGTTGCAGAAGGAGCCTGTTCCCACATGTGAATGAAATCCTTAATCATGGTGAAAATAGTGAACTTCTTTGCCCAAAGTTTAATTTCTTGGAATTAGAAAAAGTTGTCCTAAATAAGTCAGGTCACAAATCTGCTATTTTGTGCTGCAACAGTTGAGCTTCGTATACCCAACAGGAGGAAGAAAAGCCACTGTCCTCACTTAAATGTGAAGGTATAGGCAAAATGGTTAAACAGAGACATATAGGAAAGAGTTTCTCAGAATTTTTGGACCTTAAAAACAGCAACAGAGGGGAATGAATATGTATCCCTCAAACTTAGAAACATAGTCCTAAAAGTTTCCATTGAATTTATGAATTGTCTTTAGAGCTTCATGCTTTATCTTAAGAATTTATGGGGTTTGGGCATTCTGACTCATGAGCTATGCAATTTAGTTTTAGTATAAAATATGCTTTAGAAAAATGTGCTACTCCTGTGGGTCTGTAAGCCCTCTGGTAAATGTACCTACCACGAGAATAAGTTTACCCTGGATTAATTGCATTTAAGGTAACATCGCTATGACAGAATACTCTTTCATTTTAACTTCATCCCACTGAATGATCCCCTGGAGGCCTGAAAGTGTTCTACAGCTAAAAACACTGCTGTATTGCAGCTAACTTTATAGATTTATTGAACCACAGGAGGTATTACCTACTTTGTTTACCATAATATATAAAATGAGATTCTCTAAAACTTCATATCCTATTAAACTTTAAACCCGTTCCGTACAACTATATTACATTTTACTCCAACTTTTCTGTTCTGTGGTGAGACTAAACATTTTCTTCTAAAGTATATAGAGATTGTTTATCTAGATAAAAGTAGAATTAGCTTGTTTTTAAATCCAAATCAAAGAGGAAATAGGATATAGTTATTTAGTAATTAATGCCATATCGTTTTCCTTGGACCACATTTCCTTCTGTGAAGATTTTCCTGACTCACAGGAAGTATAAGGCAAAGGAGGCCATCTTGTGGAGGATCGTACCCCCTTTAAACTTCATGGTTGACCTAATTCCTCTGCAGTATATTAACACATAGATTTTTTTCATGAATGTTCAAAGCAGTGTTATTCACAATAACCAAAACTCTAAAACAATCCCAATGTCAATCAATTGGTGAAAGGATAAACAAAAACAATACATCCATATGATAGAGTACTTTTCAGCAGGGAAAAGGAACAGAATCCTGATACATGCTACAATATGAAGTAACCTCAAAAACATTGTGCTAGGTGTCAGAAACCGGAACCAAAGACTATATATTTCATAATTCCATTCATATGGACTATCCAGAAGGAAATCTATAAACACAAAGAGTAGATTACTGGTGGCCATGGACTGGGGCTGAGAAAGGGAAGTAACCCCAAATGGGCACAAGGGATTGTGGTGATGGTGGTACTACTGAGAAATCTTACTAAAAATTGTTGAATTGGACCCTTAAAAATGAGTGGATTTTGTGGTAGGTAAATTATACCACAATAAAGTTATTTTTGAAATTCTGTTTCAAGAACCAACTCAAATAATACCTTCACTAGGAAGACTAGGAAGTCTAATCTCTCCTCCCAAACATCCCATGTGCCCCAACTGTACCTTTTATCTGTCAGCCATGGAATTGTCAGAATTGCATGTGTTATTCTGTCTACGTTATGATCCTAGATTATAAGAGCAGAGACTACTTTTTCATAAGACCAGGGCCTAGCATAGGGTCAGAAACACAATAGGTATTTTTGTAGTGTTTGATGCATTTTAGCTAAAAAACTAATCCCAATGTCTAATTATAAGGCCACAATGAATTTAGCATAACTTAAAGAGAATTTTTCCCTTTTAACAAAACATTTATGTTATTAATATTCAGCTTTTGGAAGGGAACCATGGTATAAGGGAATCTGAACTCCTTTTCTAGCATGCTTTTGTTATTTATTATAGATTTTCCTTGGTGACGACAGATATATGTGTCAAATATATTTCCCAGAGTTGATGATCATGAAGCTTATCTTTCATTTCTAAAGATGTGACTTACTTACATTTTACCCAGTGTGTGTGTGTGTGTGTGTGTGTGTGTGTGTGTGTGTGTGTGTTTTCTTACCCCTTCTTCCCCTTCTTTCTTCTTTCCTCAGCATTCCCTCAACCCCTTCCCTCTGGATTAGGAGAGAATATTTAATATTACTGTGTAAAAAAAAAGTATCTTTTTTTACAATAACTCATTGAAGATACCCTATTCATTACAATGAAATCAATATTGGCAGGAGAAAACTTATAGATGCTCCACTTTGAGAGAAAGAGAAGACCTAGGGCTTTTTCCTTCAATATACAATCACTAGATCTCTGCACTGGCCTTCAGGGTAGAGAACATAGTCACCACTCAGCGATGCAAGGATCTGGGTGCTCCTCCTGATGTAGCCAATACCCTGAGGACAAGTCAGGAGGTAGAAAAAAACCCTCGAGGGAGCAATGAGGGCAAAGATATGAGAAGGGGATTCAGAGAAAAGAAGCGGGGAATCCTAAAGAACCACCAATGTGAACCATACAAGGATTATATTATATGTACATATAATTTTGAGTAGAAAATACCCAATCTGAGACCAAAGGGAGCAGATCCTCTCTTATCTTTTACTTCTTAAAAGAGAAAACAGAAGCTACTGCACTAGTACCAACCCACTGAATGCTTCCCTACTCCAGGATATACTGCCCTCACTGCTATAGTTTAGGCAGTGATTGAAGATGCAGTAGGAGGGAACCAACAGGCAATAGTATTTTCAGGCAGCAGTAGTTTTTAAAGAAAATACTGTTTGTTAAGAAAAAATAAATACTCCAAACTGGCCTCTGTCATATTTAAACTATCCTATCTGTGTATGTCTGTTAGCAATGGTTTCTTTTGGAGAGTAGAAGTGAATTAGGACAGGGATATGGAAGACATTTCTGTATATGTGAATATTTCACAAGGGAAACATTACATTTTTTTGTCAAAATAAACATGTTATAAAACATTTTTAGAAAAGGTTGATGTTTTCTAAAGGGAACCTAGAAATGAACACTTGTAGTATTTAGTCATATCCTTTTTATTAAAATGAAATACTATGTTATTTCAAAGTCAAACCATGTGGGAATAATGCCACAAACAAATGTGTATGAAGTACTTATCATTTGTTCATGCATGTAATGAGACAGTACTGAAGGATATAATTTTGTCATTAAGTTGCTCATTGTCTAGTTCAGGAGGCAGACAAATAAAGCAGCAATAAAAGTATCTCATGGAAATTATTATGTGGACACAGTGGAGGGATACCTAACTCAACCTGGAAGTATCAAAGAAGACTTCTGGAAAGAAATGACTTAGTCTGAGTCTCCAGGAATAAATAGCAAATCAGTGAGGTTGGTAAGGGAGGGTAGTCAGACAAGAAAGAACCTGAAGACAAAGGATATTGTGTTTTAGAACCAAAAGGTTTTGTGGGTACAAGGTACTAAGGAGTAGAGACCTTCCGCTCCCGAGCCCTTCCTCCTTCCACCTTCCTCTTCCCTCTTCTTCTCTTCTCCCTTAAAGTTAGGAGAAGGGCACCTGGGTGGCTCTGTCGGTAAAGCTTCGACTCTTGATTTTGACTCAGGTCTCAGGGTCGTGAGATCAAGCCCCACGTTGTCCTCTGTGCTGAGCATGGAGCCTGCTTAAGGTTCTCTCTCTCCTTCTCCCTCTGCTCCTCCCCCACCCCCTGCTCACATGTGGGCCCTCTCTCTCACTCTCTCTCTCTCAAAAATAAATTAATTAATTAAAGTTAGGAGAGAGTTGAGTTTAATTAATTAATTAAATTAGTTAATTGAATTAATTAGTTGAGTTTAATTAATTAATTAAATTAATTAATTAAATTAATTAATTAAAGTTAGGAGAGAGTTGAGTTTAACTCTTTAACAGTAAAGAGTTAAAGGTAAAAATACCAAAGAGAGGGAAGGAATACATTATGAAGAGATGTCTACCTTTTTGAGAGGCAGAAAAGCTCAAAGCAGGGCAGGCAGGGGGAGCACAATTAGCCTTGGATAGGGAAATGGCAGCCATTCCACTGAGATCAGAAAGCAGAGAAGGAAGGACGTAGATGAAAATATATTTAATGAGTTGGTTTGGGATCAGGAAACAGAAGTTTCTACCTGATGTTATTATTCTTTTATTTCCTGAGAATGTGGAATTTACTGAGTAAACGAGGTGCTGTTGGTGATTTATGTAGCTTTATTTAAAGGTATGTAAGATAAAGGTCCTGTCTTCATAAGAGAAAATGCATATTGCTATAACTATTATAAAAGAGAGTGAGTTGTAGGTTTAATAAAATAATTAAAACTAAACTGTTAGGGAATTCAGAGATGGGGATATTGTTTCAGGCAAGGATATTATTGCTTATTGGTATATTATTGCCAGATAAGAAATGTAATTGCACAATGGTAATAAGCTGGAGTCTGAGCTAAAAATCAGATGAACAGATAAATGGGTCAATCAAAATTAATCATCACAGTGAAAATTAAAAAAGGCTGCCAGCATTATCTCTAACACAAAGGGTGTCAATTGCTTCTCAATTATTTATGATAATGGTTTAAGTTGCATACTATAATCTGTCCTCTCTCACTCTCTCATTTTCATCATCTCCCACTCCCTCCTTCTCTCCTTTCTCTCATCTCTGGAAATTTCTTAAAATCTACTGGGACTTCCTGGGCTGATCTTACTCTGATGAGAAGCTCCAGAAATCTCACTAGATGAAGCTTAACAAGAAAGTTTAAGAGAACTGGGGAAAAATAAAAAAGGAAGAGGAACAATAACAAAAAACAATGAGGAGAGGAGAAAGAAGAGTGTGTTTAGATTGAGTTAAGAAGGATGAAGAAACAGAGTAAGCCCATCCCTGGCCTCCCAGGAGACTAGAGAGAGTGATACATTAGACTTGTGAAACATAAGGACCAGGAACTAATCTTTTTATTAATTAAAAAGAGAAAACATTACAATACTCAGGTTGTGTTTTCTTCTCTAGATGATAATGGAGAAATTGGAAGAGGCTTAGAGAAGAATAAGTCACCAAATGTTTATTAAGCCCTGAAATATTCCAGGTACCGTGATACACCCACTGGGCATCAGTTATAAGTCATGTGCAATTGAGAGGATAAAAGTGAAGAGTCTCTCTTTCAGCGGCGTGGTCTCCTGCAAGCACCCTGAGCAGAAGGTAGGGAACTTGCATGTGGGGCGTGACCGAAGAGCCTTAATGCTCTCCTCAGCCACTCTAAATTTAGACAGACTTCTTGACTGTAACTCTGACTTCTCTTTTCTTCCAGTATTTACTTTAGAAGACTTGTGAATTCTTTCTCTGTCCCTTTGAGATTTAAATCATTTAAAAGTCTCTTGCCAATTTTGCAGGACAGGAATGTCTTTCTCAAAAAGGCATCCCTTTGAAATGTAATTATCAAGGAAGATAGCACCCCTGTCTCCCAGTCTTTGGGAGGGTAGGGGTTTCACTTCCCTGGAAACCTAGCTCCAAGTTGTAAAACCACCTCTTGTCAGGAAGACAAAAAGTTGGCCCCTATAGTGAGGAAGACAAGCATTAATCAAATTCATAGCAATTAATGCATAATTACAATAAGAAAAGTCCTACAATGGAGTGGATCACAGATATCTGAACGCACATATTGAAGGAACCTAATCTAGATGGTTGGGGGTAGAGCACTGCACGGAGTTTTAATAAAAAATTTGAGCTGAGACCTCCACAAGTTAACTAGGTAAAGGGTGGGTTGGGAGGGGAGCCATGAATAAATGTTCCTGGAAGAGGAAAGAGCAAGGGCAAAATTCTGCCCTCAAAGAAGCATGGTGGTTTATAGGAACTCAAAGAAACTCAAGCTCAAACTGCATGGGTGGACCCCAGGGAGGAGGGGGAAATCTGGTGCTGCTGCATGAAGCTTAAGAAGAGAGACCCAGGCCTTGTACTAAAGACAATAGGTAGACACCAAGTCAACCCATACGTAGGTACTGAGTCTACGTCAAGGTTTTAAGCCTGAGCAGGGGGAGGGGACATAATCAGACTTCCATAAATTGGCACCAGATTAAAAAAAAAAAAAAGTTGGAGCCGGATATAATTCCAGGAATCAGGAGATGCTTGCAGTAATCCAGGTGATAGTTGATGATGGCTTAGGCTAGAGAGGAGCACAGTTGACAGATCTAGGACGATGGTAAAAGGTTGCAGGAGATGGGGCCTTGTAGGTGACCCCCTGTTTCAAGTTGAGCACAGAAGGCTGAGTGGGTTGTCCACTGAGCACTCTGGGGAAGACGCTAATTATAAACAAGGCTTTATGTTGAATTTTGCCTGGGGTTCAATTTGACTGCTTCCATTTTTTATTATTTAATGTGTTATTTAATGTAGATTCAAATCTCAATACTCTTAATAGAGAAAAATCCTTGAAAAAGTTCATAAAATCAATAAGAAAAGCATTGAGTCCCTAACAGTAGAGAGAATGAGCAAGGCATTTTTAAAAGAGCAGATACAAATAATGAATGAACATTGGAATATATGTTCTACTTAATTAGTAATGAAATAAATGCAAATTAATGTAACAAAGAAATAACATATTTTACTTATAATTAAAACAAAATGAAAACCTTGCTAGTGAAGCTAAAATGAGACAGATCTTAGGATCTGCTGGTGGGTAGAGAAAATTAATACAGCATTGTTGGGAGAAAATTGGCAAAAAAAAGTATCAACTGCCTTAAAATATTTGTGGTCTTGGGCCTAATAATTCCAGTTTTTGGAAAATACTCAGTGGAAATGACTAGAAGTTTAGACATAGCCTTATGTGCAAAGATGCTTATTAAAGAGTTATGTTGAATAGCAAAAAAAAGAAAAGAATGGAAATAGTTCTAATTCCCCAAATTATAAAGACATAGATAAATCATGATATATCTGTATGTTGGTATATTATGTGATTACATTAAACAGTGATTATGATGATTTCTTAATGACACAAAGTATTTCTGATATATAAGCTGGGTTAATTAAGCCAAAATACAAAATTACAAGTACCATAGAATCTTTTTTAAATTTTTTTATTTTATTATGTTAATCACCATACATTACATCATTAGTTTTTTTATTATTATTATGTTACGTTAATCACCATACTTTACATCATTAATTTTTGATGTAGTGTTCCATGATTCATTGTTTGCATATAATACCCAGTGCTCCAGGCAGTACGTGCCCTCTTTAATACCCATCACCAGGCTAATCCATCCCCCCACACCCTTCTCCTCTAGAACCCTCAGTTTGTTTCTCAGAGTCCAAAGTCTCTCATGGTTCGTCAATCTTAATTTTATCACAATGCATAGATAAAAGACCAGAAGACTCTGTGGGAAGCTTTAACACTGGTTAACTCAGGGGCTTCACAAGTAACTTATTTTCCATTTACTTTTTCTCTGTTTTCCAAAGATGTAATAAAGAACATATTTCATGTTTTAATTTAAACAAATACATTAAGGGATGCCTGGGTGGCTCAGGCAGTTAAGCATCTGCTTTCAGCTCAGGTCATGATCCCAGGGTCCTGGGATCAAGCCCCAGTTGGGCTCCCTCCTGAGAAGAAAGCTTGCTTCTCCCTCTCTCCCTGCTCAGGCTCTCTCTTTCTCTCAAATAATAAAATCTTTTTAAAAAATAAATAAACAAATACATTAAATAAATCTAATATGATGTGCAGTTTGCATTAGCTCTCCAAAAACTTAGTTTGGGAGCACTAATATTTCACTTTGCCAATCATTAAAATTAGAAAAGTCAACCTATATCCATTTAGAACATTTCCAAAATGAGGCTACTAACTATTCTTGCAGAGATTAAAGACTGTAGTCAGACATGAGGGGGAAGTTACTGAGTCTCATATCGTAAAACACAGTTCATAATTAGCATCTTTGTTTCCTCCCCTCTGATTTCTATCTCATGCACACCATTCTTTGAGCTATAATTGGACCCTACCAGATTTTTCTAATCTTTACAATATCTAGTAGTATAAAGTGGAAATGAGAGCAACAGAGGACTCTCCATCCCTGTACCTCAGAAGAGAATGGAAATGTTCTCTTTTGTTTAGGTATCACCGGACTTCACGCAAAGTCTGGGACCAAATGTATTCTTGAATTCCATTCAAACTCAATTATCTTATGATTGTACTATAGAATACCGCTCAAAAATAATTTGAATATATTGTGATCTCTGCATGACTATTATTTTTCTGTTTGTTATAATAACACAGGTCTCAAAATTCACCAGGCATTAGCATCAGCTCGGTGGAAGGTTTGTCAAATTAGAGTGCTGGACCCCCACCCCCAATAGCTCCTGATTCAGTAGATCAAGGGTCCAGCCATGATTTTCCATTTTTAGCAAGTTCCCAGGTGATCCTGATATTACTGCCTTGAAGACCACATTTGATAGCCACTGTTGTACATTGATCATTTTGATTTCCTATTGTAAGCTTACTTAAAGCAGTAAATGCTCTGTTTTCATTAGCAATATTTACTCTAGTTATTTTTTTGTGGTGCAGGAGGAGGGGAGTACTTCTCTTTCCTTCCAGTAGACATTTTTGACATTGATAGCACAAGCGCCCATCCAAAGAGAAAAGGGACCATAGGTCAAGTACATGAAATACAACATTACTTCCTCTCATTCCCGTTACCATGGCTGCAATATGTGCAGAGAAGAGTGGTACATTTCACATGAGCTTTGGGATTATGTGCTCCTTCCTCAACAACACATATTAATGAGTGAACATGGAGTTTTGAAATAAATCTCTTAGAGGACAATTTCGGGGGATCAACTGTAAAGTGTGTAAAATTTACCATCAAAGAAAAGATTACACTGAGTATTATATTCTGACAACTTTCTGCCACATTCCAGGCCTTTCTAGCACAATCAGAATCCTTTACTCTCAGCCTAGTTTTAGATGAATTTCTTAAAATAGTACAAGGTCTTGAGCTATGAGCCACCAGGATTAAAAATGAAAACATAATTTTGGATTAAGCCTCCAACATTTAATTAAGCTATGTTATCTTTTATTTAATTTACACAGATATGAATTTCATTGTACTTGGTTAGTGTTGCATATTAAATTCCCATCATATCCATTTAAATCAAGTTAGGTAATATATGTGAAGGAGCTCAGAGAAAGAGTTCAATAGAAATGTAAAAGTGTGATGGTCCTTATGATCTTCTCCACTATGTGAATGAGAAAACTGAATAGAGAGAGTATAACACTATAATTTCTCAGGGTTGGGGCACCTGAGTGGCTCAGTCAGTTAAACTTTTCAGCGCAGGTCATGATCTCAGGGTCCTGGGATCCAGCCCCATGTCAGCCTTCCGCACTCAGCATGGAGTCTGCTTGGATTCTCTCTCTCCATCCCCGCCTGCTTCTGTCCCTCCCCCCACTCACACATGGTTCTCTATCTCTCTCTCTCTTTCAAAATGATAAAATCTTAAAAAAATAATTTCCCAGGGTTCACAGGTATGATCAAGAACACGGTAAAAAAAATTCACCATTTCTTAGATGGCAAGATGCAGTGGGAAAGTTTGGACTTTGAAGTCATACCAACCTTTGTTAAAATACATGTGAGTCTTTGGGCAAACTACTTAGTTTCTATGAGCCTGATTCAGTGTACTTCCCATGCAGATGATGTTGATGATAGCTACCACTGAGATTTGTAGGATCAATAAAATGAAAATGTACATAGCAGGTTGTACAACTTTGTGAACATACTAGAAACCATTAAACTTTATATTTTGAAAGGGTAAAATTTAGGGCATATCAATTATATTTCAATAAAAAATGAAGCACATAACAAAGTGCCTGGCACAGAGTGTCACCCAACAAAACATTTTTCTTTCTCTTTTCCTTCTGCTGTGCAGTCCAATAATCTGGCCGTGGTAACTGTGGTATACAAACCACTGGATGGCATAAATTGCAATTGGGATCTGATTTTTTAGAAGACTGGTGGGAGCTTTACATTATTGCTATGGTCTGAATGTTGGTGTCCCCTCAAAATTCATATGTTGAAATCCTAGGAGGCATTTAAGTCATGAGGGTGAAGCCCAAAATGGAATTCATGCCATTTAAAAAAGACTCCAGAAAGCTCCCTAGCCCCTTGCCACCATGTGAGGAAACAAAAAGTCTGTGACCCAGGAGAGGCCCTCACCCAACCATGCTGGCAACCTGATCTTGGACTTCCAGCCTCCAGAACTGTAAGCAATACATTTTTTGCTGCTTATAAGCTATCCAGACTGTGGGATTTTGTTAGTGAGGCTCAAATGGACTAAAACGGCCATGTTTAACAAGAGCGTGCACTTGTTGGGGGCATCTGGTTACAAATGTAAGATGGAATACGGTTATCTCCATTTCTTCCTCTAATAACACTAATATGGTAGGAACAGAATACAAATGGTATAAATCCACAAAGCCAACAAGAACAGAAGAGGAAATGACAACAAACAAGAAATGTTGATAATATTTTGAAAGGTAGAAAGCTGAAATTTTCTGCAGGAAAGGGTACCTGGAATTTGAGGTGCCAGGTAATTTTGGACAAATTTAGGATGAGGGGTGGAACTCAAAATAGGACAGATTGAAAGTTTATATATCAAAAAATTAGAACTCAATATTCTGTTGTTTTGTACACTCAAACAACAAACCCCCTGCCCCACCCAGTGGGCGAGAGGAGGTTTATTCTCTGGAGAAATTAAACTAGAGAGACTCCAGAATTGGTGATGCAAGTCAGATCAGAGTAAGAAGGCCAGCAGGAAAACACAGTTAAGGAGAAATATACTGAAGCTAGAGTGAGACTCAAAATTTCCTCCTCTCCTTGGTCCTCAGGAAGCTGGAATCCAGGTTTATGCCTCCTCCTCCCTCTTGACCACCAGGTAGAATACTGGAGAATTCCTCTTGTAATACTAGCATGTCTCCAACCCATGGCATGCATCTATAGACTTCCACACAATTATCCTGGTTAAAAGCCTGCTCCCATCCACTAAGTATGTGCTAACCTTTTCAGGGCCTCACTCTGAATTATGAAAGGATGTCCATGGATCCCCAGACAGTTGGCAAATTTCTGTAAGCTGGAAGACAATAACCAGACAAAACCAATCCCAATTAGTGAGGACAGGTAAATTTATGCTACAAAACACACAACCTCAAAATTCCACTGGTATAAAATAACACTCCTGCCACATGCGCACAATGGGTTGCCGGGCAAGATTTGCACATTATATTTACTCGGTGACCTAAACCTCTAGAGCAGCCACTCTCTCAAATCTGGCCAATCAGGGCCTGGAAAGAGCAGTTAAATTATCTGACCTGACACATATCCCTTCAGCTCACTATTGACTTGAACAAGTTATATGAGCCCATCAACAATTAATGCTCTAAAAGCACAATATTACCACATGCTTGTGAAGTAGAGATGTGCAATTATTAATGAATAATGCCAGGGGCAAGCACAAAGGAAAAATAGAGATAAGCCACAGAACAGAAGCAAAATTTTAAGAAAAGCTGTCAATGATATACTTAAATATGTTTAAATGTATTGTATTCATGATACAAAAAGCAATGTCATTTAAAAAAAAGGAATAGTCTGGGTGGCTCAGTTGGTTAAGCAACTGCCTTCGGCTCAGGTCATGATCCCAGGGTCCTGGGATCGAGTCCCGCATCGGGCTCCCGGCTCAGCGGGGAGCCTGCTTCTCCCTCTGACCTTCTCCCTTCTCATGCTGTTTCTCTCTCGCTCGCTCTCTAATAAATAAATAAAATCTTAAAAAAAAAAAAATAAATAAATAAATAAATAAATAAAAGGAATAGCCTAACAACAAAAAAAATGCTCCTGGAAATTAAATATATATATTTTATATATTTATATAAATATACATGTATAGTCATATATCCAGAAAATTTGAAAACTCTAGTAGAGTGTTGGGGAAAAAAACCTTAAATATCTTAGAAAAGGTATCACAAAGAGGGGTGCCTGAGTGGCTCAGTCGGTTAAGTGCCTGCCTTCGGCTCAAGTCAGGATTCCAGTGTCCTGGGATCGAGTCCCGCATCAACCTCCCTGCTCAGCGGGGAGCCTGCTTCTCCCTCTGCTACTCCCCCTGCTTGTGCTCATTCTCTCTCCTCTCTCTTTCTGACAAATAAATAAATAAAATCCTAAAAAAAGAAAAGAAAATGTATTACAAAGAGATGGAAAAGAGGAGAGTAGGCTTAAAAAATGAAGCACTTTCATTTCAACATTTGATGAATAGGAATTTCTGAAAGAGATATCCAAGAGCAAAGAAAGCGAGAAGTTATCAAATAAGGAATTCAACAGAATTTCCTATGGCATAAGTTTTCAGACTGGAAGAGCCCACCAAGTTCCAGAAGAATAAAGACCCACACCAAGGCAGCTTTGTGTACACAGGATCATCTTTACCT
This sequence comes from Eumetopias jubatus, assembly GCF_037043125.1. NCBI lineage: Eukaryota > Metazoa > Chordata > Mammalia > Carnivora > Otariidae > Eumetopias > Eumetopias jubatus. The sequence continues at coordinate 152,555,900 of NW_028274810.1, read as the reverse complement.
TCTAAGTTCATCCCTAGTATAAAACCAGGAAACTATTTCCCATGCTCCCTTACCTCAGGATTTCTGTTAATTTTACCAACGAGAAGCACTCACAAGAATTTTGGAAGGCAGAAGAGAAGGAAAAGCCATTATTCACAGGCACCAGCTGAGGAGAAGCAACTGGATGTTGGCAGATGTGGAGTTTCTCCCACAGTTTGGGATTCTTCTCGAGAGCCACCCACTTTGGTGTTATAAGAAGCTGAAATCAATAGCTGCTGCCCTCCTGTGTGATCTGTACTTCCTCATTTTCATTCCCTATTATAACTCACTGTATTAAGTCTATTCCTACTTGAAACATCTAGAAAATATAGAATATTTGATTCTAACTCCTGAAGGGAACTATAGTACATTATCATTGCATTTCCAAACAGCAAGGATAAAGAAAAATCCTAAAAGCTTGTAGGGCTAGAATGAGAGAACAGCATTCCAAACATTAGTATCAGAATGGCCTCAGATGCACAACCTTGGATATTATAAGTAGCCTTCAAAATGCTCAGGCAAAAATCATTTACAACCTACAATGTATAATTCTTAGACAATATTCTTAGATAAAATGATTTATAACCTAGAGATACAAATAATCAAATATGAACATAAAACAAAGACTAACCAAAAGTGAATGGTGCCAAAAACTTACTGTTGAGGACACAACTGGAGATCTTGTTTCACCAAGATTATGAGGATACCAAGAGGGAGAAAGACTAGGAACTAGGTGAAGTTAAAGAAAGAGGAGAAAGAAAATTCCTAGGTGATAGTGAACTGTTAGGAATCCCAATAGGAGAAGAGAACAAGAAATCTACATTGGAGGAAAGATGCTCCATGGAGATGCCTCCAAAAGAAAGTTATCTGATGTGTTTAATATTCAAAGGTGTGTTGTCATTCTACAAGAGAGTCTGGGAAAGGAATAATGGTACTGTAATAGATAGCATTATTTACTCAACAATATTTGCTGTTTTTCCCTGACACTTTTCTCTTTGAGAGGAGTATATTTCCTGCATTACTGATGTCAGAGATGGCCATGTGACCTACTCTGGCCAATGAAATGAGAGCAAAAGTAGAACGGTCACTTCGTTGTGGAAGTTTTAAGAGCCGTCATGTGGTTATTCCATTCCCTTTTCTATCTCCTGACACGTTCTAGATAAGGACTGCTTCTTCATCCCAGAACCTAGAAAAAGGGAACCTGGAGGAGACTGATAGCCATCTGAAGTTGAAAAGAATAGAGTAAGAAATAAACCTTTGTTGTCATAAGCATCTAGGATTTGGGGGTGATTTTTTTACCTCAGCATAATTTAGCATAAGTTGATTAGTGGTTTCTATGCAGAAACCAAACAATCCAGCAAACAAAAGCAGCATTAATGCCAGGGCAGACAAACAGTTGCATAAGAAACAAAATGAACAGTAGTATATTATATGGCTCAAATATGAACAATTCATTCATTCACTCAACAAATCTATTATTAGAATCCATTATGTGCTAGGCATTGTTTTAGGCCCTGGAAACAGAATAATGGATGAAATAGACAATATTGTTGTCTTCATAGAAATTACAACCATGTGTGCATACAGACAATGAACAAACATCAAGTAAATATATCATAGTTCACTGAAAAATTGAGTAAGGTAAGGAGGAAGAGGAGCACCATGGGGTGTATTTTACACAGGACATAACATTTGCACTGAGACTAGAAGTAACTGAGGGATTGAGCCATGTGATATCTGAAGTAAGAGTCTTCCAGGAAAGGAGTAAGTATAAGGACTCAAAGCAGAGCACATTTGGCATTTTTGGAGAAATGGCATGCAGGCCAGTGGGGTTAGAAGAGAATGGTGAGGATGACAGAAAATGACAAGATTAGAGAGGTGGGTGGGGCCAGTTCTTTACCTGGGATCTGAAAGATCATTTCAAGGGCTTTGGATTTTACTTAAAAAAATTTTTTTTAAAGATTTTATTTATTTATTTGACAGAGAGAGACACAGTGAGAGAGAGAGCACAAGCAGGGGGAGTGCGAGAGGGAGAAGCAGGCTTCCCACTGAGTAGGGAGCCTGATGCAGGGCTCAATCCCAGGACCCTGGGATCATGACCAGAGCCGAAGGCAGACGCTTAACGACTGAGCCACCCAGGTGCCCCTGGATTTTACTTTAAATGGATGGCAAGCCATTGGTTGTTGAGCAGAGGACTGCCAGGATCTGATTTAAGAGTTTTAAAGCTCATTCTGACAGCTCTGCTGAAAACTGTCTGTAGGTGGACAAGGGCAGAAACAGGGAGACTATTTAATAAGCTATTGCAATAATTTAGGAAGAGGTAAGGGTGTCTTGGGCCAGGGCTATAGCCATGTAAATGATGACAAGTAGATAGATTTTTGAATGTATATGGAATGGACAGTGTTATTGTGACTATAGAAAAATATAATTTATAAAATAATGTGAACACTGAATGTTGAATTAAACCAAAATAGCAACATAAATATATTGAAGTAATGAGGAGAAATACATCTGTGTGTGTGTGTGTGTGTGTGTGTGTGTGTGTGTGTTAGAAGTGTGTATAGAAGAACTGGCCTAACAACAGACATGTAGATCAATGGAACAGAATATAAAGTCCCCAAATGAAACAACTATATGGTCAACTAATCTTCAACAAAGCAGGGAAGAATATCCAATGGAAAAAAGACAGGCTCTTCAATAAGTGGTGTTGGGAAAACTGGACAGCAACATGCAAAAGAATGAAAGTGGACCACTTTCTTATACCATATGCAAAAATAGACTCAAAAGGAATGAAAGACCTAAATGTGAGACAGGAATCCATCAAAATCCTAGAGGAGAACACCCCTGACATCAGCCATATGTCTCTGACTAGATATGTCTCCCAAGGCAAGAGAAACAAAAGCAAAAATGAACTATTGGGACTTATCAAGATAGGAAGCTTCTGCACACTGAAGGAAACAATCAACAAAACTAAAAGGCAACCTTTGGAATGGGAGAAAACATTTGCAAATGACATCTGATAAAGGATTGGTACCCAAAATCCATAAAGAACTTTTCAAACTCAACATCCAAAAACCAAATAATCCAGTTAAGCAACGGGCAGAAGACATGAATAGACACTTTTCCAAAAAAAGACATATAAATAGCTAACAGACACTTGAAAGGATGCTCAACATCACTCATCATCAGGGAAATACAAATTAAAACTGCAGTGAGGTACCACCTCACACATGCCACAATGGCTAAAATTAACAACACAGGAAACAATAGATACTGGTGAGGATGCAGAGAAAGGGAACCCTCTTACACACTTGTATTCCCTGGTGGGAATGCAAACTGGTGCAACCACTCTAGAAAACAGTATGGAGACTCCTTAAAAAATAAAAAATAGAACTACCCTACGATCCAGCAATTGCACTAGGTATTTTCCCAAAGGATGAAAAATTCTGATTCAAAGGGATACATGCACCCTGATGTTTATAGCAGCATTATCAATGATAGCCAAATTATGGAAAGAGCCCAAATGTCCATCAACTAATGAATGGATAAAGAAGATGTGGTGTGTGTGTGTGTGTGTGTGTGTGTGTGTGTGTGTGTGTGTGTGTATATACATACAATGGAATATTACTCAGCCATCAAATAGAATGAAATCTTGCCACTTGCTGCAACATGGATGGAGCTAGAGTGTATTAAGCTAAGTGAAATAAATCAGTTGGAGAAAGACAAATACCATATGATTTTACTCATGTGGAATGTAAGAAACAAAACAGATGAACATGGTGGGGAGAGAGAGGCAAACCATAAAACAGACTCTTAACTATAGAGAGCAAACTGAGAGATGCTAGAGGAGAGGTTTGGTGGAGGACAAACTAAATCAATGATGGGCATTAAGGAGGGCACTTGCTGTGATGAGCACTGGGGTCATATGTAAGTGATGAATTACTAATTTCTATACCTGAAACTAATATGACAGTCTATGTTAACCAACTGGAATTTAAATAAAAACTACAAAAAAAATAAATTAAATAAATTTAAAAAAATAAAAGAACTAAATCCTCATCTTTCAAAGCTAGAAGTCAGTAAATACTATCAAAAACTGAAAAATAAAAAAACAAAGTGTAAACATATTATTTAGAAACATGGAGATAAAATCCAGAGAAAATTGAAAAGACTGAAAAGGTTAGAAGGGTTTGCCTTTGGGAAATGCGAGCAGGTGAGTGAGAAGATGGAGACAGAAGACAGCTGTTTTCATGATGAGCCTTACAGTATTATTTGATAGTAAATCTATGTACGTATATGACTTTGACAAAAATAGAAATGAATATTTTAAAAAATGTGCTCAAATACTTTAAGAAAATACTTAACACCTACAATGTAAATGACAGTATATGAGAACAGGGATGGAAAGGAGAGTCATACATAATGGAAGCTTTGTTCTCAAGATATTTACACTTTATTATTTAGACTCTGGCTTAGCCACTATTACAGAGACCCCAAAATAAGGTAGAGGTTTATTTTTTCCCATGTAACATTCTTGAAACAAACTGTTCAAGGCTGGTATGGGAAACCAAAGGTTCAGGAACAAGGAATCCTTCCAACCTGTGCCATGAATACTCAGATCAATATCCAAATCATCCCTGACTTATTGAAAATGTGTCTTTAAATTCAGTTATTTGGTCTCTGTAAGATTCCTTATGGAAAAGGAGAAGCAGCAACAGGGTGGGATGAGTGTGGACTTCAGAACCAGGCAATCCTGGGCTTGGATCCCAGCTGCATCAGTTATTAGCAGAGAAAACTCATTAATTAGGCCCTTTACACTTCCATTTCCGCATCTATAAGATGGATAAAATACTATCTGTTTTATGTGTTAGGATTAAGTGAAATATTATGTAAGCCTAAACAGTGACTCCCATGACATAATTTTTCAATAAATTGTGGCTATAATATTAGCTAAAGTGAGGATCTTAAGAGAAATAGTTAAAATATAAATCAGATCTTGTCACACATTCCCTTTCACATTTAGAATCTGGCCCAAATTCCTTATCACACCTTGCAAGACCCCACATGATCTGATTCTTGGCTTCCATTCTTCACTCCATCCAAGCAAACTCACATCTTAGGGCCTAGGCCCTTGGTGGTCCTTTTGCCTGGAATTCTCTTCCCCTAACGATACACATGACTTGCTCCCTCATTTTATTCAGGATTATGCTAAAATATCACCTCCTCAGAAAGGTACTTCCTAGCCACCCAGGTAAAATAATAACCACCATTCTGTTGTCTCCTAACTCTAATTTCTATTTTATGTATAGCATTCACCAATCTATCATATTCTACATTATCCATCTCTCCCAAGAGAATGTTAGCCCCTTGAGGGCAAGGACTTTGTAATGCTCCACAGCTGTATCCCCAGCATCTGAAAATATGCCTGGCATACTCTAGGCCCTCCATCAGTGTATGTTGCAAATGCAATGCTCAGCAACGTTAGAACACATATGCCTTCTACCCATTCATAATCTGGATGATCATGGACAAACTGATTTCAGTAGCAAAGAGAAGCAGCAAAGGCAGAGACTAAAGGATGAAGGGAGACAGAATCCACCAAGGGAAAAACCTTTGGAATGTGACCGAGGGTTATATCTGTGTATGCCGAAAGGCAAGCTGTCTGAGGAAGCCCTTGACTGAGGCTCAACAGCTGAGACAATAACCCCTTCATCTCGTGTTTGTTTTGTGCGCCCTGTTTCTTGACTTTGGGATGATCTCTATAGTACCACACTGAGCTTTGAGTTCATGCTCCCATCACTTAAAAGTGATGAAATAGTCCTCTGAGCCAAGATGTTCTGGTCCAGCTGTCTATACAGATCAATATATTAAGGGGCGCCTGGGTGGCTCAGTTGGTTAAGCGACTGCCTTCGGCTCAGGTCATGATCCTGGAGTCCCGGGATCGAGTCCCACATCGGGCTTCCTGCTCAGCAGGGAGTCTGCTTCTCCCTCTGACCCTCTTCCCTCTCGTGCTCTCTATCTCTCATTCTCTCTCAAATAAATAAATAAAATCTTTAAAAAAAAATTAAAAAAAAATAAAAATCCTAAGATGTTTATAACTGACTAACATAAAGCTTTTATTTCCCTGATTCCTACAAATGTACTATCAGCTCAAACATCCTTACAAGCCTGTGCCACATGATTCTCATTTCCTCTTCCCACTTCTCTACCCAGGTACCCACTTTGGCCAGCTGTACCCACAGAGTGCCATAAACTACTTTTTGGCCTTTGGTGTTTGATATTGTCTGACCCAGGTATAGGGGCCTCTGGCGGGCTCCACGGAAACCTAAGAGCTGCTGTTGAGGAGAATCGGAAGTGGGATGATCTACTTTCTACTTCTTTAATCCATAAACAAATTCTGAAGTGGAAGAGTTTCTTGGTCTATGTCATAGTCATATTTTTTTTCCCATCTCCATATTGTGTCTATTTGAAACAGAGGCAGCTAGGAGTATAATATTCATATAATATTCTTCAGTTATTTTTAGAAAACATTTGTTTTTAAAGTACTGTCAGCCATTGCTATAAATTAGATTTTAACTTAATAAGAAATTGGTTAAATATTGTTAATGGTCTACATAAAAATGAATTCTCTTTTGGGTTGCCTGGGTGGCTCAGTCGGTTAAGCATCTGCCTTTGGCTCAGGTCATGATCCCAGGGTCTTGGGGTCAAGCCCCACATCCAGCTCCCTGCTCAGCAGGGAGTCTGTTTATCCCTCTCTGTCAGACCCTCCCCACCCCCACCACCCACCACCCCACCCTTGCTGGTGCGTTCAGATGCCTGTGCACTCTCTCTCAAATAAATAAATCTTTAAAAAATAATAATAAAATAAAGATGACAGATTTCTGGACCCATTTAATCTCCACCAACTTCATCGCCTGAAGGGGAACCTGTGAAAATGCATTTTCACAAGAACTCCTGGTGACTCTTCCTTGAGAACCATGCTATACACCAGTGGTCTCATAAGTGGAATACACATGACAGTTTAGTGGGGTATGGAAAGAAAATAGAGGAAATTCAATTTCTATTCGTTTATTTCATCCTTTTATAATTTCCATTTTTGTGGATGTTATACAATATATCAAGAGTAGTGTATGCATTTTATTAAATAAATAAGCATAGTTATTTTTAGCATATCCACAGGAAATCAGGTAAGATTTCCTGAAGGGGGTGGCAACTGAGGTTGACCTTAAAAGATGGATAGAATCCACCTATCCCAAAGGGGAGAGGAGAAGGCAGGTGGTCAGGCCTGTGAAG